>NW_028288566.1:1800000-2142642 GCF_059628265.1 Tinamus guttatus | reverse complement strand
AATAAACAGTTGATGAACAGCAAACGCACATGCCTCCTCTTCCTTTCTTCTTACAAGACTCCTTCACCCTCTCCAGGCACCAAGGCAGGACTCCCAAGGCCAGCCGGGACGCTAGGCCGATGGGAGAAAAGGGGCCTGCGTCCCTTGTCCCGTTCTCCAACAAGAAAGTCACTGCAAATCCCTCACAGCAAAAATACACCCAAGCGTGCACATACCCGCAACAGTCCCCAAAGGATGCCTGGTGCCACATGAGTGCTCTCCCAAGCAAATCCGGAACAAGAACCATACTGGCATCCACATGCCCTTCCAGCACACCACACAACACCCTCCCTTCACCCAGCAGGCCCTTGCACACACACACCACCGGCCCTATCACCAGGGCTCTCATCAAAACACCCATTGCTTCCACACGCTGCACAACCTCTCATCAGCACCACCGCTTCCCAGCCCTCACATTTCGCTCGCAGCAAACAAGGAAAGGCAGGCCCCTGGGGAACACAAAAGAAAAAGGAAGAAGCAAACATACCTTCTTTCCCCATCTATAGCCACCACCGCTGGCCTTAGGGCCTCCACTCAAGAGCACAAGGGAAAGGACACACACGACTCATACCCTTGCCCCACAGACACCGGCTCCACCAACGGCATCTTCCCCATATAACACAGACAAACAACGGCCTGCACAAAGCAGCTCACAACACAAAGCATCTCCACAACAAGTCTTCTCCAACAGCCTTGTAGCCTCCTGTCCACAAGCAGGCACACCTCAGCTCCTAAGAAGCAAGGAGAAAACACTACGCAAGATTGAGAACCATCAACAGCCTTTGCAGGGGCATCAAAAGCACAAAGGCACTGCAGCAGCTCCCATCTCACAAAGGGCAACAGACTCACAAAGCACTCACGCGGACTCAGTTCGTGGAGCTCCCGCCCTCCACGCTCCCTTCCGCAAGTCCACAGGCCAAGGGGCTCTCACGTCTAGAGCCCAAGACTCCAGGCACTCCTGCTCTTCCTTTCTGCAACAACCAGTTGCAACCCTGAACCATCCAACACCGCTCACAGCACTGCCCTTCTGCCCTGGCACTCAGCCACATGGCAGAGCCCATATGCCCTTGCCCTGCCTCACACTCCCACTCCACCTCTGCCTCTCACCTCCTCTCCCAAACCTCCACAGCACTCCCAATAGACATTCATTAAGGACTCTATGCAGATAAACACCACCTTGGCAACGTGCGGATGAGAGGAAAGGAGAGACCTAGGCAGTGACCTCTTTGCAGATGAGTATAACCCAGCTCTTTCAAACCCAAGAGCAGGCCTAGCTACAACAGCAGACTTCTCCAGCTGCCTCCGCTCTTTCCATTGGGGCCACCACGCATGACCACACTACGGCACAACACGACACACACAGGCTCCTTTGCGTTACTGACACCGCACGGCCATCACAACCGGCAACCCACCAGGGGAGACAACCTCACCGCTATGGCGACGCCTAAACAAAACCCCGCACAGCTCACAGCAACGCAGGCAACGTCATCCAAGGGGCACGGCCACAAGGCCCACGCTCCTGCCAATGCCACATCAGTCTTCCTGCTTGCACACTAAATGGGGGACGCTCCTCACAATGCCGCCCCTAACCACACCAGGAAACTACCGCACTATGACCTCACTGCTGACACTCGGCCTTGCCTACACTTTGACAATGGGGTCCCCCGACCTCATGTGCACCTAACACCCATAGCCACCCAACTTCAGAGGCGCCCTTGAAAGGGACCGCTGCATCATAATGGGCACCTCCAAAAGAGCAGAAAATGAAAGGAGAGCATTGCGGGAAGGAAATCCAACCCAATATCATGACTTGCCAGGGTTGGACCTTCAAGACGAGCCGCAACCCAAAGGCTGTCATGCACAAAGGGTGTCTCATCGCCTCAGGCGCTCTGGGACCAGCATAAAAGCCGGCACAAGGCTGCGCTCCCTCACACACTTCTCCTCACACCTTCGCCTCCTCCGGCAACAAGGTGAGTCTCAACCCGCGGCCCCTTCTTCTCCCCAGTCTCTTCACCCCTCAGACATGCTCACAGGACACACTCCCTCCTCCACTCTACTCCCCCTCGCTCCCTCCCTTCGCACAGCATGCCCAAACTGCGGGAAGCTCTCACAGGGAGAAAGGCCTTTTCCTCACGCTGCTAGTGGGCTGCGCGCTCACCTCCAAGCTGCCCCTGCCTTCAACGCGCCAACTCCCTCAGTGCCTCCGACGCACCAAATCACTCGCTGCCTCCTTCCTCTCCATCACTCCCACACTCTCCCTACACTTCTGCCCGCACACAACGCCAGCAAAGCAGCCCTTGCCTTCCTGCTCACAGTCCCTCCGCCACCAGCCCCATGCAAAAAGAAGCAAACTCTGCAGCCTCTTTTAGGGCTCTCTCCAGAAAAAAGAAAAAAGAAACGTTATCTCTGCTGCCTCCTCTGCTTCCCAAAAGAGGAGCACAGCCCCAAAACACCCTCTGCCTCCTCACACCTGCCTTCTCACACTTTCTCAATCCCTGCTCTTCCAGGACCCTCTCCTCAACACACCCATGGCCTGCAACGACCTCTGCCGCCCCTGCGGACCCACCCCGCTGGCTAATAGCTGCAACGAGCCCTGTGTCAGGCAGTGCGAGGACTCCCGCGTGGTCATCCAGCCTTCCACCGTGGTGGTCACCCTGCCCGGACCCATCCTCACCTCCTTCCCACAGAACACCGCCGTCGGATCCTCCGCCTCTGCCGCCGTGGGTGACAACCTTAGCGCTCAGGGAGTCCCCATCAACAATGGTGGCTTCGGCTTTGGCTATGGCTATGGCGCCGGCTATGGCGCTGGCTGGGGAGGTCTTGGATGCTTCGCCCGTGGAAGAGGCTGCTACCCCTGCTAAGGACCCTCCCCACGCACCCTGACAGCAAACAACAACATCCTGCAAGACACTCCACCCTCTGAGAACGCACCTCCACAACATTGTCTCCATTCAGCCTCCACGTCCACACCTCTGTCTCTCCAGCAAGGGAGGAAGCAAGTGCATGGCCAAGGCGCACAGCCTCACCTCTTCACAACGGGGCCAAAGGAGCGCCTGCTCTTCTCTCTCTTCGTCCTTGGGGTCACCCCTTCTCCTGCTTCACTGCTGCCTTGCAAACCATGCCCCTGGGATCATCCACTGCAAGCAGGCAGGCCACACCGGGGATGCTCTCACGCCCACCTCACAACACCTCCTCTCCACTTTCCCATCCTTCCTCTTGCTCTTTTCCATCAATAAACAGTTGATGAACAGCAAACGCACATGCCTCCTCTTCCTTTCTTCTTACAAGACTCCTTCACCCTCTCCAGGCACCAAGACAGGACTCCCAAGGCCAGCCGGGACGCTAGGCCGATGGGAGAAAAGGGGCCTGCGTCCCTTGTCCCTTTCTCTAACAAGAAAGTCACTGTAAATCCCTCACAGCAAAAATACACCCAAGCGTGCACATACCCGCAACAGTCCCCAAAGGATGCCTGGTGCCACATGAGTGCTCTCCCAAGCAAATCCGGAACAAGAACCATACTGGCATCCACATGCCCTTCCAGCACACCACACAACACCCTCCCTTCACCCAGCAGGCCCTTGCACACACACACCACTGGCCCTATCACCAGGGCTCTCATCAAAACACCCATTGCTTCCACACGCTGCACAACCTCTCATCAGCACCACCGCTTCCCAGCCCTCACATTTCGCTCGCAGCAAACAAGGAAAGGCAGGCCCCTGGGGAACACAAAAGAAAAAGGAAGAAGCAAACATACCTTCTTTCCCCATCTATAGCCACCACCGCTGGCCTTAGGGCCTCCACTCAAGAGCACAAGGGAAAGGACACACACGACTCATACCCTTGCCCCACAGACACCTGCTCCACCAACGGCATCTTCCCCATATAACACAGACAAACAACGGCCTGCACAAAGCAGCTCACAACACAAAGCATCTCCACAACAAGTCTTCTCCAACAGCCTTGTAGCCTCCTGTCCACAAGCAGGCACACCTCAGCTCTTAAGAAGCAAGGAGAAAACACTACGCAAGATTGAGAACCATCAACAGCCTTTGCAGGGGCATCAAAAGCACAAAGGCACTGCAGCAGCTCCCATCTCACAAAGGGCAACAGACTCACAAAGCACTCACGCGGACTCAGTTCGTGGAGCTCCCGCCCTCCACGCTCCCTTCCGCAAGTCCACAGGCCAAGGGGCTCTCACGTCTAGAGCCCAAGACTCCAGGCACTCCTGCTCTTCCTTTCTGCAACAACCAGTTGCAACCCTGAACCATCCAACACCGCTCACAGCACTGCCCTTCTGCCCTGGCACTCAGCCACATGGCAGAGCCCATATGCCCTGCCTCACACTCCCACTCCACCTCTGCCTCTCACCTCCTCTCCCAAACCTCCACAGCACTCCCAATAGACATTCATTAAGGACTCTATGCAGATAAACACCACCTTGGCAACGTGCGGATGAGAGGAAAGGAGAGACCTAGGCAGTGACCTCTTTGCAGATGAGTATAACCCAGCTCTTTCAAACCCAAGAGCAGGCCTAGCTACAACAGCAGACTTCTCCAGCTGCCTCCGCTCTTTCCATTGGGGCCACCACGCATGACCACACTACGGCACAACACGACACACACAGGCTCCTTTGCGTTACTGACACCGCACGGCCATCACAACCGGCAACCCACCAGGGGAGACAACCTCACCGCTATGGCGACGCCTAAACAAAACCCCGCACAGCTCACAGCAACGCAGGCAACATCATCCAAGGGGCACGGCCACAAGGCCCACGCTCCTGCCAATGCCACATCAGTCTTCCTGCTTGCACACTAAATGGGGGACGCTCCTCACAATGCCGCCCCTAACCACACCAGGAAACTACCGCACTATGACCTCACTGCTGACACTCGGCCTTGCCTACACTTTGACAATGGGGTCCCCCGACCTCATGTGCACCTAACACCCATAGCCACCCAACTTCAGAGGCGCCCTTGAAAGGGACCGCTGCATCATAATGGGCACCTCCAAAAGAGCAGGAAATGAAAGGAGAGCATTGCGGGAAGGAAATCCAACCCAAACTTCATGACTTGCCAGGGTTGGGCCTTCAAGACGAGCCGCAACCCAAAGGCTGTCATGCACAAAGGGTGTCTCATCGCCTCAGGTGCTCTGGGACCAGCATAAAAGCCGGCACAAGGCTGCGCTCCCTCACACACTTCTCCTCACACCTTCGCCTCCTCCGGCAACAAGGTGAGTCTCAACCCGCAGCCCCGTCTTCTCCCCAATCTCTTCACCCCTCAGACATGCTCACAGGACACACTCCCTCCTCCACTCTACTCCCCCTCGCTCCCTCCCTTCGCACAGCATGCCCAAGCTGCGGGAAGCTCTCACAGGGAGAAAGGCCTTTTCCTCACGCTGCTAGTGGGCTGCGCGCTCACCTCCAAGCTGCCCCTGCCTTCAACGCGCCAACTCCCTCAGTGCCTCCGACGCACCAAATCACTCGCCGCCTCCTTCCTCTCCATCACTCCCACACTCTCCCTTCACTTCTGCCCGCACACAACGCCAGCAAAGCAGCCCTCGCCTTCCTGCGCACAGTCCCTCCACCACCAGCCCCATGCAAAAAGAAGCAAACTCTGCAGCCTCTTTTTAGGGCTCTCTCCAGAAAAAAGAAAAAAGAAACGTTATCTCTGCTGCCTCCTCTGCTTCCCAAAAGAGGAGCACAGCCCCAAAACACCCTCCGCCTCCTCACACCTGCCTTCTCACACTTTCTCAATCCCTGCTCTTCCAGGACCCTCTCCTCAACACACCCATGGCCTGCAACGACCTCTGCCGCCCCTGCGGACCCACCCCGCTGGCTAATAGCTGCAACGAGCCCTGTGTCAGGCAGTGCGAGGACTCCCGCGTGGTCATCCAGCCTTCCACCGTGGTGGTCACCCTGCCCGGACCCATCCTCACCTCCTTCCCACAGAACACCGCCGTCGGATCCTCCGCCTCTGCCGCCGTGGGTGACAACCTTAGCGCTCAGGGAGTCCCCATCAACAATGGTGGCTTCGGCTTTGGCTATGGCTATGGCGCCGGCTATGGCGCTGGCTGGGGAGGTCTTGGATGCTTCGCCCGTGGAAGAGGCTGCTACCCCTGCTAAGGACCCTCCCCACGCACCCTGACAGCAAACAACAACATCCTGCAAGACACTCCACCCTCTGAGAACGCACCTCCACAACATTGTCTCCATTCAGCCTCCACGTCCACACCTCTGTCTCTCCAGCAAGGGAGGAAGCAAGTGCATGGCCAAGGCGCACAGCCTCACCTCTTCACAACGGGGCCAAAGGAGCGCCTGCTCTTCTCTCTCTTCGTCCTTGGGGTCACCCCTTCTCCTGCTTCACTGCTGCCTTGCAAACCATGCCCCTGGGATCATCCACTGCAAGCAGGCAGGCCACACCGGGGATGCTCTCACGTCCACCTCACAACACCTCCTCTCCACTTTCCCATCCTTCCTCTTGCTCTTTTCCATCAATAAACAGTTGATGAACAGCAAACGCACATGCCTCCTCTTCCTTTCTTCTTACAAGACTCCTTCACCCTCTCCAGGCACCAAGGCAGGACTCCCAAGGCCAGCCGGGACGCTAGGCCGATGGGAGAAAAGGGGCCTGCGTCCCTTGTCCCGTTCTCCAACAAGAAAGTCACTGCAAATCCCTCACAGCAAAAATACACCCAAGCGTGCACATACCCGCAACAGTCCCCAAAGGATGCCTGGTGCCACATGAGTGCTCTCCCAAGCAAATCCGGAACAAGAACCATACTGGCATCCACATGCCCTTCCAGCACACCACACAACACCCTCCCTTCACCCAGCAGGCCCTTGCACACACACACCACCGGCCCTATCACCAGGGCTCTCATCAAAACACCCATTGCTTCCACACGCTGCACAACCTCTCATCAGCACCACCGCTTCCCAGCCCTCACATTTCGCTCGCAGCAAACAAGGAAAGGCAGGCCCCTGGGGAACACAAAAGAAAAAGGAAGAAGCAAACATACCTTCTTTCCCCATCTATAGCCACCACCGCTGGCCTTAGGGCCTCCACTCAAGAGCACAAGGGAAAGGACACACACGACTCATACCCTTGCCCCACAGACACCGGCTCCACCAACGGCATCTTCCCCATATAACACAGACAAACAACGGCCTGCACAAAGCAGCTCACAACACAAAGCATCTCCACAACAAGTCTTCTCCAACAGCCTTGTAGCCTCCTGTCCACAAGCAGGCACACCTCAGCTCCTAAGAAGCAAGGAGAAAACACTACGCAAGATTGAGAACCATCAACAGCCTTTGCAGGGGCATCAAAAGCACAAAGGCACTGCAGCAGCTCCCATCTCACAAAGGGCAACAGACTCACAAAGCACTCACGCGGACTCAGTTCGTGGAGCTCCCGCCCTCCACGCTCCCTTCCGCAAGTCCACAGGCCAAGGGGCTCTCACGTCTAGAGCCCAAGACTCCAGGCACTCCTGCTCTTCCTTTCTGCAACAACCAGTTGCAACCCTGAACCATCCAACACCGCTCACAGCACTGCCCTTCTGCCCTGGCACTCAGCCACATGGCAGAGCCCATATGCCCTTGCCCTGCCTCACACTCCCACTCCACCTCTGCCTCTCACCTCCTCTCCCAAACCTCCACAGCACTCCCAATAGACATTCATTAAGGACTCTATGCAGATAAACACCACCTTGGCAACGTGCGGATGAGAGGAAAGGAGAGACCTAGGCAGTGACCTCTTTGCAGATGAGTATAACCCAGCTCTTTCAAACCCAAGAGCAGGCCTAGCTACAACAGCAGACTTCTCCAGCTGCCTCCGCTCTTTCCATTGGGGCCACCACGCATGACCACACTACGGCACAACACGACACACACAGGCTCCTTTGCGTTACTGACACCGCACGGCCATCACAACCGGCAACCCACCAGGGGAGACAACCTCACCGCTATGGCGACGCCTAAACAAAACCCCGCACAGCTCACAGCAACGCAGGCAACGTCATCCAAGGGGCACGGCCACAAGGCCCACGCTCCTGCCAATGCCACATCAGTCTTCCTGCTTGCACACTAAATGGGGGACGCTCCTCACAATGCCGCCCCTAACCACACCAGGAAACTACCGCACTATGACCTCACTGCTGACACTCGGCCTTGCCTACACTTTGACAATGGGGTCCCCCGACCTCATGTGCACCTAACACCCATAGCCACCCAACTTCAGAGGCGCCCTTGAAAGGGACCGCTGCATCATAATGGGCACCTCCAAAAGAGCAGAAAATGAAAGGAGAGCATTGCGGGAAGGAAATCCAACCCAATATCATGACTTGCCAGGGTTGGACCTTCAAGACGAGCCGCAACCCAAAGGCTGTCATGCACAAAGGGTGTCTCATCGCCTCAGGCGCTCTGGGACCAGCATAAAAGCCGGCACAAGGCTGCGCTCCCTCACACACTTCTCCTCACACCTTCGCCTCCTCCGGCAACAAGGTGAGTCTCAACCCGCGGCCCCTTCTTCTCCCCAGTCTCTTCACCCCTCAGACATGCTCACAGGACACACTCCCTCCTCCACTCTACTCCCCCTCGCTCCCTCCCTTCGCACAGCATGCCCAAACTGCGGGAAGCTCTCACAGGGAGAAAGGCCTTTTCCTCACGCTGCTAGTGGGCTGCGCGCTCACCTCCAAGCTGCCCCTGCCTTCAACGCGCCAACTCCCTCAGTGCCTCCGACGCACCAAATCACTCGCTGCCTCCTTCCTCTCCATCACTCCCACACTCTCCCTACACTTCTGCCCGCACACAACGCCAGCAAAGCAGCCCTTGCCTTCCTGCTCACAGTCCCTCCGCCACCAGCCCCATGCAAAAAGAAGCAAACTCTGCAGCCTCTTTTAGGGCTCTCTCCAGAAAAAAGAAAAAAGAAACGTTATCTCTGCTGCCTCCTCTGCTTCCCAAAAGAGGAGCACAGCCCCAAAACACCCTCTGCCTCCTCACACCTGCCTTCTCACACTTTCTCAATCCCTGCTCTTCCAGGACCCTCTCCTCAACACACCCATGGCCTGCAACGACCTCTGCCGCCCCTGCGGACCCACCCCGCTGGCTAATAGCTGCAACGAGCCCTGTGTCAGGCAGTGCGAGGACTCCCGCGTGGTCATCCAGCCTTCCACCGTGGTGGTCACCCTGCCCGGACCCATCCTCACCTCCTTCCCACAGAACACCGCCGTCGGATCCTCCGCCTCTGCCGCCGTGGGTGACAACCTTAGCGCTCAGGGAGTCCCCATCAACAATGGTGGCTTCGGCTTTGGCTATGGCTATGGCGCCGGCTATGGCGCTGGCTGGGGAGGTCTTGGATGCTTCGCCCGTGGAAGAGGCTGCTACCCCTGCTAAGGACCCTCCCCACGCACCCTGACAGCAAACAACAACATCCTGCAAGACACTCCACCCTCTGAGAACGCACCTCCACAACATTGTCTCCATTCAGCCTCCACGTCCACACCTCTGCCTCTCCAGCAAGGGAGGAAGCAAGTGCATGGCCAAGGCGCACAGCCTCACCTCTTCACAACGGGGCCAAAGGAGCGCCTGCTCTTCTCTCTCTTCGTCCTTGGGGTCACCCCTTCTCCTGCTTCACTGCTGCCTTGCAAACCATGCCCCTGGGATCATCCACTGCAAGCAGGCAGGCCACACCGGGGATGCTCTCACGCCCACCTCACAACACCTCCTCTCCACTTTCCCATCCTTCCTCTTGCTCTTTTCCATCAATAAACAGTTGATGAACAGCAAACGCACATGCCTCCTCTTCCTTTCTTCTTACAAGACTCCTTCACCCTCTCCAGGCACCAAGACAGGACTCCCAAGGCCAGCCGGGACGCTAGGCCGATGGGAGAAAAGGGGCCTGCGTCCCTTGTCCCTTTCTCCAACAAGAAAGTCACTGTAAATCCCTCACAGCAAAAATACACCCAAGCGTGCACATACCCGCAACAGTCCCCAAAGGATGCCTGGTGCCACATGAGTGCTCTCCCAAGCAAATCCGGAACAAGAACCATACTGGCATCCACATGCCCTTCCAGCACACCACACAACACCCTCCCTTCACCCAGCAGGCCCTTGCACACACACACCACTGGCCCTATCACCAGGGCTCTCATCAAAACACCCATTGCTTCCACACGCTGCACAACCTCTCATCAGCACCACCGCTTCCCAGCCCTCACATTTCGCTCGCAGCAAACAAGGAAAGGCAGGCCCCTGGGGAACACAAAAGAAAAAGGAAGAAGCAAACATACCTTCTTTCCCCATCTATAGCCACCACCGCTGGCCTTAGGGCCTCCACTCAAGAGCACAAGGGAAAGGACACACACGACTCATACCCTTGCCCCACAGACACCTGCTCCACCAACGGCATCTTCCCCATATAACACAGACAAACAACGGCCTGCACAAAGCAGCTCACAACACAAAGCAGCTCCACAACAAGTCTTCTCCAACAGCCTTGTAGCCTCCTGTCCACAAGCAGGCACACCTCAGCTCTTAAGAAGCAAGGAGAAAACACTACGCAAGATTGAGAACCATCAACAGCCTTTGCAGGGGCATCAAAAGCACAAAGGCACTGCAGCAGCTCCCATCTCACAAAGGGCAACAGACTCGCAAAGCACTCACGCGGACTCAGTTCGTGGAGCTCCCGCCCTCCACGCTCCCTTCCGCAAGTCCACAGGCCAAGGGGCTCTCACGTCTAGAGCCCAAGACTCCAGGCACTCCTGCTCTTCCTTTCTGCAACAACCAGTTGCAACCCTGAACCATCCAACACCGCTCACAGCACTGCCCTTCTGCCCTGGCACTCAGCCACATGGCAGAGCCCATATGCCCTTGCCCTGCCTCACACTCCCACTCCACCTCTGCCTCTCACCTCCTCTCCCAAACCTCCACAGCACTCCCAATAGACATTCATTAAGGACTCTATGCAGATAAACACCACCTTGGCAACGTGCGGATGAGAGGAAAGGAGAGACCTAGGCAGTGACCTCTTTGCAGATGAGTATAACCCAGCTCTTTCAAACCCAAGAGCAGGCCTAGCTACAACAGCAGACTTCTCCAGCTGCCTCCGCTCTTTCCATTGGGGCCACCACGCATGACCACACTACGGCACAACACGACACACACAGGCTCCTTTGCGTTACTGACACGGCACGGCCATCACAACCGGCAACCCACCAGGGGAGACAACCTCACCGCTATGGCGACGCCTAAACAAAACCCCGCACAGCTCACAGCAACGCAGGCAACGTCATCCAAGGGGCACGGCCACAAGGCCCACGCTCCTGCCAATGCCACATCAGTCTTCCTGCTTGCACACTAAATGGGGGACGCTCCTCACAATGCCGCCCCTAACCACACCAGGAAACTACCGCACTATGACCTCACTGCTGACACTCGGCCTTGCCTACACTTTGACAATGGGGTCCCCCGACCTCATGTGCACCTAACACCCATAGCCACCCAACTTCAGAGGCGCCCTTGAAAGGGACCGCTGCTTCATAATGGGCACCTCCAAAAGAGCAGGAAATGAAAGGAGAGCATTGCGGGAAGGAAATCCAACCCAATATCATGACTTGCCAGGGTTGGACCTTCAAGACGAGCCGCAACCCAAAGGCTGTCATGCACAAAGGGTGTCTCATCGCCTCAGGCGCTCTGGGACCAGCATAAAAGCCGGCACAAGGCTGCGCTCCCTCACACACTTCTCACACCTTCGCCTCCTCCGGCAACAAGGTGAGTCTCAACCCGCGGCCCCTTCTTCTCCCCAGTCTCTTCACCCCTCAGACATGCTCACAGGACACACTCCCTCCTCCACTCTACTCCCCCTCGCTCCCTCCCTTCGCACAGCATGCCCAAACTGCGGGAAGCTCTCACAGGGAGAAAGGCCTTTTCCTCACGCTGCTAGTGGGCTGCGCGCTCACCTCCAAGCTGCCCCTGCCTTCAACGCGCCAACTCCCTCAGTGCCTCCGACGCACCAAATCACTCGCTGCCTCCTTCCTCTCCATCACTCCCACACTCTCCCTACACTTCTGCCCGCACACAACGCCAGCAAAGCAGCCCTTGCCTTCCTGCTCACAGTCCCTCCGCCACCAGCCCCATGGAAAAAGAAGCAAACTCTGCAGCCTCTTTTAGGGCTCTCTCCAGAAAAAAGAAAAAAGAAACGTTATCTCTGCTGCCTCCTCTGCTTCCCAAAAGAGGAGCACAGCCCCAAAACACCCTCTGCCTCCTCACACCTGCCTTCTCACACTTTCTCAATCCCTGCTCTTCCAGGACCCTCTCCTCAACACACCCATGGCCTGCAACGACCTCTGCCGCCCCTGCGGACCCACCCCGCTGGCTAATAGCTGCAACGAGCCCTGTGTCAGGCAGTGCGAGGACTCCCGCGTGGTCATCCAGCCTTCCACCGTGGTGGTCACCCTGCCCGGACCCATCCTCACCTCCTTCCCACAGAACACCGCCGTCGGATCCTCCGCCTCTGCCGCCGTGGGTGACAACCTTAGCGCTCAGGGAGTCCCCATCAACAATGGTGGCTTCGGCTTTGGCTATGGCTATGGCGCCGGCTATGGCGCTGGCTGGGGAGGTCTTGGATGCTTCGCCCGTGGAAGAGGCTGCTACCCCTGCTAAGGACCCTCCCCACGCACCCTGACAGCAAACAACAACATCCTGCAAGACACTCCACCCTCTGAGAACGCACCTCCACAACATTGTCTCCATTCAGCCTCCACGTCCACACCTCTGCCTCTCCAGCAAGGGAGGAAGCAAGTGCATGGCCAAGGCGCACAGCCTCACCTCTTCACAACGGGGCCAAAGGAGCGCCTGCTCTTCTCTCTCTTCGTCCTTGGGGTCACCCCTTCTCCTGCTTCACTGCTGCCTTGCAAACCATGCCCCTGGGATCATCCACTGCAAGCAGGCAGGCCACACCGGGGATGCTCTCACGCCCACCTCACAACACCTCCTCTCCACTTTCCCATCCTTCCTCTTGCTCTTTTCCATCAATAAACAGTTGATGAACAGCAAACGCACATGCCTCCTCTTCCTTTCTTCTTACAAGACTCCTTCACCCTCTCCAGGCACCAAGACAGGACTCCCAAGGCCAGCCGGGACGCTAGGCCGATGGGAGAAAAGGGGCCTGCGTCCCTTGTCCCTTTCTCCAACAAGAAAGTCACTGTAAATCCCTCACAGCAAAAATACACCCAAGCGTGCACATACCCGCAACAGTCCCCAAAGGATGCCTGGTGCCACATGAGTGCTCTCCCAAGCAAATCCGGAACAAGAACCATACTGGCATCCACATGCCCTTCCAGCACACCACACAACACCCTCCCTTCACCCAGCAGGCCCTTGCACACACACACCACTGGCCCTATCACCAGGGCTCTCATCAAAACACCCATTGCTTCCACACGCTGCACAACCTCTCATCAGCACCACCGCTTCCCAGCCCTCACATTTCGCTCGCAGCAAACAAGGAAAGGCAGGCCCCTGGGGAACACAAAAGAAAAAGGAAGAAGCAAACATACCTTCTTTCCCCATCTATAGCCACCACCGCTGGCCTTAGGGCCTCCACTCAAGAGCACAAGGGAAAGGACACACACGACTCATACCCTTGCCCCACAGACACCTGCTCCACCAACGGCATCTTCCCCATATAACACAGACAAACAACGGCCTGCACAAAGCAGCTCACAACACAAAGCATCTCCACAACAAGTCTTCTCCAACAGCCTTGTAGCCTCCTGTCCACAAGCAGGCACACCTCAGCTCTTAAGAAGCAAGGAGAAAACACTACGCAAGATTGAGTACCATCAACAGCCTTTGCAGGGGCATCAAAAGCACAAAGGCACTGCAGCAGCTCCCATCTCACAAAGGGCAACAGACTCACAAAGCACTCACGCGGACTCAGTTCGTGGAGCTCCCGCCCTCCACGCTCCCTTCCGCAAGTCCACAGGCCAAGGGGCTCTCACGTCTAGAGCCCAAGACTCCAGGCACTCCTGCTCTTCCTTTCTGCAACAACCAGTTGCAACCCTGAACCATCCAACACCGCTCACAGCACTGCCCTTCTGCCCTGGCACTCAGCCACATGGCAGAGCCCATATGCCCTTGCCCTGCCTCACACTCCCACTCCACCTCTGCCTCTCACCTCCTCTCCCAAACCTCCACAGCACTCCCAATAGACATTCATTAAGGACTCTATGCAGATAAACACCACCTTGGCAACGTGCGGATGAGAGGAAAGGAGAGACCTAGGCAGTGACCTCTTTGCAGATGAGTATAACCCAGCTCTTTCAAACCCAAGAGCAGGCCTAGCTACAACAGCAGACTTCTCCAGCTGCCTCCGCTCTTTCCATTGGGGCCACCACGCATGACCACACTACGGCACAACACGACACACACAGGCTCCTTTGCGTTACTGACACGGCACGGCCATCACAACCGGCAACCCACCAGGGGAGACAACCTCACCGCTATGGCGACGCCTAAACAAAACCCCGCACAGCTCACAGCAACGCAGGCAACGTCATCCAAGGGGCACGGCCACAAGGCCCACGCTCCTGCCAATGCCACATCAGTCTTCCTGCTTGCACACTAAATGGGGGACGCTCCTCACAATGCCGCCCCTAACCACACCAGGAAACTACCGCACTATGACCTCACTGCTGACACTCGGCCTTGCCTACACTTTGACAATGGGGTCCCCCGACCTCATGTGCACCTAACACCCATAGCCACCCAACTTCAGAGGCGCCCTTGAAAGGGACCGCTGCATCATAATGGGCACCTCCAAAAGAGCAGGAAATGAAAGGAGAGCATTGCGGGAAGGAAATCCAACCCAATATCATGACTTGCCAGGGTTGGACCTTCAAGACGAGCCGCAACCCAAAGGCTGTCATGCACAAAGGGTGTCTCATCGCCTCAGGCGCTCTGGGACCAGCATAAAAGCCGGCACAAGGCTGCGCTCCCTCACACACTTCTCCTCACACCTTCGCCTCCTCCGGCAACAAGGTGAGTCTCAACCCGCGGCCCCTTCTTCTCCCCAGTCTCTTCACCCCTCAGACATGCTCACAGGACACACTCCCTCCTCCACTCTACTCCCCCTCGCTCCCTCCCTTCGCACAGCATGCCCAAACTGCGGGAAGCTCTCACAGGGAGAAAGGCCTTTTCCTCACGCTGCTAGTGGGCTGCGCGCTCACCTCCAAGCTGCCCCTGCCTTCAACGCGCCAACTCCCTCAGTGCCTCCGACGCACCAAATCACTCGCTGCCTCCTTCCTCTCCATCACTCCCACACTCTCCCTACACTTCTGCCCGCACACAACGCCAGCAAAGCAGCCCTTGCCTTCCTGCTCACAGTCCCTCCGCCACCAGCCCCATGCAAAAAGAAGCAAACTCTGCAGCCTCTTTTAGGGCTCTCTCCAGAAAAAAGAAAAAAGAAACGTTATCTCTGCTGCCTCCTCTGCTTCCCAAAAGAGGAGCACAGCCCCAAAACACCCTCTGCCTCCTCACACCTGCCTTCTCACACTTTCTCAATCCCTGCTCTTCCAGGACCCTCTCCTCAACACACCCATGGCCTGCAACGACCTCTGCCGCCCCTGCGGACCCACCCCGCTGGCTAATAGCTGCAACGAGCCCTGTGTCAGGCAGTGCGAGGACTCCCGCGTGGTCATCCAGCCTTCCACCGTGGTGGTCACCCTGCCCGGACCCATCCTCACCTCCTTCCCACAGAACACCGCCGTCGGATCCTCCGCCTCTGCCGCCGTGGGTGACAACTTTAGCGCTCAGGGAGTCCCCATCAACAATGGTGGCTTCGGCTTTGGCTATGGCTATGGCGCCGGCTATGGCGCTGGCTGGGGAGGTCTTGGATGCTTCGCCCGTGGAAGAGGCTGCTACCCCTGCTAAGGACCCTCCCCACGCACCCTGACAGCAAACAACAACATCCTGCAAGACACTCCACCCTCTGAGAACGCACCTCCACAACATTGTCTCCATTCAGCCTCCACGTCCACACCTCTGCCTCTCCAGCAAGGGAGGAAGCAAGTGCATGGCCAAGGCGCACAGCCTCACCTCTTCACAACGGGGCCAAAGGAGCGCCTGCTCTTCTCTCTCTTCGTCCTTGGGGTCACCCCTTCTCCTGCTTCACTGCTGCCTTGCAAACCATGCCCCTGGGATCATCCACTGCAAGCAGGCAGGCCACACCGGGGATGCTCTCACGCCCACCTCACAACACCTCCTCTCCACTTTCCCATCCTTCCTCTTGCTCTTTTCCATCAATAAACAGTTGATGAACAGCAAACGCACATGCCTCCTCTTCCTTTCTTCTTACAAGACTCCTTCACCCTCTCCAGGCACCAAGGCAGGACTCCCAAGGCCAGCCGGGACGCTAGGCCGATGGGAGAAAAGGGGCCTGCGTCCCTTGTCCCTTTCTCCAACAAGAAAGTCACTGTAAATCCCTCACAGCAAAAATACACCCAAGCGTGCACATACCCGCAACAGTCCCCAAAGGATGCCTGGTGCCACATGAGTGCTCTCCCAAGCAAATCCGGAACAAGAACCATACTGGAATCCACATGCCCTTCCAGCACACCACACAACACCCTCCCTTCACCCAGCAGGCCCTTGCACACACACACCACTGGCCCTATCACCAGGGCTCTCATCAAAACACCCATTGCTTCCACACGCTGCACAACCTCTCATCAGCACCACCGCTTCCCAGCCCTCACATTTCGCTCGCAGCAAACAAGGAAAGGCAGGCCCCTGGGGAACACAAAAGAAAAAGGAAGAAGCAAACATACCTTCTTTCCCCATCTATAGCCACCACCGCTGGCCTTAGGGCCTCCACTCAAGAGCACAAGGGAAAGGACACACACGACTCATACCCTTGCCCCACAGACACCGGCTCCACCAACGGCATCTTCCCCATATAACACAGACAAACAACGGCCTGCACAAAGCAGCTCACAACACAAAGCATCTCCACAACAAGTCTTCTCCAACAGCCTTGTAGCCTCCTGTCCACAAGCAGGCACACCTCAGCTCTTAAGAAGCAAGGAGAAAACACTACGCAAGATTGAGAACCATCAACAGCCTTTGCAGGGGCATCAAAAGCACAAAGGCACTGCAGCAGCTCCCATCTCACAAAGGGCAACAGACTCGCAAAGCACTCACGCGGACTCAGTTCGTGGAGCTCCCGCCCTCCACGCTCCCTTCCGCAAGTCCACAGGCCAAGGGGCTCTCACGTCTAGAGCCCAAGACTCCAGGCACTCCTGCTCTTCCTTTCTGCAACAACCAGTTGCAACCCTGAACCATCCAACACCGCTCACAGCACTGCCCTTCTGCCCTGGCACTCAGCCACATGGCAGAGCCCATATGCCCTTGCCCTGCCTCACACTCCCACTCCACCTCTGCCTCTCACCTCCTCTCCCAAACCTCCACAGCACTCCCAATAGACATTCATTAAGGACTCTATGCAGATAAACACCACCTTGGCAACGTGCGGATGAGAGGAAAGGAGAGACCTAGGCAGTGACCTCTTTGCAGATGAGTATAACCCAGCTCTTTCAAACCCAAGAGCAGGCCTAGCTACAACAGCAGACTTCTCCAGCTGCCTCCGCTCTTTCCATTGGGGCCACCACGCATGACCACACTACGGCACAACACGACACACACAGGCTCCTTTGCGTTACTGACACGGCACGGCCATCACAACCGGCAACCCACCAGGGGAGACAACCTCACCGCTATGGCGACGCCTAAACAAAACCCCGCACAGCTCACAGCAACGCAGGCAACGTCATCCAAGGGGCACGGCCACAAGGCCCACGCTCCTGCCAATGCCACATCAGTCTTCCTGCTTGCACACTAAATGGGGGACGCTCCTCACAATGCCGCCCCTAACCACACCAGGAAACTACCGCACTATGACCTCACTGCTGACACTCGGCCTTGCCTACACTTTGACAATGGGGTCCCCCGACCTCATGTGCACCTAACACCCATAGCCACCCAACTTCAGAGGCGCCCTTGAAAGGGACCGCTGCATCATAATGGGCACCTCCAAAAGAGCAGGAAATGAAAGGAGAGCATTGCGGGAAGGAAATCCAACCCAAACTTCATGACTTGCCAGGGTTGGGCCTTCAAGACGAGCCGCAACCCAAAGGCTGTCATGCACAAAGGGTGTCTCATCGCCTCAGGCGCTCTGGGACCAGCATAAAAGCCGGCACAAGGCTGCGCTCCCTCACACACTTCTCCTCACACCTTCGCCTCCTCCGGCAACAAGGTGAGTCTCAACCCGCGGCCCCTTCTTCTCCCCAGTCTCTTCACCCCTCAGACATGCTCACAGGACACACTCCCTCCTCCACTCTACTCCCCCTCGCTCCCTCCCTTCGCACAGCATGCCCAAACTGCGGGAAGCTCTCACAGGGAGAAAGGCCTTTTCCTCACGCTGCTAGTGGGCTGCGCGCTCACCTCCAAGCTGCCCCTGCCTTCAACGCGCCAACTCCCTCAGTGCCTCCGACGCACCAAATCACTCGCTGCCTCCTTCCTCTCCATCACTCCCACACTCTCCCTACACTTCTGCCCGCACACAACGCCAGCAAAGCAGCCCTTGCCTTCCTGCTCACAGTCCCTCCGCCACCAGCCCCATGCAAAAAGAAGCAAACTCTGCAGCCTCTTTTAGGGCTCTCTCCAGAAAAAAGAAAAAAGAAACGTTATCTCTGCTGCCTCCTCTGCTTCCCAAAAGAGGAGCACAGCCCCAAAACACCCTCTGCCTCCTCACACCTGCCTTCTCACACTTTCTCAATCCCTGCTCTTCCAGGACCCTCTCCTCAACACACCCATGGCCTGCAACGACCTCTGCCGCCCCTGCGGACCCACCCCGCTGGCTAATAGCTGCAACGAGCCCTGTGTCAGGCAGTGCGAGGACTCCCGCGTGGTCATCCAGCCTTCCACCGTGGTGGTCACCCTGCCCGGACCCATCCTCACCTCCTTCCCACAGAACACCGCCGTCGGATCCTCCGCCTCTGCCGCCGTGGGTGACAACCTTAGCGCTCAGGGAGTCCCCATCAACAATGGTGGCTTCGGCTTTGGCTATGGCTATGGCGCCGGCTATGGCGCTGGCTGGGGAGGTCTTGGATGCTTCGCCCGTGGAAGAGGCTGCTACCCCTGCTAAGGACCCTCCCCACGCACCCT
The DNA here is from genome assembly GCF_059628265.1 of Tinamus guttatus. Classification (NCBI taxonomy): domain Eukaryota; kingdom Metazoa; phylum Chordata; class Aves; order Tinamiformes; family Tinamidae; genus Tinamus; species Tinamus guttatus. Next base: position 2,123,378 of record NW_028288566.1, on the reverse strand, counting down.
GACAGCAAACAACAACATCCTGCAAGACACTCCACCCTCTGAGAACGCACCTCCACAACATTGTCTCCATTCAGCCTCCACGTCCACACCTCTGCCTCTCCAGCAAGGGAGGAAGCAAGTGCATGGCCAAGGCGCACAGCCTCACCTCTTCACAACGGGGCCAAAGGAGCGCCTGCTCTTCTCTCTCTTCGTCCTTGGGGTCACCCCTTCTCCTGCTTCACTGCTGCCTTGCAAACCATGCCCCTGGGATCATCCACTGCAAGCAGGCAGGCCACACCGGGGATGCTCTCACGCCCACCTCACAACACCTCCTCTCCACTTTCCCATCCTTCCTCTTGCTCTTTTCCATCAATAAACAGTTGATGAACAGCAAACGCACATGCCTCCTCTTCCTTTCTTCTTACAAGACTCCTTCACCCTCTCCAGGCACCAAGGCAGGACTCCCAAGGCCAGCCGGGACGCTAGGCCGATGGGAGAAAAGGGGCCTGCGTCCCTTGTCCCTTTCTCCAACAAGAAAGTCACTGTAAATCCCTCACAGCAAAAATACACCCAAGCGTGCACATACCCGCAACAGTCCCCAAAGGATGCCTGGTGCCACATGAGTGCTCTCCCAAGCAAATCCGGAACAAGAACCATACTGGCATCCACATGCCCTTCCAGCACACCACACAACACCCTCCCTTCACCCAGCAGGCCCTTGCACACACACACCACTGGCCCTATCACCAGGGCTCTCATCAAAACACCCATTGCTTCCACACGCTGCACAACCTCTCATCAGCACCACCGCTTCCCAGCCCTCACATTTCGCTCGCAGCAAACAAGGAAAGGCAGCCCCTGGGGAACACAAAAGAAAAAGGAAGAAGCAAACATACCTTCTTTCCCCATCTATGGCCACCACCGCTGGCCTTAGGGCCTCCACTCAAGAGCACAAGGGAAAGGACACACACGACTCATACCCTTGCCCCACAGACACCGGCTCCACCAACGGCATCTTCCCCATATAACACAGACAAACAACGGCCTGCACAAAGCAGCTCACAACACAAAGCATCTCCACAACAAGTCTTCTCCAACAGCCTTGTAGCCTCCTGTCCACAAGCAGGCACACCTCAGCTCTTAAGAAGCAAGGAGAAAACACTACGCAAGATTGAGAACCATCAACAGCCTTTGCAGGGGCATCAAAAGCACAAAGGCACTGCAGCAGCTCCCATCTCACAAAGGGCAACAGACTCGCAAAGCACTCACGCGGACTCAGTTCGTGGAGCTCCCGCCCTCCACGCTCCCTTCCGCAAGTCCACAGGCCAAGGGGCTCTCACGTCTAGAGCCCAAGACTCCAGGCACTCCTGCTCTTCCTTTCTGCAACAACCAGTTGCAACCCTGAACCATCCAACACCGCTCACAGCACTGCCCTTCTGCCCTGGCACTCAGCCACATGGCAGAGCCCATATGCCCTTGCCCTGCCTCACACTCCCACTCCACCTCTGCCTCTCACCTCCTCTCCCAAACCTCCACAGCACTCCCAATAGACATTCATTAAGGACTCTATGCAGATAAACACCACCTTGGCAACGTGCGGATGAGAGGAAAGGAGAGACCTAGGCAGTGACCTCTTTGCAGATGAGTATAACCCAGCTCTTTCAAACCCAAGAGCAGGCCTAGCTACAACAGCAGACTTCTCCAGCTGCCTCCGCTCTTTCCATTGGGGCCACCACGCATGACCACACTACGGCACAACACGACACACACAGGCTCCTTTGCGTTACTGACACGGCACGGCCATCACAACCGGCAACCCACCAGGGGAGACAACCTCACCGCTATGGCGACGCCTAAACAAAACCCCGCACAGCTCACAGCAACGCAGGCAACGTCATCCAAGGGGCACGGCCACAAGGCCCACGCTCCTGCCAATGCCACATCAGTCTTCCTGCTTGCACACTAAATGGGGGACGCTCCTCACAATGCCGCCCCTAACCACACCAGGAAACTACCGCACTATGACCTCACTGCTGACACTCGGCCTTGCCTACACTTTGACAATGGGGTCCCCCGACCTCATGTGCACCTAACACCCATAGCCACCCAACTTCAGAGGCGCCCTTGAAAGGGACCGCTGCATCATAATGGGCACCTCCAAAAGAGCAGGAAATGAAAGGAGAGCATTGCGGGAAGGAAATCCAACCCAAACTTCATGACTTGCCAGGGTTGGGCCTTCAAGACGAGCCGCAACCCAAAGGCTGTCATGCACAAAGGGTGTCTCATCGCCTCAGGCGCTCTGGGACCAGCATAAAAGCCGGCACAAGGCTGCGCTCCCTCACACACTTCTCCTCACACCTTCGCCTCCTCCGGCAACAAGGTGAGTCTCAACCCGCGGCCCCTTCTCCCCAGTCTCTTCACCCCTCAGACATGCTCACAGGACACACTCCCTCCTCCACTCTACTCCCCCTCGCTCCCTCCCTTCGCACAGCATGCCCAAACTGCGGGAAGCTCTCACAGGGAGAAAGGCCTTTTCCTCACGCTGCTAGTGGGCTGCGCGCTCACCTCCAAGCTGCCCCTGCCTTCAACGCGCCAACTCCCTCAGTGCCTCCGACGCACCAAATCACTCGCTGCCTCCTTCCTCTCCATCACTCCCACACTCTCCCTACACTTCTGCCCGCACACAACGCCAGCAAAGCAGCCCTTGCCTTCCTGCTCACAGTCCCTCCGCCACCAGCCCCATGCAAAAAGAAGCAAACTCTGCAGCCTCTTTTAGGGCTCTCTCCAGAAAAAAGAAAAAAGAAACGTTATCTCTGCTGCCTCCTCTGCTTCCCAAAAGAGGAGCACAGCCCCAAAACACCCTCTGCCTCCTCACACCTGCCTTCTCACACTTTCTCAATCCCTGCTCTTCCAGGACCCTCTCCTCAACACACCCATGGCCTGCAACGACCTCTGCCGCCCCTGCGGACCCACCCCGCTGGCTAATAGCTGCAACGAGCCCTGTGTCAGGCAGTGCGAGGACTCCCGCGTGGTCATCCAGCCTTCCACCGTGGTGGTCACCCTGCCCGGACCCATCCTCACCTCCTTCCCACAGAACACCGCCGTCGGATCCTCCGCCTCTGCCGCCGTGGGTGACAACCTTAGCGCTCAGGGAGTCCCCATCAACAATGGTGGCTTCGGCTTTGGCTATGGCTATGGCGCCGGCTATGGCGCTGGCTGGGGAGGTCTTGGATGCTTCGCCCGTGGAAGAGGCTGCTACCCCTGCTAAGGACCCTCCCCACGCACCCTGACAGCAAACAACAACATCCTGCAAGACACTCCACCCTCTGAGAACGCACCTCCACAACATTGTCTCCATTCAGCCTCCACGTCCACACCTCTGCCTCTCCAGCAAGGGAGGAAGCAAGTGCATGGCCAAGGCGCACAGCCTCACCTCTTCACAACGGGGCCAAAGGAGCGCCTGCTCTTCTCTCTCTTCGTCCTTGGGGTCACCCCTTCTCCTGCTTCACTGCTGCCTTGCAAACCATGCCCCTGGGATCATCCACTGCAAGCAGGCAGGCCACACCGGGGATGCTCTCACGCCCACCTCACAACACCTCCTCTCCACTTTCCCATCCTTCCTCTTGCTCTTTTCCATCAATAAACAGTTGATGAACAGCAAACGCACATGCCTCCTCTTCCTTTCTTCTTACAAGACTCCTTCACCCTCTCCAGGCACCAAGACAGGACTCCCAAGGCCAGCCGGGACGCTAGGCCGATGGGAGAAAAGGGGCCTGCGTCCCTTGTCCCTTTCTCCAACAAGAAAGTCACTGTAAATCCCTCACAGCAAAAATACACCCAAGCGTGCACATACCCGCAACAGTCCCCAAAGGATGCCTGGTGCCACATGAGTGCTCTCCCAAGCAAATCCGGAACAAGAACCATACTGGCATCCACATGCCCTTCCAGCACACCACACAACACCCTCCCTTCACCCAGCAGGCCCTTGCACACACACACCACTGGCCCTATCACCAGGGCTCTCATCAAAACACCCATTGCTTCCACACGCTGCACAACCTCTCATCAGCACCACCGCTTCCCAGCCCTCACATTTCGCTCGCAGCAAACAAGGAAAGGCAGGCCCCTGGGGAACACAAAAGAAAAAGGAAGAAGCAAACATACCTTCTTTCCCCATCTATAGCCACCACCGCTGGCCTTAGGGCCTCCACTCAAGAGCACAAGGGAAAGGACACACACGACTCATACCCTTGCCCCACAGACACCTGCTCCACCAACGGCATCTTCCCCATATAACACAGACAAACAACGGCCTGCACAAAGCAGCTCACAACACAAAGCATCTCCACAACAAGTCTTCTCCAACAGCCTTGTAGCCTCCTGTCCACAAGCAGGCACACCTCAGCTCTTAAGAAGCAAGGAGAAAACACTACGCAAGATTGAGAACCATCAACAGCCTTTGCAGGGGCATCAAAAGCACAAAGGCACTGCAGCAGCTCCCATCTCACAAAGGGCAACAGACTCACAAAGCACTCACGCGGACTCAGTTCGTGGAGCTCCCGCCCTCCACGCTCCCTTCCGCAAGTCCACAGGCCAAGGGGCTCTCACGTCTAGAGCCCAAGACTCCAGGCACTCCTGCTCTTCCTTTCTGCAACAACCAGTTGCAACCCTGAACCATCCAACACCGCTCACAGCACTGCCCTTCTGCCCTGGCACTCAGCCACATGCCAGAGCCCATATGCCCTTGCCCTGCCTCACACTCCCACTCCACCTCTGCCTCTCACCTCCTCTCCCAAACCTTCACAGCACTCCCAATAGACATTCATTAAGGACTCTATGCAGATAAACACCACCTTGGCAACGTGCGGATGAGAGGAAAGGAGAGACCTAGGCAGTGACCTCTTTGCAGATGAGTATAACCCAGCTCTTTCAAACCCAAGAGCAGGCCTAGCTACAACAGCAGACTTCTCCAGCTGCCTCCGCTCTTTCCATTGGGGCCACCACGCATGACCACACTACGGCACAACACGACACACACAGGCTCCTTTGCGTTACTGACACGGCACGGCCATCACAACCGGCAACCCACCAGGGGAGACAACCTCACCGCTATGGCGACGCCTAAACAAAACCCCGCACAGCTCACAGCAACGCAGGCAACGTCATCCAAGGGGCACGGCCACAAGGCCCACGCTCCTGCCAATGCCACATCAGTCTTCCTGCTCGCACACTAAATGGGGGACGCTCCTCACAATGCCGCCCCTAACCACACCAGGAAACTACCGCACTATGACCTCACTGCTGACACTCGGCCTTGCCTACACTTTGACAATGGGGTCCCCCGACCTCATGTGCACCTAACACCCATAGCCACCCAACTTCAGAGGCGCCCTTGAAAGGGACCGCTGCATCATAATGGGCACCTCCAAAAGAGCAGGAAATGAAAGGAGAGCATTGCGGGAAGGAAATCCAACCCAATATCATGACTTGCCAGGGTTGGACCTTCAAGACGAGCCGCAACCCAAAGGCTGTCATGCACAAAGGGTGTCTCATCGCCTCAGGCGCTCTGGGACCAGCATAAAAGCCGGCACAAGGCTGCGCTCCCTCACACACTTCTCCTCACACCTTCGCCTCCTCCGGCAACAAGGTGAGTCTCAACCCGCGGCCCCTTCTTCTCCCCAGTCTCTTCACCCCTCAGACATGCTCACAGGACACACTCCCTCCTCCACTCTACTCCCCCTCGCTCCCTCCCTTCGCACAGCATGCCCAAACTGCGGGAAGCTCTCACAGGGAGAAAGGCCTTTTCCTCACGCTGCTAGTGGGCTGCGCGCTCACCTCCAAGCTGCCCCTGCCTTCAACGCGCCAACTCCCTCAGTGCCTCCGACGCACCAAATCACTCGCTGCCTCCTTCCTCTCCATCACTCCCACACTCTCCCTACACTTCTGCCCGCACACAACGCCAGCAAAGCAGCCCTTGCCTTCCTGCTCACAGTCCCTCCGCCACCAGCCCCATGCAAAAAGAAGCAAACTCTGCAGCCTCTTTTAGGGCTCTCTCCAGAAAAAAGAAAAAAGAAACGTTATCTCTGCTGCCTCCTCTGCTTCCCAAAAGAGGAGCACAGCCCCAAAACACCCTCTGCCTCCTCACACCTGCCTTCTCACACTTTCTCAATCCCTGCTCTTCCAGGACCCTCTCCTCAACACACCCATGGCCTGCAACGACCTCTGCCGCCCCTGCGGACCCACCCCGCTGGCTAATAGCTGCAACGAGCCCTGTGTCAGGCAGTGCGAGGACTCCCGCGTGGTCATCCAGCCTTCCACCGTGGTGGTCACCCTGCCCGGACCCATCCTCACCTCCTTCCCACAGAACACCGCCGTCGGATCCTCCGCCTCTGCCGCCGTGGGTGACAACCTTAGCGCTCAGGGAGTCCCCATCAACAATGGTGGCTTCGGCTTTGGCTATGGCTATGGCGCCGGCTATGGCGCTGGCTGGGGAGGTCTTGGATGCTTCGCCCGTGGAAGAGGCTGCTACCCCTGCTAAGGACCCTCCCCACGCACCCTGACAGCAAACAACAACATCCTGCAAGACACTCCACCCTCTGAGAACGCACCTCCACAACATTGTCTCCATTCAGCCTCCACGTCCACACCTCTGCCTCTCCAGCAAGGGAGGAAGCAAGTGCATGGCCAAGGCGCACAGCCTCACCTCTTCACAACGGGGCCAAAGGAGCGCCTGCTCTTCTCTCTCTTCGTCCTTGGGGTCACCCCTTCTCCTGCTTCACTGCTGCCTTGCAAACCATGCCCCTGGGATCATCCACTGCAAGCAGGCAGGCCACACCGGGGATGCTCTCACGCCCACCTCACAACACCTCCTCTCCACTTTCCCATCCTTCCTCTTGCTCTTTTCCATCAATAAACAGTTGATGAACAGCAAACGCACATGCCTCCTCTTCCTTTCTTCTTACAAGACTCCTTCACCCTCTCCAGGCACCAAGACAGGACTCCCAAGGCCAGCCGGGACGCTAGGCCGATGGGAGAAAAGGGGCCTGCGTCCCTTGTCCCTTTCTCCAACAAGAAAGTCACTGTAAATCCCTCACAGCAAAAATACACCCAAGCGTGCACATACCCGCAACAGTCCCCAAAGGATGCCTGGTGCCACATGAGTGCTCTCCCAAGCAAATCCGGAACAAGAACCATACTGGAATCCACATGCCCTTCCAGCACACCACACAACACCCTCCCTTCACCCAGCAGGCCCTTGCACACACACACCACCGGCCCTATCACCAGGGCTCTCATCAAAACACCCATTGCTTCCACACGCTGCACAACCTCTCATCAGCACCACCGCTTCCCAGCCCTCACATTTCGCTCGCAGCAAACAAGGAAAGGCAGGCCCCTGGGGAACACAAAAGAAAAAGGAAGAAGCAAACATACCTTCTTTCCCCATCTATGGCCACCACCGCTGGCCTTAGGGCCTCCACTCAAGAGCACAAGGGAAAGGACACACACGACTCATACCCTTGCCCCACAGACACCTGCTCCACCAATGGCATCTTCCTCATATAACACAGACAAACAACGGCCTGCACAAAGCAGCTCACAACACAAAGCAGCTCCACAACAAGTCTTCTCCAACAGCCTTGTAGCCTCCTGTCCACAAGGAGGCACACCTCAGCTCTTAAGAAGCAAGGAGAAAACACTACGCAAGATTGAGGACCATCAACAGCCTTTGCAGGGGCATCAAAAGCACAAAGGCACTGCAGCAGCTCCCATCTCACAAAGGGCAACAGACTCACAAAGCACTCACGCGGACTCAGTTTGTGGAGTCCCCGCCCTCCACGCTCCCTTCCGCAAGTCCACAGGCCAAGGGGCTCTCACGTCTAGAGCCCAAGACTCCAAGCACTCCTGCTCTTCCTTTCTGCAACAACCAGTTGCAACCCTGAACCATCCAACACCGCTCACAGCCCTGCCCTTCTGCCCGGGCACTCAGCCACATGCCAGAGCCCATATGCCCTTGCCCTGCCTCACACTCCCACTCCACCTCTGCCTCTCACCTCCTCTCCCAAACCTCCACAGCACTCCCAATAGACATTCATTAAGGACTCTATGCAGATAAACACCACCTTGGCAACGTGCGGATGAGAGGAAAGGAGAGACCTAGGCAGTGACCTCTTTGCAGATGAGTATAACCCAGCTCTTTCAAACCCAAGAGCAGGCCTAGCTACAACAGCAGACTTCTCCAGCTGCCTCCGCTCTTTCCATTGGGTCCACCACGCATGACCACACTACGGCACAACACGACACACACAGGCTCCTTTGCGTTACTGACACCGCACGGCCATCACAACCGGCAACCCACCAGGGGAGACAACCTCACCGCTATGGCGACGCCTAAACAAAACCCCGCACAGCTCACAGCAACGCAGGCAACGTCATCCAAGGGGCACGGCCACAAGGCCCACGCTCCTGCCAATGCCACATCAGTCTTCCTGCTCGCACACTAAATGGGGGACGCTCCTCACAATGCCGCCCCTAACCACACCAGGAAACTACCGCACTATGACCTCACTGCTGACACTCGGCCTTGCCTACACTTTGACAATGGGGTCCCCCGACCTCATGTGCACCTAACACCCATAGCCACCCAACTTCAGAGGCGCCCTTGAAAGGGACCGCTGCATCATAATGGGCACCTCCAAAAGAGCAGGAAATGAAAGGAGAGCATTGCGGGAAGGAAATCCAACCCAAACTTCATGACTTGCCAGGGTTGGGCCTTCAAGACGAGCCGCAACCCAAAGGCTGTCATGCACAAAGGGTGTCTCATCGCCTCAGGCGCTCTGGGACCAGCATAAAAGCCGGCACAAGGCTGCGCTCCCTCACACACTTCTCCTCACACCTTCGCCTCCTCCGGCAACAAGGTGAGTCTCAACCCGCGGCCCCTTCTTCTCCCCAGTCTCTTCACCCCTCAGACATGCTCACAGGACACACTCCCTCCTCCACTCTACTCCCCTTCGCTCCCTCCCTTCGCACAGCATGCCCAAACTGCGGGAAGCTCTCACAGGGAGAAAGGCCTTTTCCTCACGCTGCTAGTGGGCTGCGCGCTCACCTCCAAGCTGCCCCTGCCTTCAACGCGCCAACTCCCTCAGTGCCTCCGACGCACCAAATCACTCACTGCCTCCTTCCTCTCCATCACTCCCACACTCTCCCTACACTTCTGCCCGCACACAACGCCAGCAAAGCAGCCCTCGCCTTCCTGCGCACAGTCCCTCCGCCACCAGCCCCATGCAAAAAGAAGCAAACTCTGCAGCCTCTTTTTAGGGCTCTCTCCAGAAAAAAGAAAAAAGAAACGTTATCTCTGCTGCCTCCTCTGCTTCCCAAAAGAGGAGCACAGCCCCAAAACACCCTCTGCCTCCTCACACCTGCCTTCTCACACTTTCTCAATCCCTGCTCTTCCAGGACCCTCTCCTCAACACACCCATGGCCTGCAACGACCTCTGCCGCCCCTGCGGACCCACCCCGCTGGCTAACAGCTGCAACGAGCCCTGTGTCAGGCAGTGCGAGGACTCCCGCGTGGTCATCCAGCCTTCCACCGTGGTGGTCACCCTGCCCGGACCCATCCTCACCTCCTTCCCACAGAACACCGCCGTCGGATCCTCCGTCTCTGCCGCCGTGGGTGACAACCTTAGCGCTCAGGGAGTCCCCATCAACAATGGTGGCTTCGGCTTTGGCTATGGCTATGGCGCCGGCTATGGCGCTGGCTGGGGAGGTCTTGGATGCTTCGCCCGTGGAAGAGGCTGCTACCCCTGCTAAGGACCCTCCCCACGCACCCTGACAGCAAACAACAACATCCTGCAAGACACCCCACCCTCTGAGAACGCACCTCCACAGCATTGCCTCCATTCAGCCTCCACGTCCACGCCTCTGCCTCTCCAGCAAGGGAGGAAGCAAGTGCATGGCCAAGGGGCACAGCCTCACCTCTTCACAACGGGGCCAAAGGAGCGCCTGCTCTTCTCTCTCTTCGTCCTTGGGGTCACCCCTTCTCCTGCTTCACTGCTGCCTTGCAAACCATGCCCCTGGGATCATCCACTGCAAGCAGGCAGGCCACACCGGGGATGCTCTCACGTCCACCTCACAACACCTCCTCTCCACTTTCCCATCCTTCCTCTTGCTCTTTTCCATCAATAAACAGTTGATGAACAGCAAACGCACATGCCTCCTCTTCCTTTCTTCTTACAAGACTCCTTCAGCCTCTCCAGGCACCAAGGTGGGACTCCGAGGCCAGTGGGGATGCTGAGCCAATGGGAGAAAAGCGGCCTGTGCCCCTTGTCTCTGCCTCCAACAAGACAGTCACCGCAAGACCCTAACAGCACAAACGCACTCAAGGGTACACATACCCTCAGAGCAGGACAGCAATGCCTTACACAGCAGTACCATCGCTCCTCCAGATGAAACACATGCCAACATTTATGCGTTGATCCACATGCCCTTCCAGCACAGCACACAACACCATCCCTTTTCCTTAACAAGCCTTTAGACACACTATGGCCACTATTAACAGCGCTCGAACCCAAGCGCTCACTGCCTCCACAGCCTTCACATGCAAGTCCATACGTTTTACCATCAGCAGTACTTCCTAGGCCTCAGGAAATACTCTCAGTGAGGACCAAACAGTGGCAGGGCATGGGCAACACAAATAAAGAAGAAAGCAGCACATAAATCATTTCTCTTTTATGGTCACCACCATTGGCCCCAGGGCCTCCACTGCTGAAAAAGAGAACTGACACACACCACACAGCTGCCGGCACCATAGAGACCTGCTCTATCGTGGCATCTTCCACGGCATCTTCCATGGCATCTTCCGTACCGGCATCTTCCTCAGAGAAAAGATAGGCAAACAACAGCTCGGAAAAAGCAGCTCACATCAGAAAGCAACTTCACTCTTCCTCCACAACAATTCTTCTCCAAAAGCCTTGTAGGCTCCTGTCCACAATGCAGCCACACCTCACATGGTAAGAAGCAAGGAGAAAAGACTACAGAATATTGAGCCCCAACCACAACATTCATAGGGACACTAAAAGAAAGGCACTACAGCAGTTCCCGTCTGAACAAGGGCAACAAACCTGCAAAGCACTCACTTGTGCTCAGTTCGTGGGACCTCTGCCCTCCACCTTGCCTTCTGCATGTGGACATGGCAAGAGGCTCTCATGTCTAGAGCCCAAGACTCCAGGTACTCCTGCTCTTCCCCTCTACAATAACCACTTGCAGCCCTGACCCTTCCAACACTGCTCACAGCACTGCCCTTGCCCTCTGCTACTCACCCTCAATCCACACCCCATATGACCTTGCCTGGCCTGACACTCCTGCTCCACCTCTGCCTCTGACAATGCTCAGCACCTTTCCAAAACCTACACTGCTCTCCCAATTGGCTTTCAGCAAAGACTCTGTGCACCTAAACCCCACCCTGGCAATGTGCTGATGTGAGGAAAGGAGAGCTGTAGGCCGTGACCACAAGCACCCTTCTGACACAAGAATAAACTAGGTCTTCCGAACTCAAGAAAACGCCTAGGTAGCACAACAGACTTCCAACACCCTGTTTCTGCTACTTCTCTTGTGACCACTGTGCATAGCCACACCACAGCACAACACAACTCACACAGACTCCTTTCTAATTCTTGGCATTGCACAGGCAACTCAATCGGCAAGCCACCAGAGGAGTTAACCTAACCATTATGGCAAGGCCTAAACAAAACCCCTATGCAGCTCACAGCGAGGCAGGCAACATCATCCAAGTGGCATGGCCCCAAGGTCAGCAGTCCTGCCAATGCCACACCAGCCTCCCTGCTCACACACAAAATGGGGGACACTCCTCCTAACACAACTGCTAACTACACCACACAACGAACTCACTGCTGACACCTGGCCTTACCTATGCTTTGAAAACGGTGTCCTCCTGGTCGGACATGCACATTCCACTAAAATCCACGCAACTTCAGAGGCATCCTTGAAAGGGACCGTGGCACCATAATGGGCGCCTCTGTAAGGGGAGGAAATGAAGAGAGAGCTTTGCGGGAAGGACCCCTGCAGAAGTGCATAGCTCATACTTCACCAGCTCTTCCAAACTGCCTTCCACTACAAAATAATACTTTTTCTCCCCTCCACTAAGTGACCCAGCCAAGACACTCCTGACTACTTGTACACCATGAAATTGCTACTGCTTGCCTGATGGTGACTCCCCTACTCATGCACACAGTATTATGAGCACTCTTTCTACCTCAAGTCATTTTTTTCATTGCTGAGCTCTATATTCTTTAATTTGCTGTCTACAGACCCAGTGATACAGTCCAGGATGCTATTCCCCTTCCTTGCTACCAATGCTTACTGCTCACTCTTGTTTGTAATGTCCCTCAGCATGCCTAGGTCTTTTTTACACTGCAGCACTCCTTTGCATCTGGTGTCTTGTTTGTATCCTCGTGGCAGGTTAGTCTATCCCAGCTACACAGTGCTGCTTTCAGCCCTTTTCTCCAGCTTGCTTATACCCCTCTCAGTCTCTCAGTGGCTCCCTTGTCCTTAAGCAAGAGGAGTTTCTGCAGGCTTGGTTAAGTCTTTTTCTGTCTCTTCTTCAGGTGGTAAGGGCAAAACAGTGTTTTCCAGGATTAACCCTTTAAGAAATTGCCTTTCTGCTTCTCAAGAAATCCCTAAGTCCTCCTCCACTACTTGAGTTCCTCCCTCTAACCCTATCTTCAGCCACAAGCATCTGAGAGATATTGTCAGTGAAGACAAAGACAAGGCACTGAATATCTCTCTTACCTGTCACTGTCACAAATCACCTCATTCAGTAACAGGCCCACTTTTTCCTTGTTTATTCTTTTTGCTCCTTGTGTAGGATTGGAAACTTTTAATGTTGTTCTTCATGTCCCTCTCTAGTTTCAACTCCATTTAAAACCTCTCCTAGCCAGCCTGTCATCCATCCCGCAGAATATCTCCATACGACTGCTGCATACATACTTTCTCCTTCACACAAAGGCAGTCACACAGAATCACAAAAAGGTTGAATTTGGAAGGAACCATTAGAGATAATCTAATCCAACCTTCCTGCTCCAGCAGGGACACCAGAGCACGTGGCACAGGGTTGCATCTAGACAGGTTTTGAAGATCTCCAGAGAAGGAGACTCCACGGCCTCTCTGGGCAGCCTCTTCCAGGGCTCTGTAACCCTCACAGGAAAGAAGTTCTTCCTCACATGGAGATGGAACTTCCTGTGCTTTAATTTGTACCCATTATCCTTTGTCCTGTCACTGGCCACTGCAGAGAAGAGTTCGGCCCCATCCTCCCTACATTCTCCCCTCAGGTGTTTATACATATTGATCAGATCACCTCTCAGTCTTCTCTCCTCCAGGCTAAACAGGCCCGGCTCACTTAGTCTTTCCTCATATGATAGATGCTCCAGTCCCTTCATCATCTTCGTGGTTCTACTCTGGACCTTCTCTAGAAGTTCCATGTCCCTCTTGCCCTGGGGATCCCAGAACTGCACACAATACTCCAGGTGCGGCCTCATCAGAGCTGAGTAGAGGGGGAAGATCCCCTCCCTTGACCTTCTAGCAACACTCCTCCTCATGCAGGCCAGGATCCCATTGGCCGCCTTGGCCACGAGGGCACATTGCTGACTCACGGTTAACCTGTTGTCAACCAAATCCCAAATCCCTGTCTGCGGAGCTGCTGTCCTTGTTGAACCTCATGAGGTTCCTCTCTGCCTTACTCTCCAACCTGTCCAGGTCCCTCTGAATGGCAGCACAGTCCTCCAAAGTGTCGGCCACTCCTCCCAGTTTGGTATTGTCTGCAAACTTACTGAGGGTACACTCTGTTCTCTTATCCAAGTCATTGATGAATAAGCTGAACAGCACCGGGCCTAGTACTGGCCCGTGGGGGACACCACTGGCCACAGGCCTCCAACTAGACTTGGCCTCATTTATCACGACCCTCTGAGTTCTGCCATCCAACCAGTTCTGAATCCACTCATTGTCCACTCATCTAACCCACACTTCCTGAGCTTCTGCGTGAGGATGCTAAATCCTCTGCTTGTCTTTTTTCTAGAGCTTGCATCCATCTGCCAGAGCTCTCCAGACAGGTGAGCTATCCCAGCATATCTCAGCTAACCCAATGATGTCATAGTTCTGTTACCTCACACTCCTCCTACTGGTTTCCCAGGCTGGGTGTATTTGCTTATAGGTGCTTGAGGCAGATCCTCTTTTGATTTACTTTTGTCCTTCCTTGCTTCCCCAACTTACTACTTCACTTACCACCCCAGCCTCTATCTCCTCACTTGACTACTAGCTTGTAAGGTCTTATCTTCACCCTCAGCAAACTTAGCTCAGGTTTGTGAGGCTGTTGACAAAGATGCTTCTACTCCACCATGCCAAATACATCCCAATATGTCAAATGGATCCTTTCAAAATCTACCACAATACAATCCTGTGCAACACGCTCACGGTGACCTTGCTTGTGCAGCGGGGTTGGACTAGATGGTCTCCAAAGGTCCCTTCCAACATCAATGGTTTGGTACTTTCCAGGCCTGTGACCTCAAGCTCTCTAAACTGGGCTTGCCCCAACTTCCCCTTGGCAGTGTCAGTGGTTTACAAGCAATAGCCTAGGTGGCAGGAATCGGAAGGGGGAAAAGTCCAAGAACCAAATGAGTCGAGACAAGTACCTTCTAACATCCTGGATGACTGTGACTGCAGCATATGTTCTGCCTCAATAAGTTGACCAAATCGACCATAGAGACCACAAAGCACTTACAAAAGAAAAAAAAAAGAGAGAGAGAGAGAGAAGACAAAGCAATCCAAACAAAATAGAGGGGAAAAAAGGAAAGGGAATCACCCCATAAAGTGCCTCCCAAAAGATGAGGGAGGGATACAAAATGCTGAAAAATCAACAACAGCAAAAACCCTCCCCAACCTGAACTGTTGCCATACTGAGTGCTGCAGACCCATCAGCAGAGTCATCCTGTACCTCTTCCATGTCACCGGCCCCTCTCAATGCAAGGTCCAAGGCCGTCTGCATGGGGCTGTCCCTCCTCACTGTCAAGGTCCCTGGGATGCTCATGTGGGGTCCTGTCACCATCTGTCCTTGCTGCATCACCCACATGGGTCCCTGTGTCACTGTCACCCTCTTGGTTGAGCGTCCCTGGGACACCCACACAGGTCCCCATGTCACTGTTCCGCCTCATTGTGAGGTCCCAGGGGACTCCTGAGCTACCACTCATCTGCTCCAGTGTCCCCAAGCCACCTCCTGGTGCACTGGGACCAGCTGGAGGAACAGGGCTGGGATCCACCTCCACAAGGCAGATGGGGCTATGCGGGCGACCTCTTGTGTCACCCTCCCACCTCTGGGGGGGTCTCTCTGGATCTGTCCCCCACGGCCCTGCAGTGCGTGGGAAAGCAGCTCCCACTCAGCCTGGGCCACCACACTCCTGAAGGAGAAAGGCCCCACCAATTAGGTGCTCAACACCAGGTCTCTGAAACTTAGTACTCCCACTGAGCCCCTGTATTTCCCAGTATACGTGCCACTGATTCTTTCTTTTCCTTTCTTCTTTAATTTTTTTTTTTTTTTTTTTGCTATCTATAAATCTGGTTGTGCAGGAAAACTTCTGCAAAACAGGTGAGGTCAGGGGCGAGACAGAAGCTTACAGTCTCCAGGGCTATTGGCAGCCCTGAAATATTCATCAAAAGCAGATTAAGGGAATGTCTCCAGAGCAGCTGGAGTCCAGAGCGCAGGAGAGCCCTGCACACAGCTGGAGCCAGGCTCATTTCACCAATGAATCTTGTACCTAAGAACAAAACCCCTCCCCAAAATCAAAAGCAAACATCACCTGCCTCGCAGCCAGGCCAGGATATGGAGAATGGGTTTACATTGTTTTGGCCTATTCATCCAGAGAGTCAATCTAGTGAGTCACTTCTGCCCCACTGCAGAGGTGCTTTCTTGGCCTTAAGGGGCTTATTTCAGGCTCTCTCAAACTAATCTCTAATTGATATAAGACAAACCCAGATAATATGGGTGATCATTCACTTCAGGAGTTCAGGCAGTTTGACTCCTTAGCCAAAATGCAGATTTTTTCATTAGACGATGCAGATTTTACTCTGCCCTCCTGCGAGCATCTGAGCAGCCCTGGCAGGATATCTGTCTCATGCTTCAGGGAACGTATGAGCCCAGACTTGCTCCAGAGCTTCTCTCTTTGGGAACAGTCGGCTCAGACAGGTTCAGAGAATGCTACGTGGAGGTTTATACCCACATCCCCTTGAGCCCAGGTCCCTGCATCTCCTTGCTGCCTGGATGGACCAGCACCTTCTTCCTTTGCATCTGCCTCCTGCCAGGATCCCCTGGAGGAGCTCAGGTTCACGTCTCTCTTGTTGGTCCCTTCCTGCGTCCTCAGGATGAGATGCAGTCTGCCTTTTCTGCATCTCATCCTTAGGAGACCCCACACCAGGCTTTGCGGATAGCCCACCCCTCTGCACATGCAGATGCACCTCTCAACAGAGCAGGATGGCAGGTCCAAACTCAAGGCAAATCCTCTAACAAGTGGCTTGTCCCAGGGGCAATGGCTCCATGAGTGAGACTATGGGGTCACAGCATCTTCCCCCACCAAAGATGCATTTTTGCACTGCCAGCTGGAATCTGTGGGGTCAGGGAGCAGGGACGATCCAGCACTTTGAGACGCAGTGTACAATACGAGGGATGTGCTAGAATGCACATCCCCAGCTGCAGGCGAAGCAGACAGCACCAGCATTTGACTTTCCAGGACTCACAGCAACCCGCTCTCCAAGGCCCTGAAGCAATTGCTGAGAGGTCCTGGTTTTCAGCCCATCTCATTGTCTCCTTCCTTCAAGAGCACTGGGACTCAGCAAATGCAGAGCAGTGGCTGCAGGGATGTTATTGCATCCCATGAGCTGGGTAACTGGTTATTTCTTTCTCAAGTCAAGTCAGAAATGTTGCATTAGAAGTGCTACTGGTTCATATTTTATATGCTGCAAAATGCCACATCACTGGCAAGAACAAAGGTATCTAGGAAAAGACGTGGCCTGTGCTCCCGTTCCCACTCTGGTCTCCCATGGGCAATGTTGCTTTTGGGCAACTATCCCATTGCCAAGGGACTGCACATCGGTGGGTAAAAGAGCAAGATATAATCACATGGAAACTGGTGGAAGCTGGACTGACTAGGATGAAATGGGCACCAACCAGCTAAAATTATGCATGGAGGCTGTGCTACATGATATGATCTGGGACGGGACTTTGCTGGCAATGTGTCCCCTACCTTGGAGCACTTAAAGTTACAGCAAGGAGGACCCAAATCCAAAGTGCAAGAATGAGAGCGGTGCTTAGAGTTAGCGCGTCTCACCTGAGCTTCACTAGCTGACTTCCACGCTGGGGCGGCCATGTCCAAGCCGCTCATATCCATCTACCTCACTTTGCCAGGAGAGGAGAGGAAGGCAGAGCAGGGAGCAAGGCTGGAACTGAACTTAGGCCAGTTCCGGAGAGAAATAGGTCACCCACAAGGAAGTTTCATCTTGAGTGCCAAATGAAGCAGCCGTTTTCCAGCTGGATCTGTGTCCAGATTCGGCCAAGCAGCTCTTCTGGGCAGAGCTTTATCCAGCTGGGTGACGAGGCCGAGTGCAAGGTCCTCACGAGTACTCTGTTATGCAGAAGGTCAGGTCCTTCAGCTAATGGCTCTCCTCCAGGCTTTGATCCTTAACTCCGAAGAAAGATCTCGCTAGAATATATGGAAAGCCCGGATTATATTTCAGTAATGAGGGAGTCCTGCCCCAGCTCGTGCAGTCACGTCAGGTTTACTCCCCTCCCTGTAATCTTCCCTCGTGTCCTAACGCTGCTCCCGTAATTGTCTTTGGAAATGCAGCATCAGGGTTATTCCACCACCACCGCACCAGGAAGGCGGCAACGTGCTGGGCAGCTCCGCAGTCCAGCCCAGGCTGTGATTACAGGGTGCCTGACTGCAGTTCCAGCCTCCAGAGCTGGAGTTCCTGCAATTAATTTCCGAAGTGGCCAGGATACAGCAGGGAACAGGAGTGGGATTTCCTTGGGGATGGGAGATGATGCTAAATTGGAGGAGTTTGGGCTCTACATCATGATCTCTCCCCTCTGCCCACTTCGGTGGGACCTAGATGGGTTATTCCAAGCATAGAGTGCTGCCGGCGTCCTTCTCACTAATGCAAAACTCCAAAAGAGTTGGAATTTCCATTGGGAAATGGCTTTTTTCCAAGCTTTCCCAAAGGGAAAGGCATGTTTCTTTCCTGGGTGAGACCCAGGAGAAAGGAAGAGGGAGAAAAAGAGAGGAAAAGCCATAATATCCTATTACTCTTCAGCAATGCCATGTCTTTTCTGATGGGAAGAATGTGGAATTCCCAGATGGGCCTCCCTTAATCCCATCCTTTAACATTTTAATTTAAGGCAGCACAAGGCGCTGTCTTTGCTTAGCAGAAATCCCAGAGGAAAAGCCAGCTGAAGGGTTTGTGAGACCTTCCTCCCCCTATTCCACCAAAAAAAAAAACCACTCATTTTTAATCTCAGATTAAATGCATTAAAGATCATTAAGCCTTTTCTCGGTGAAATCATTTTTTAAGGAGCGGGGCGAGCCCTCACATCCATGAGGAGGGGATGGAGCTATGGTGGTGGCTGTGTGCATCTTCTATTCCCTGGGATCACTGCGTGCTGGAAAGCTTGGGACAAGGTGGGGTGGAAACGCAGGATACTGCTTGCTCCCATCCCATGCTTGCTGCTCTGACATTCCAGCCTCCCTGGAAACACCAGGAGCAGGCAAAGGGAAGAGCAGTGTCCCTCTCCCAGGGAAACACTGAGAGCCGGGAGGCTGCATGGGGACCATGGTGGAGCCTGGCACCCTCCTTGCATAGCCTCAGGCCTGGCGCAGTGGGGTTGGGCACCTTTTTTGTGCAGAAATGCAGCCTGAGTGGGGGATACCTCTCCTCCAAAATCAGATGCTGTGGAGTTGGCAGTTCCTTATGAGCTAGGCCCTTCCCCTCCTCCTCCTTCTCTTCCTCAGCCAAGCACATTGCATGCAGTAAATCTGCTAGTGTCTGGGCAAGGGCTGCCAAACAGTCTGGCATGTATATGCATGCAGCCAGTTGTGTGCTTGCTGTGCAATGTGTGTGTGGGTGCGTGCACGTCAGCACGTGAGTACACAGCAAGCAGACAGCTGTGTGCATGCATGTGCAGTGTTGTCTGCACGCACATCTACATGCATGTGCATGGCATGCAGCTGGGTGTGTGTATGTGTGCATGTCAGCAAGTGTGTGCATGGCATGCAGTGGGCTATATACATGCACGTGAAATTTTGTGTGCATGCACAGCTGCATGTGTGTGCAAGGCATGCAGCTGGCTGTGTGCATGTGTGTGTATGTGTGCATGTCAGCAACCGTGTGTATAGCGTGCAACTGGATGTGTGCATGTGTGTACAATGTGTGTGCGTGCATGCTGAGACAAGTGTGAGTGGCATGCAGTGGGCTGTGTGCACGCATATACCATGCATATGCGTGCACACATCTGCAGGTGTGTGCACGACATTTATGTAGCTGGCTGCGTGCACATGTAATGTGTTTGTGCGCACAGGTTAGCACATGTGCACAGCAAGCAGGCAGCTGTGTGCATGTATGTTCAATATGTGTGTGTGCGCACACACAGCATGCGTGTGCATGACATGCAGCTGGATGTGTGCATGCATGTGCAATGTATGTCTGTGCATGTTGGGATGTGTGTGCATGGCATGTAGCAGACTGTGGGCATGCATGGGCAATGTGTGTGCATGCAGGTTGGGACATGTGTGCATGACCTGAAGCTGGCTGTGCGCATACATGTGCAATGCATGTGTGCACAGTGTTCAGTCAGCTGTGTGCATGTGTGTGCTATGTGTATGTGTGCACAAGTCTGCAGATGTGTGCATGACATTCATCTAGCTGTCTGCATGTGTGTGTAATGTGTGTGTGCGCGCTCAGGTCAGCACATGTGTGCACAGCAAGTAGACAGCTGTGTGCATGTATGTTAAATATGTGTGTGTGCATGCACGTCAGCATGCGTGTGCATGACATGCAGCTGGCTGTGTGCATGCGTGTGCATGCATGTTTGGACGTGTGTGCATGGCATGCAGCGGGCGGCGTGCATGCGTGTGCAAGAGCGTGCAACACGCGTGTATGTGTGCAAAGCGCGTTCACGCTTGTGCAAGGCGCGTGCAGCGCGGCGCGTGCCCGGCCGCGGGCGGACTCCATTTCCCGAGGCGCCGAGCGGCGAGGCCGGGGCCGGGCCCGCAGGAAGCGCCGCTGTCGCCGCCGCCGAGCGCCGCCCGCCCCGTCGCGTCGCGTCGCGGCCCGGCCCGACCCGCAGCGGCGGCAGGTGGGGGCGCCGGGAGCCACCGGCGGGGCTGGGGCAGAGGGACCCCCCTCCCCAATGCCGGCCTTGGGGTGGGGGGGGGCAGTCCGGGGGGGGCTCCCGGGTAGGGGGGGAGGAGGGAGCCCCAGGGTGGGTGCACGAGTGGGATTTGGGGGTCTCTGGTGCAGGTGGCAGGGGCAGAGCTGGAATGAGGGGGGCCTGGGAGAGCGGAGAGGGTGCAGATGCCTGGGCTTTGGGGGTCCCGGATGGAGGTGTGGGGTTGCAGAGCTGGGATGTGGGATCGTGGGGGGAATGGGGGGTGCAGAGCTGGGATTTGGGGGGTCTCGTTGTGGGGGTGCAGAGCTGGAATCTGAGGGTGCTGGATGGAGATTGGGGGTGCAGCCGTGGGATTCAAGATCGGGAGCCGATCATGTCCACGGGTGCCTGCTCCTTGGGGGGTTCCAGGGCTGGGAAGCAGTGGGATGAGAAGGAGGAGGGTGGGCACAGAGGGTCTGCTCACAGCTCTGAGACCCACGGGGGGCTGGCGCGGGGGGGAATAGATCTGACCTCGCCATCCCACCCCCTTCCCACTTCCGCGGCATTCCTGGAGGCCGGGCAGCGCGTCCGGCGCCGCGTGGCAGAGCGGCAGCGTCCCGCCACGCTCCTGATAACTTCCGCGGTCTCAGCAGCCTCTGCGCGTGGCCCTGCTTCCGTTTTTCTGTTTACCTGGTGGAAGCAGGTAAGATCCAGCAAAAAAAAAAATCCTTCCTCCTAAATTTTGGGGGATTTTGCTTTGGCAATTTTAGGGACCCTCCTTAAAATATTCTCCACCTGGATGAGCTGGGTGTGTGAGTGGTGCCACCGTTGTGGTGTAGGAGGATTAGGAAAGGGTCATTTAAGGGATTTGGAGAGGGAGGCTGGCGATTCCTCACCTCTTCCTGCAGCTCTTCCGCAGGTTTTGGGATCGTGATGGAGGCGGCAGTTCCGAGGCCCACGCGCATCCTGGTGACAGGTGGCAGCGGCTTGGTGGGCAGGGCCATTGCGCAGGTGGTGGCCGATGGGGAGGGCCGTGCAGACGAGGAGTGGATCTTTGTGTCCTCAAAGGATGCCGACCTGACGTGAGGATGGAGCAGGGCAAGGTGCACTGGGCCAACACGTTGGCCACCCCCGTGAGCCCACAGCTCTTCCGTCTCTGCAGGAGCGCCGCCGAGACCCGGGCCCTCTTTGAGAAGCACCGACCCACCCACGTGATCCACTTGGCTGCTATGGTTGGCGGCCTCTTCAAAAACATCCGCTGCAACCTGGATTTCTGGGTGAGACTGGGAGCGAACGTGTGGCACCGGGTGCCCGTCTGACCTCCCCTGTCACCAGGGGAGCTGCTGGCCTGGTTGTGATGCCACTGTCACCCTCTGCACCCTCTGCAGAGGAGGAACATCCACATCAACGACAACGTCCTGCACACAGCCTATGAGTGCGGCGTGCGCAAGGTTGTCTCCTGCCTCTCCACCTGCATCTTCCCGGACAAGACCACCTATCCCATCGATGAGAGCATGGTGAGAAGCCCTATCCCTACTGCTGCCACCTGGGGTGGCCGCACGCAGGGAGACAGACTGGTCCTGGCATGGCCTCCGTGCTCTCCTGCCTGCAGATTCACAACGGGCCTCCGCACAGCTCCAACTTCGGCTACTCGTATGCCAAGAGGATGATCGATGTCCAGAATAGGTGCGGGCAGCCACGCGGGAGCCTTCCCCTCTGGGCTCCTCAGGATTAAGGATCCGGGGCAAGACCCTTGTTCCCCAGTCCGTGTGACAGCCCGGGCATTGTGGAAGACAATAGGGGGGTTGCTCCTCGCGGGACACCCCCTCACCCTCTGCTCACGTCCAGGGCCTACTTTGAGCAGCATGGCTGCTGTTTCACCGCCGTCATCCCCACCAACGTCTTCGGGCCCCATGACAACTTCAACATTGAGGATGGCCACGTCCTGCCAGGCCTCATCCACAAGGTCTACTTGGCCAAACGTGAGTGGCACAGCAGCCCCCTGGGCCCCTCCTAGGACTGTGGAAAGGTGGGTAAGGAAGTCAGGGGCTCCCTTGGTTGTCCCCAGGCCACTGCTCCGCTCTGGTTGGCTTTGCCCTGGATGCGGTTGATGTTCTGAGTCCCTGCTCCTTTCCAGAGAGGATGGCAGCCTAGTTTGGCCCAGGCAGAGCCTGATGGACACAATGGGCTTTCCTTTAGTTACTAATTTGGATTTAGAAGGGTTTTTCCTGAATCTGGGACAACTTTCTCCAGTCCTACTGCTCTATTAGGTGCCCCAGGGTAGTTGCTTTTGGGGGCTCTGCTGCTCATGGCCTCCTTCTCCATCCTCCCATAGAGACCGGCTCCCCGCTGACTGTTTGGGGCACAGGAAAACCTCGGAGACAGTTCATCTACTCCCTGGTATGTGCCTCCTCTGGCTGCATCACGGCTCCAGAGTCATGGGATGTATGGGGGCAGGAAAAGGGGGAGCGCTTTTTTTCTGCAGCAGGGATGGGAGGGAACCTGGGGTCTGCAGGAGGCGACAGTCCTTGGGGCAATAGGGATTTGCCATTCGAGCCAGGTTTCCCCCCACAGCAGCCCTGTGCCTCTTTGCAGGACCTGGCTCGACTCTTCCTTCATGTCCTGCGGGAATACGATGAGATAGAGCCCATCATTTTGTCAGGTAAGAGCGAGCTGCCCTCGGTCCCTTCCTCCGGACCGTGAGCCCTGCAGGGCTGGCAGCGACCTCAGCTCCCACCCTTCCCTGCAGTCGGAGAAGAAGATGAGGTTTCCATCAAGGAGGCAGCGGAGACGATCGCGGAAGCCATGGACTTCAAGGGAGAGCTTGTTGTATCCTTTACCACTTGCAGACACCCCTCAGGAGCCTGTTCCTCAGGGTTGCTATGGGGTTTGGGGCAATGGTGCCACCCCAGGGGTGTCCAACACCCATGACCTGGGCAGAGCAGCACCTCAAACCTCCCTCTTACTGTCCTCACGGGAGACCTCACTGCTTGGCCTCAACACCATCCGCTTGGTTTCCCTTAACGCCTCCTGTGGCCAGTTTGATGCGACCAAGGCTGATGGGCAGTTCAAGAAGACGGCCAGCAATGGCAAATTGAGGCGCTGCCTGCCCGGCTTTCAGTTTACTCCCTTCAAACAAGGTGAGGTGGCCCCAGCAGCACTTAGGGACGCCCTGGTAAAAGGGGGAATCCACCAGGCCCCAGACTGCCACCATTAATGGAGCACAACCCCTGGCAACCCTCCTTGGGGAGACCAGTTGGGTCCATCATGCAGCTCAGGCTTGGCCATACCCCCTCCCTGTCCCCAGCCATGCCAGGAGGACAGGTCACCAATGGCTTCTCCTCTTCCTCCCTAGCTGTGAAGGAGACCTGCGCCTGGTTCACTGCCAACTACGCCAACGCGAGGAAGTGACAGGCACAGCACGGCCACCGTGACACCGGTGACACACATGTCACCTTCGACTCAGGGTTGTCCTTTGCTGCGGCAGAGGACAGTGGCTTAGTGGTGGTGGGAGCTGGCAGCATTTCCAGAGCACATGGGGATGGGATCCCATGTATGCTCAATAGCGGTTAGGGTGAGCAGGGAACACTGTGCCCTGCGGTTCGTGCATGGGTGCAGAGCTGGCCTGGGGCAGCAGCTGTGACAAACCCTGCTGGGGGGTGGGAGGGAGAAAAAAAATCCCAAAACAAACAAGAAGAGAGTTAGAAGTAGCATCTTGTTTAGGAAAGCAAGGAAAATGTCCTGCTCGAGTAGCCCAGAGCTGCCCTGATGTTCCTACTTGCTGCTGCAAATGCAGCTCATGGGGGATGCATAGCCTCTGGCCAGGGCAGCAGCAGGGTGGGGAAGACTGAGAGTACCCAGGAGTCCCCAAAGCTGCTGGCAGCCCCAGGAGGGACCTTGGGGACAAGGTGGTGGCAGCCAAATCCCCAGTCTGGTCTGAAGGGCAGCAGCTGCCTTTGCTGCACCCCCTTTGCAAGGGGGACCCTGGCAGCTCCTGCTGACCTGGTAATGGGCGATGCTGCTAATGACATGTTACTAGGTTTAATAAATGGAAATCATGTTTCTTCCAGCACTGGAGGTGCAGCAGGGCCATCGCTATTGCTTTCCTTGTGTGTCCCAGTGCAGCAGCTACAGCATCAATAAGAACCGTGCAGGTCCCCCTTGGGATGCTCACGGTGGATGCGTAGGGTCAGGGTGAATCCCCATCTAGGGGCAAACAATTCGGGTCCCTTGCTGTAATAACAGCATTTATTAAAATAGAAATAAGATTAAAAACTGCTGGGCAGGCAAGCGGCATCAGTCCAGCAAGGACAGTGTGGGCACGAAGTGAGGCCGTGTCATATTCCACTCACCCTGGCACCTTGTCCTTGTGCTCCAGAAGAGATGAGGAAGGGGAAGGAGTCAGGTCTGGGGAGACAACATCCGCCTGCAGCCATGGAACCAGCAGAAGACCTGCCCAGGGACAGACCTTTTGCAGCACCGCTGCCCAGCTCTGGTGACCCCCTGGCATGGAAGCCGTGGGGACAGTGAAGACCTGGGGAGGAGTCAGTGTCTGAGCTGCCAGGAGCCCTTCTTGCACCCTGGGGTGCTCATAGGGTGGCATCGGTCCTAGTACATCCCCCGGAGCAGAGATGTTCCCTGCACTTGGTACTCACATGTTGCTGGCTGGACGCTGGCTTGGGCTGTAGGGTTTGGCCTCCCAAAGGTGCCCAGTTCCTGGGCGCGTCTCCAGTGTCATCTGGGTGTGAAGAGGGTTTGGCAGGGAGCATTTTCATCCCCATGGCCCTCCTGCACCGCAGGAGGGTGCATCCATTTCCCCCATCCCCAGGAGGTGCCTGTTTCCCCCAACCCCAGGAGATGTGGGTCCTGCATGGACAGGATGGGTACATCCTTCCACCCAAGGGACCACCCAAACCTCCTCCTCCTCCAAACACTGCAGGAGGGCAAGACTCATCCGTAGATGGACATACCAGGGAGCTGGGAGCTAAGAGGAAAGGTGCTCGTCACGTGGCAAGGAAAGGAACAGCAGGACATGGCTAGCCTCAAGGGGATGGCACAGGGACACCAAAAGGACATCGCAGCATCTTCCCGTTCTTGGCCACCTCGGGCCTGACCCAACTCGGGCTCACCCTACAAAGGCTCCTGCGTGTGACAGGACCCCCGGGCAAAGCGGCAGAGCTTGGCTTAGTCCTCTGGCTGCTGGAGACCAGCGACACCGCTCCCGCTGACCTGGGGTTCCCTGTCACTTTGAGAAGCTGCTCCAGGCATGAGGGCTCTGCAAGTCATTGCACGGCTGGTGATAGGTCACCTCACATCGCTGTCCCTGGTGAAGGATGGAGTCACCCTAGAGTGACACCTCCCCCTGTGCTGGTATCCCTGGGCATGGAATGGGAACATCCTGGGGCTCCAGAACACTGTCCCACACCTGACTCGTGGATAACTGACCCCCTCCCAAGAATGACCTCCACCCCTAAAAGTCAGCTGAGCCTTCGCTGCATTTCTGATGATGCTCTCAAGCACTTGGTGGCAGAATCCCAGGCCATGGGAACCCCAGGGGACACCCCCAGTGCTTCAGTGGCTCTCACCTCGTGGGTAGCTCAGCTCCAGTCCGTTCAGCTCATCCCGCAGCAGCTGCATTTCGCACCTCCTGCATGGGAAGGAAGCCCCCAAATACCGGTCCCACTGCAGGCAGGACCTCGGTCCTGCCTCCTCTCTGGCCACTCTGGCAGCCTCTGCTCCTCCA
Organism: Tinamus guttatus; assembly: GCF_059628265.1. Classification (NCBI taxonomy): domain Eukaryota; kingdom Metazoa; phylum Chordata; class Aves; order Tinamiformes; family Tinamidae; genus Tinamus; species Tinamus guttatus. The sequence continues at coordinate 2,097,237 of NW_028288566.1, read as the reverse complement.
TGGAAGCCAGATCCAGGCCGGATCCCCTCACCCCATGTGGACCCAAGTGCATCCCATAGGTCACCATGCACGCTCCCCTGCTCCCATCACTCCGTGCCTCTTGGGAGTGGAGGTGAGGTGGCAGCAGGGCTCTCCCGGACCTGGGGACAGTGGCGCTGGGATCCCCTGAGCACCACAGGGTGCCAGCAACAAGGGCCCTGCGGGGAGGCAAGAAGGTGGGAAGCAGCCCAGGATCCTGTGGCACCTGGCCCGGGGAGGATGTCGGTCCCCACCTGTGGGGACGAGCCCCAGGAGAGCCAGGAAGGCAGCAAGGAGCAGCAGGCACACCTGGCATTGGCAGGAACCCAGGAACGATGGGTCCTGGCCACCAGCTTTGGCTGGAAAACTCATCCCATCTGGTGTCACCTCAAAGGGAATGCACAGAGGGCCGCAGGGCTCTGCCACCTCCTGGGGAGCTGTGCTGAGGGTGCAGCCAGCCCAGAATCCTGCTGATGGGCAAGCAGAGCAGCAGGAGAGCCCAGGGCAGCATGAGGAGGGCACCAAGGTGGGAGGCAGCAAGGAAAGACGGAGAGGAGCAGCGGCTCGTCGGCCACGGGGTGCTGAACACCCAAGGGTGCCCCGCAGCGCCCACGATAAAACCGAGAGCGAAACCGAGTGGGCCAAAGGAACCAACACCCGCAGCGCGCGCCCTAGGGGAGCCCCGCCCCTTATCGCCGCGGCACGCCCCGCCCAGCCAATGAGGGGGCCGGGCCGGGGCGGAGAGGGCGGGGCCGGCGGCGGGCGGGGCGGTGACGTCGGCGGCGGGCGGGCGCGCCGGCGCCACGTGGGTGCGCGGCCATGGAGGCGGCGGAGCTGCGCGTGGGCTTCGTGGGCGCTGGGCGCATGGCGGGCGGCGTGGCCCGCGGGCTGCTGCTGGCAGGTAGGGCCCCGGCTTCCCCCGGAGCGGTGTGGGGACATGGGGCAGCCCCGTCCTGCACATCCCGACCCGTGTCCCTGCCCCACGGAGCGATGTAGGAGTATGGAGACAGCCCCGTTCTGCACCCCCCCCGACCCTGTCCCTGCCCCACGGATCGATACAGGGACACGGGGACAGCCCCATCCTGCGTCTCCGACCCATGTCCTTGTCCCTTGTCCTTGTCCCACGGAGCAGGGTGCGGACGTGGGGCAGCTCTGTCCTGCACCACTGACCTGTGTTGCTGCCCCACGGAGCAGGGGACAGCCCCATCCTGTCCCCTCCTGCCCCATAAAGCAGACTGGAGGCACAGGCCCAGCAATGTCCAATATTCCTCACCTCCATAGGTCCCTGCCCTGTAGTGTGGTGTGGGAACACAGAGCCAGGCCCATCCTACCTCTTCCCAGGGCTGTGTGGGTGACAGTGACAGTCCTGACGCGTGGGCTGGAAGGGGGTGGTCCACAGCTGTCCCCGGAGGGTCTGTGCTGAGCCGCTGGTCCCTGCAGCCAGCAGTGGGGCAGCCCCTCAGCTTACATAACCGGAGCCCTGCTGGGATGGGGGCATCCAAACTCCTTTGGGGGTGCTGGGCTCTGCTAGGGGAGCTCCCCGGCAGCTCTTCACAGTGACCATCGTGTTTTTAAAGGGAAGGTGCCAGCTGCAAACATCCTGGCCAGCGCACCCTCCGAGAGAAACCTGGGCGCCTTCCGGGTGAGTGGGGCCACGGGGACTAGCACAATGGGGCTTGGCTTGTCACTGGGGTGACAAATCGCCCCCCTCAGAGCCTCAGTGGTGCAAGGTCACCGGCATCCAGCACAATGCAGAGGAAAGGATGCTGGGATGCCCCGTGCTGCGATTTTAGGGCGCCCTTTCCCAAAAGGCTGAACATCTAGGCAAAGCCATAGTGATTCTGTGGCTGAAGCTAGTCCCTGACCTGTGTCCCCCCGCCCAGCATGAGGGGGTGGGACGGGGGGCAAGCAGGGAGGTCCTCATCCAAGGTTAAATCGTGTCCAGAGGATGTTGTAACGCGAGTCGCTGGCCTCTGATGCATTTCTGCGCCATGGGCAGGAGTTCGGCTGCCGCACAACGCACTGCAACTTGGAGGTGCTGCAGGACAGCACCCTGGTCTTCCTGGCCACCAAGCCGCACATCCTGCCGGGCGTCCTGCAGGAGATCCGACCTGCTGTGGGCTCACACCACGTCATCGTCTCGCTGGCCGCCGGCATCACCCTCAGGGCCCTGCAGCAGGTGAGTGTGCGGCTGCGCTCGCTCTTCCCCCTGCTGCATCCTCCTTGGCACCCTGCGCCTCCGTGTCGCTTCCTGGGGGCAAGGGCAGTGCTCTGACCCTCCCTGCAGCCCCAGAGCTTCACATTTTGCCTTTTTCCTCAACAATTCCTGCTCTAGCAGGGTTAGGAGGGGCGATTGCAGAAGGATGCGAGTCCTCATCGCTGCCCAGGCTGCATCCCTTGTGCTTTGAGTCCCGCACGGTGCTTCCCTACCAGCTTTGATGGCTGATACTTTGCGCTGTTCTGGGAACAGCATCTGGCCTTGGGAGCACCTGGGTGCTTCCTGGAGCCCCATGGGCATCTCTGCCCCATGCCCGTCTCTCCATAGCTGCTCCCTGCCAGGACCAAGGTGCTGCGGCTCATGCCCAACCTACCGTGCGTGGTGCAGGCTGGGGCCATGGTGTTCGCCCGGGGTGACAGTGCTGGCGACCACGAGGCCACCCTGCTCAAGAGCCTGCTCTCCTCCTGTGGCCTCTGCGAGGAGGTGCCCGAGTCCTACATCAACATCCACACGGGCCTCAGCGGCAGCGGGGTAGCCTACGTACGTGTCCCTGAGTCCCATCACACCCCTTGCTCCGGGGATGCCAGCTTCCCGGTGGGATGCCCGGTCGCCCGGATCTCGCCGCCTGACGCTGCTGTCCCTCATCCCAGGTGTACCTGTTCGCCGAAGCCCTGGCTGAGGGAGCCGTGAAGATGGGCATGCCGGGGCCCTTAGCCAGCAGAATCGCAGCCCAGACGCTGCTGGTGAGTCAATGCCATTGCTCGGGGCACCACACGGGTCCTCCCTGTCCTGCTCTGTGTCTCCCCCACTGTCTCGGGCATCCCTGTGCTGTCCCTTGGCTTTGCGGTTCCTCCCGGTGTCCGATGGAGCCCCAAATGCCACCAGCTCCCAGCTGGGAGCAGGAAGCTGGTAGAGCCAGCTGGCAGCAGACAGGTTTGGGTGGCCTGGGGCCACTGGCACCTCCTTCTTGACAGACCCACATGAGGGGACATTGGGACCCTGCTTTATCCTGGGAAAAGTGCTGGGATGCCCTGCGCGGATCCCCTTTCCCCAAAGGAGCGTGGGGCGGAGCTAGGGAGGCGCTGCAGGTCCCCTTGCCTCAGTTTCCCCTCTGGAAACCAAAGATGGGCCAGTGAGGAGACCGTAAGGGCCCTTTCGTGGGACGTAGGCGCTGTCCCCTTGCCCCCCTGCAGAAGGAGGCAGGAGATGGGAGGGCGTCACAGCCTATGCCCCCCACAGGGTGCCGCGAAGATGATGCTGGAGACGGGGGAGCACCCGGCAAAGCTGCGCGGCGACGTCTGCACACCCGGCGGCACCACCATCCACGCGCTGCACCAGCTGGAGAAGGGCGCGCTGCGGGCCACTGTCATGAGCGCCGTGGAGGCGGCCACCAACCGCGCACACGAGATGGGCCACAAGTAGCAGGACGCTCGGCCACGGGCCGCGCTATTCCCCGCGGGGCGGTGGGGACCAGAACTGCCTCTCTCTCTCCTTGGGGTCCTCCTCGTGTCATGGTGTCCCGGGATAAAACCCCTTCTGGGAGGATGGGGAGGCTGGAGGGACCCCAACTCCTCCAGGACACCCTGGCTGGAGGTGGGATGGTCCCACTGTTTTGTGACCCCTCTGTAGGGCTGGGACCTAATAAACAGCTTGGGCAGCAGGACCACATAGGCCTGGCTTTATCCGGTCCCCTGGAGCCCCTCTGTGGGGAGGTGACTCCAGGAAACTCTGTGCATGGAGCTGTGGCTGCATTGGCTGGAGGGGACCACGGGAAGAGGAGCTGGCGACGGACACAGCTTTGGGAAGCAGCTTGGAACCAGACCGAGGACTTTTCCCCCTCGTCCCCTCTGCTTGCGTGTCCTGCACCTTCCTTTATAACCTGGTGACCTGTTTCATCATCCCCTGACTTCCATTGCGAAGGCAGGGGACGCAGCTGCAGGGGACACCGTGGTGGCTGGGGCTCCAGAGTCATCTCTTTGGGGCGGATCAGGGCATTTTGCAAGCCCTAATTAAGCTCTGCTTCCTCCCAGCGCCATTATGGGGGTGATTAGTGAAGCTTTGCAAAACGCTTTGAAGATGAAATGCTCTTTCCAGGTGAATTAACATTGTGGAAGCAGTCGGGACTGAGCCCCTGCGCACCGGGTCGCGCTGCTTTGATCCCTTTCCCCAGGGTCCATCTGATGCCCAGTGGCAGTGGTCACAAGGGACATCACTCACATGGCATCTCCTCTATGGGCAGCCAGCTCTGCCTCTCCAGGCACCTAATTAATTAGTCCAGCTCCATTAAAGCAGGCGACAGCCCTCAGGAGCCTGCCAGCCTCCTCCTCCTCCTCAGCTCCTTCTCTCCAGCCCTTTGTCCTCTGCTTCTCCTGGTTTTTCCCTAATCCTTGTCCCCATCCTCCCCACGTCCCCTGCAAGGTTTTCTCCTGGTTTGATAAGCCAGAGGGACGGATGTTTGCCCAGCTGCTCCTCTTCCCTTTGCCCTTGTTGTTTGGACAGGGACCAACCAAGCAACCCTTCTGCCAGGCCAATTCCACCCAAATTTCAACTCCGACCTCAAGTGAAGATGGTTGATCTCTCAAAATAAGGCAAAGAGAAGATTGTTAGACCAAGAACAAGCAGGACTTGGTTGGTCTTAGGAAAAAAAAAAAAAAACATAGGAAAACATACCCAAAACAGATGCTAGCAGCAGTCTGACATTAGTTGTTAGGTGAGCTCAAGATGAGAAGGGACAGCTCCAGACTGGACGTTTTGTGTGTTTTTTTTCTTTCCTTTAAATTCCTTGGAAGTCTCATTCAGGAGCTGCTGCTAATAAAGCAAAATGGCACTTTCAAGGGATGCTTTTTTAATATATTTCCCCAGAGGTGAAAAGAGGGCCCATGGCCATGTTGCCCAGAGAGGCCACGGCTGCACTGAGCTCCACATCAAGGTGGCCTTGAGGTGACTGCTCACAAAAGACAACCCCTACAGCAGGCATAAAAATCCATTTAATCTCCATAAACTCCGCAGGCGCAAGGCAAAGACCCAAGAGGCTAAAACCAGCCACCCACCTGCTGATGTGCTCCAGCATGGCTGACTTGTTTCCCCGCTTCCCCTTCAAATAATGTGTCCAAAGACTTAAAATTCTCCCGAACTGGCCAAGAGAGGAGCTGTTAATGCCCATTTGATGCCTCCAATGCTTCAAGTTGAGACCAGGAGCCCTTCCTGCTCCCCTCCCACTCAAGACGGGAGCCAACTTCAGCCTCTGAATCCCGGAGGCTCCTTCAGTGTCCTCCTACCAGACCCTTTGGCTTTGCAGAGATGTTTGGATGAAGATCCCTGTTCAACATGTCACTGTGGGCATGGAGTCCTTGTCTCCGTGGTTGTCACGGGTGGGGAATTACTTAGGGATGTGGAGCAGGTCTCTTCCCCCTGTCCCCTGCAGCAGGGCCAGGATGGTGCAATGAGGCACTGCGAAGGATGGCGGCCGCCCCACCCCAGTGCTTTGTTTCCCAGGATTACAAAATAGCACCTCTGAAACACCCTTCGGATGAGCAACAGCCCCCGAATACACAACATGCGGAGGGTATCGCGCAACCTGCCCGTTTAGCCCTCAATTTTCACTCCCTTTGGCATAAGGGAGCCATGGGAGCCCAGACGGAAGGGTGACAGGAGCTGGCACCTCAGCTACTGCTCCTGCAGGAGAGCCAGGATGTTTCCAGCACCGTGGAGGGGTTCAGAGCCATGTCCCCCACCTGCCCAAGTGTGTGGTGGATGCTATGAAGGGGTCCCGGCGCCGTGATGCAGCTGCTGGGCCATGCTGATAAGTGAGCGGAGCTGCACCAGCTTCAGCGGCCCCACTTGCCGGGGGTCCTGACTCTCCAGCCAGCGCAGTGCCGTCTCCAGCCCCTGGATGGCTTCCTTGGCTGTGGGCAGCAAGGGATCGCCCTGTTCCCTGTCCCCAACACCTGCCACTGTGGCGGCCACCTCCTCCTCCTCATCTTCCTCCTCAACCCTGAAGCTGCCTTCATCCTCGGCGTCCTCCTCGTCGCCTGGTGCCGCGTCGTCCAAGTGCAGCCAGGCGGACACCTCCTGCGGGGCCAAGCGCTTGTAGGCCAGCGCGGCCAGGTGCGTAAGGTCACTGAAGACCCTACTGTCGCCGGTGCCTTCGTCGCTGCGCTGTGGCGCCTCTTCCTCGCCACGCTGCGGCTCAAAGGCAGCGCGCAGCCCCAGCAGCCAGCACTTCTCGATGGAGCGCGGCGGGATGAGCTCCCAGGAGAGGCCAGCCAGGCAGAGCATGTCCTTGAGCAGGAAGGAGCGCACGAAGTCCGTGGGGCCGCTGGCCGCGCACGACACGGCCAGGCGCAGCAGCTCCCGCTTGTAGAGCTGCTTGAAGGCTGACACCACCCCGTGCTCCAGCGGCGCCGCGATCCGGCCTCCTCTGGCGCTCCCTGCGGGGCCCTTGGAGAGGAAGAGAGCCCGGATGGTGCCATCAGGTGTCTGCAGCGGCAGCGGCTCCTCTGTGCCGGCGGGCGAAGGGGGCCAGCCGAGCAGCAGGACGGCTTTGGGCTGCAGGCAGCTGCGGCGTAGATAGCGCTTGACAGCGGGCACAAAGTCCTCAAAGAACCACGTGCGGAGCAGCGGCAGCGCCAGGCGCCCCTGGGCACCATAGCGGTAGCTGGCGGGGAACTTGTCGCGGTTGTGGTGGCGGAGGCTGCGTGGGTCACGCAGGCCGCCCACCACGAGCGGCTTGAGCTTGTGGGCGCCCGTCAGGTTGGCGGCGAGCAGCACGGTGACGCGCTGGCCGTGCACTGCGCGCCGCCCTGGCAGCAGCTTCCAGTAGAGCCCGGTGACATTCGCGTTGTAGATCTGCTCGTCGCCGTAGCCGCCGGCATCGGGCGGCGCCGGCGCCACGGGGAGCCGCTCGGCGCTGGGGCCGCCCTCGCCGTAGATGCGCCGGCTGGAGATGCCGTGGCGCTTCTGCCAGCGCCAGAACCAGCCATGGCTCGCCTTGAACGTGCACTCGGGCCCGTAGATCTGGCGGGCGAAGGCCTCCGCCTGCGCCTGGATGAGCGGCCCCGAGAGGGGCACGCCGCGGCGGCGCAGCGCCGCGAACCACGCGTACACGGCGCGGTCGATCTCCTCCTCGTTGGCCAGGCGCATCTTCTTGCGGCGCGTGCCCACGTCACCGCCGAGCTGCTCGAGGAACCAGCGCAGCTTGCCCTCGTCCTTGAGCCAGCTGCGCAGCGTGCCGCCCGGCACGCCGAACGCCCGGCACACCGACGCCTGCCGCTCGCCCTTCTTCACGCGCTCGATGGCCTGCAGCTTGTCCTTGATGGAGTAGGCGCGCCGCAGCGCCATCTTCACCGACACCGCCGAGGGGCCGCCGCTGCCGCCGCTGCCGCTGTCACTGCCATCCTGCCCGCCCGCCATGCCGCCTGCCCACCCTCTGTCTTCCTCCTCCTCCTCCTCCCCGGCCATGGAGCCGCCGTAAGTCCATGGGCTGCCGCGGTGCCGGGGCGGGGGCGCGTTATAACCGGGGCGGAGCGTTGTCTGGGGGGTTGCGGGGGGGGGGGGATGTCTTTGTCCTCGCTCCGCGGGAGGGGCGGCGCGCAGCGCGCATGCGCAGCCCGCCCTCCGTCTCCTCCTGCGCCCCCCTCCCCCCGCCTTTGAGCAAGTGGACTCGTCCCTAATCTCCCCCCGTCACGGCGTTGGACTCGCCCTCCTCCCCCCGCCCCGCACTGCGGCCGGGTTGTACCACGCGCTGCGGGAGGGGGGAGGGCGCGTTACAGCCGCGCGGGCCTTCCCCCCACCCCACCCCCCCGCCTCACCGCTCGGTTGTTCCATCGCTGGGAGGAAGCGGGGGGTTTCGGAGCGGGGAAGGTCGCCCCCTTACTGCGGCGCGGCTGCCCCTTCTCCCCCGCCCACCCCGCCGCGGCCGCCGCGCTTGGTGCGCGCCGCGCCCCACAACCGCCCGCGCGCGCCGCGCCGCCTCCCTTTGCCTGGCGCCGGCCGAGCGCAGCGGAGGCGCCCGCGGCCCCCCGGCCCCAGCGCTGCCGGTGAGTGCGGGGCCCCCGGCCCGGGAGGGGGCTCCGGGCCTCGCCTAGGGCGGCGGGACCTTCCCGTGCCGCTGGCCTCGTGGTAGGGAGGCGTTGCCTTCCCGTCTTAATTATCCGTGGGATCTTCTTTCCTTTCACAACTGGGGAATGGAGTTTCTGTCCCCCCCCCGTCCCCCCCCCCGAGCCTAATTACTTGTGGGCTCCTTTTCTCCAGCCCTGGGAAAGGGGATGTGCAAACCCTCCCCTCCCCTAATCCTTCTGTCTCCCCCCTGGGAGGAGGTCTGTGCCCCTCCCCCCCATTAGCCATGAGGTCTTTCTTTTTCTCACACAAGCTGGGAAAAGGGGTTGTATCCCCCCGTGCATCCGTGAGGTCCCTCTGTTCCTCCCCCCAAACTCTGGCACAGAGTCTGTGCCCTCCTCTCCCTGTTATTTATGAGGTCCCTTCTACCCTAGGCTAGGGGGAGGGTTTCTCCGTACCCCCCACCTTTATCCATGAGGTCTCTTTTCTTTTCCTCTTTCTGGGGGGTGGGGGAGGCTCCCCCAATTATTTGTGGAGCTCCTGCCCCAGTCCTAGGGGCAGGGCTATTTGGCACCCCCTTTTCCAAGGGGTCCCTTTTCCCTGTGGGATCCTCACAGGCCCAGGAAAGAGTGTTGCAGGAAGGAGCTGTATGTGTCCCCCCAAATATCTGAGGTCCTTTTCCCTCTGCATGCCTAGGCAGGCTGCTCCAGGACAGGGGAACCTGAGCTGCTTCTCTGCGCGAGGCGGAGCAGCTGCCAGCCCTCCATGACTGCGAAATGCCTTGATCCAAGCCAGGCCTTGCAGTCTTTGCTGCTGCTCTGAACTTGTTTTGGAGCCAGGAGCCTTGCAGCATCAGGGCTCTTGTCCTGCCTTCTAGCTGGAGCCTCGAGTGTCCTGCTCCACCTCCTGCATCCCAGACAGGAATGATCCTTCCATCCCGCCTCTGCTTTTTCAGCTTCCTTTTTCAGCACCTGGGCTCCATTCCCTCTGCATTTTGCTCCCCATATGTTGCCATTGCCACCCGCTGCAGCTCCAGCCGTTCCTGTAGTCCCTCCTGCTTTTACGCTTTTTTCTCTTTAATTTTTGGCGTGTGTTTCCGTGACAGCTCATTGAGGAAGTTCCGGTTCCCAAGTGGTGTTTGGGGAATGAATGGGCAGAGCTGTCTTCTTGCAGCCTTGAAGAAGTGCAGAGGGAGCTTGGAGTTGCTGTGGTCTCATATCCCCCCAGTTCCCTCCCAGCATCCAGCAAAATCAATGCAGTTTTGCCCTTTCATGCCTAGATCATAGCTAAATGTTTTAGCATCAACCGCAACCTCATGTCTGAAGGTGGCTGTGCTCGTTTGGGAGAGGAAAACCCTTTGTTTGGCCAGGTAGCTGTAATTCCTTCCTCTCCTTTTCCAGGTGTGCGCTCATTCCTCTTTCTCACTTTGCAGATAGGGTTTTTTTCTTCTTCGCCCGAGCTCTTCTGTTGCATCTCAGCTGCTCTTCTATTTTTCCATTTGTGAAGGTGACTTCTTTCCTATCCTCCCCTTCCACTGCATCCTGTGTCCTTGGTTGTCTCTTCGTTAACAGCACTGGGACAAAGTGCTAGGCCTTTAAAATGATCAGGTTTGGGTGCTATTTTCCCAGGAACAGGCTGGGAAGCGCTTCCCTAGACAGCACAGGCAGTGTGGATGTCTCGGGGCGAGAGCGGCTCATCCCAAGCGGAGAGGAACAGGCTAGTGCCAGCAAAAACCTTCTTGCTTCCCTCTTTAGTACATCCCGTGGCATCCCCTGGGTGCCGTCACTCCTTTTTTGGGGTTTCCATGTGCTCCTGTTTGTTTCTGGCTGCTGCTGGGATGAGAATTCAGGAGCTTCTGGTGGGGAGGGCAGTGCGGCGTGTGTGATATCAAAGAGGTACTAAATATAACTAAATATATAGCTAAATATAACTAAATAAATCACCGTTTTGGCTGTGTTTACATCAGCTACACCACGTAAACAAATGTGCAAAATGGAAGATTGGGGCAGAGCTTCCAGCAGCGAGACACTGTCAGTCTCATTGCTTTTTGGAGTCCACAGCAGGAGGTGGTTTAAGTTAGGCTGAATTGTTAAATTATTCCCTGGAGAGCTGCTTTCAAACCACGGCAGTTTGACTGTCTCTGTCTCATTGGAATCGGACTGGTCAATCTGACACAGCTGAAAATCTCAATCTACTTCTCATGTAAGAAGTTGTGTAAGAGCTGAAACGATTTATTTGGTGCCTTTAGGTGGCTGCAGCAAATATTTGTGTAATGAGACTGCAGAAAGAACTAGATTTATGTTATAGGTGCCTCTACTGAGGACAAATTTAACCCTCTTGGACAGAAGAGAAAGAATGGCTGCTATGAAACTAATAAATGGAATTGACTTAACTTTGTTTTTTTTGGCTGCAGACTTACAATAATGTATGGTGGTATGGTGTGCCTGGTACTTAGTGACTTCTTAAAAAGCAGCCAGATTTAAGGGGATAATGCAGTCAAATAAATCCTAAGATTACTTCGGATTTACAGAGTTACAATAGAAACAGTTTCATAGCCTATTTTTAACTTTTTTTTTTTTTTTTTTTTTTTTTTTGCGTTTCCCTGCAGCGCTGTAAATCAGGCATAGGTTTGTTCTGGCTGAAATCTCCAGGAAGTGATGACGAGCAAGAACGAAGGCCGAGCTTTTGAGCTACAGATATGATTAAAAATTGTTCTCTCGGATCTTCTGTAAGCTCCCAGAGGGCATTAAAGAGAAGCCCAAATGCTCACAGCCATTCAATATTTGTCACTGAGCAGCGTTAATAATAGCATTTGCCTTTGTGATGCAAAATGCTTCTCTAGGTCAATTCTTGGCTGATGGGGAGTAGATTTGTGCACTGGGAAAATGGGTGGCACTCAGGCCTGGTATTTGATTTGCAGCTCAAATCTCTTATCAGGCTGTTTCCACCAGCTTTAGCACTTCATTTCTGTCTCTTATAAGTAAACTCTTGTATAGATTGCTGATTTCTAGGAGAAATACCTGCCATTGTGTGAGTTTGTAATTTGACATTGCAGCTGTTGCTTATTCTGAAAACTGTATTTGCAGTTGGTGCTTAGTTTTCTCAATCCAGGGGCTCCAGAACTTACTCTTGCACCTTCCGAAAGCACCTGGGAGTAAGTTAAATGGTTCATATGGCAGCTTGGGACAACCTGTAAGTGGTTCCGCATCCTGGTGGATAGATCCTGTCAGAGGTTTTTGTTCCAGAGTTTGTTTTATTACTAATTATTTAAGAATAAGGGGAACTGGGTGTCTGTGGTGCTGGCTGATAAGGGCAGTAGTTCTGGAGAGTTAACCTGCTCAAGGTATTCTGTATTTTGGGGGAAGCTGCTGCATCTATAGAGCTTGAAGCTTTTTCTAACTCTCTGTTCTTTCTTAATGCTCTCATAGGAACTAAAAAAGTAAGTACCCTCTAGTTGTCCTCTGCTTTTTGCTCTTTCTGGAAAATGAGGTGGAATTGTAGGCGTTAAAGCTGTTATTGGCCTTATAAACAGATCATTGCACATTTTTTTTCTGATATCTGCTAGACATAAATATTACAGGTTTATTTAATGTATTAGCTGTCTATCACTGTGGTTCAAAACAGCCCTTGGGTTTAACTGAGAATCTCTAAAACAAACCTTGCAATCTAGAGGGTCCTCAGCAGTGCAACCCTGCCCTAGAAATTAGTGATTTTACTGCAACTTCAGTGCCTCAAGTCAGTGATTTCTTTTTTAGGGCAAAATTGGTCCATTTTTGTCAAGTGGATGTGCCTTTTCTACAGGTTACTCTAATGGTGGCAGTGCAAATTAAATATTTGAGGGTGCTATAATTTGAACAATATCAAGTCATGTCTGAATTTCTTGTCAGACCGATTACAGATAATGTTCCTTTCTGGAAACTCCTTTTAGATTAATATACTAGATCTAGGTGAACCTTATTTTAAACATGTGCTTTGCAACAGCACCATTTGGAACAGCATTTTCTGCAATTTTCATATCTAATTTGCAGCATTTGATCCTTCCCCACTCCTCCAAATTAGTGACATGCAGATACTGCTCGGGCAAATGTCTCCTCTTAACCTTAGCAGTGGAGAATCCTGTTTAAATAGGTGTATATTCAAAGATTCTTTTCAAAAAGATGGCATTTTTAGGTAAAATTATAAGATATGTATCTGAGGTATTTGCCCAGTAACTGAGACTGTTAGTTTTTAAGTCAGCTCCCTCTGCTGGCTTCCTGATAGCAAAACACAAATCCATGTGAGCAATGACCTCTAAACATAGTCATGAGTCAGGGCATCTTTTTTTTTTAGCTTTTTTTTCCCCCAAATCAGTGCCTAGTTGAGAGGGCTGAACTGATATTTTGCGACTAATCCACTAACATGAAAAATATCTTCTGTGTACCAGGGCTTTGAGCAAAACCTTAGTGATCTTGTCCTAATAGATTCTTACAAAATGAAATTTAAAATGCCTTTAGTGCTAAAGGGTGTTATTTTTTAAATATTAAAAGGTCTTTTTAAATGGTGATATGTAGTAATGTAGAAAGTATTTGTTAGAACAGAGATGTTTTAGGAGGAAGTTGATTTTGACTTCAGAAGCCAGATGTGTTTTCAGACTGTTTAATTTCCCTTGAGTTAAAATTTATAGTGAAAACATAGAAATGTAGAAATTGAATTAAATGCCTAGGAGGTTCTTTAATGTAAATAATGGCACGATGGCTTGGGATACCTTTGTTATTAAGAGATCAATGAAGTCTGCTGCATGCCCTTGCTTTATTTAGTTTTCTTGCAACTACATCTGTTGTGCTTATCTCTTAATGCTGCCACTTGTTGGAAGATGAGGACGAGGAAGCCTCCGTGCCCGGTAGAGAAAGTGTGGGTAGACAAGCACAAGTACGATGAAGCCGAGAGGCTCCACTATGAGCGAGAGGCCTTGCTGGCTGCCGCAGCCCCAGAGGAAACCCAGGAGGTGGAGGCTGTGAACGGCGTCTGCAACGATGACTCTGCTGAAAGTGAGTGCCCGAAAAGAGGCAGGAATGGGAAGAAGCAGAAGAAAAGGAAGCGCTCTCCAAAACCCAAAAATGTGCTCTCCAAGGTAGACTCTGTTCTCTCGGGCTTGTTAGCCGATCACGTGTGGTTTGACAAGCCTTTCTATGACCACGCAGAGAATGTGTACAGGAAAAACATAGTGGATTGGCAGAACCAAGAGGCCCTTGAGACTCAACCACCTCCTGAGCAGGCTGCTTCAGTAGCCAGCTCGGAAGTTGCCCAAGATGTTTCGAAGCCGAGGATGTTCTCTGCAGCCCTGTCCTGCTCCCATGGCACTCTGTCTGCATGTCACCATATTGTTCAGGGCGTCTGGGTCAACAAGCTTGACTTTGATAAGGCCGAGAAGACATTCATCGAAAAATCCCAGTTCTTTGCTCCTCCGCACGTCCTGACCCTTCCATCCGTGTGGAATGGAGGTAGCGTTGGACTGAGGACGCCAGATGAGGGTTATGTTACAGCCTTGCCTACTCCTGCCACGCCAGGCTTAGCTCCGGATGCCGTAGCCCATCCCGACGCTCCCTTCCTTACCGATGTGCACCAGACGGTGAACGGCAAGCCACAGATTTCAAGCTTGCAGGCCCTCATGTCGGAGGTGTGGCTGGAGAAACCTCTCTACGATGATGCTGAGAAGAGCTTCTATGAGAACATGTTTGATGGGCACCCGCCGGGCAAAGCCAGGCAGCAGAACCGTGGCTGCCCTGAAGCCTTGAAGAGGGAGCAGGAGGACGGGAAGGCTCGGAGCACCGGGAGGCAAATGGACATCAAGCATGAGGAGATCCCCTGCTCTCTGCTTCCTGGTGATGCTGCTCACCCTCCATCCACTTACTACTTCCTACATGAGGACAGTGAACCTGTGTGGCTTAACAAGTTGACATATGACAGTGCTGAAGCTCGATACTATTCTTTGGAAGCTCAGAAAATGTCCAGAATAGGAGAGAACATAATGGTGCCGGAATCTGCAGTAGCAAAACCTCAACCAGCTTCTCGTGCTTCAAGCATGCCTGCTCCGGGAACTAAGTAGGAGAAGTTTAATGTGGGGTAACACACATGCAAAACTACTGGGCCAGACTTGAGCTGAAAGGATTTGCGTGTGTAAAGTCAGGTGTCCTTGATGGTCAGCGTGTAGGGAGAGGGTGCTCTTGAGCCAACAAGCCTGTTTGTGGGCAGGGTAACTAGGGGGAAATTCCTGCAAGGAGATTCCCCCTTTCACCTGGTGAATGCTCATGGTTAAAACATCCCAATGAAAAAGGAGAGGGTTGCTTGTCATGTGTCACCAGAGAGGTTAAATCTTTAAAGTAAGAGCTGAAAGCTGAGCTAGGGTTTGGCCCTCTAGACATGGGGCCTCCAGGGCAAAGCCCTTTAGATACAAGGTGAAGTGCTGGAGGACACAATGATGCAGTTCAAACAGGCCTACTAGGATGACCAAAGAGGCAGTGTTTCATCTTTGAGCACTCAGCATAGTGCTTTTCTGCTCTGTATTCCTACTACAAGTTCCACAGTGTTCCTTGGAGAAGGAGCTATCTCCATTTTTTTCAGGAGAACTCAGTGCCCAGCAAGCTGGCTGGTAAAATCCATGCACGAGGCAAATATTTGTGTTGTTGCTGGTCCCCAGCTTGCTGGAGAACCTGGGGTCTGTGGATAAAGGTAGTCTAGTAACAGCTGGTACTTTATTTGCTTTTGGATGGGGCAAGGTCACCTTGTTAACCTATTAAACCCTTCTGGAAGCTGCTGTTAAATTGGTGAGGTGATAGAAAGACTGTCAGGCTTACTGCTAATTAGCTAGGCATTTATCAAGGCTGGGTAGAAGAATGAACTTGAAAATTATAGATGAGCTTTGTAGATGTAACATATAAATCAGACTAGTGCTTGTTTAAGGACAGACACATCTCAAGGATTCTCTCTTGATCACATTGCACATTTCCAAAGGCCCAAGTGCTCTCTCTGCTGGGCATGGTCTTTTATACACCACTGGATAATGTATATATTTCAATTACACTGAAAAAAAAAGAGGCTCTTGAAGGATGAGCTCTCATTTCTGACACTATTGGTCCTTAAATTTGTTAAGATTTGTTGGAATAGGTGATGTCAAATTATGTAGTTTGGGGTAGGGTTGCAGTCAAGCTTTAATGCGCGCATGCTTTTTGTTGTGTGCTAGTTGGAGTAATTTTTCCTTTAACTTGCCCTTTAATGTGTTCATGGTTTTGACCTTTCCCTAGAAAATTCCATGTGTTGTTACAAAATATATCGGACTTCTGCTCTGGAGTTGTCCTTTGGTTTAAAATATTGGGCACGTCCTCTTCAACTGTTGCAGTGGCCCCATCATTCGCCTTCTAGTAGTGAAATTAAATGACCTTTGGAAGCTTCTGCACTGAAAGAAAAAGCAACCTAAGCCTTTTCAGAGCAATATTAGAAAAAAAAGGGGCATATATGTTTTAATTTGTGAGCAATAGTGTCCAGAGCTCCCTGTTGACATACGGTAGTGTCGCCTGTTCTGAGCTGCGTGTTCTTCAGGCTTTGGTTTCATTTTGGCCAGATGTCTTACGAATGAAAAAACCCACCCTGCTAGTGGTTGTCTCACGCGTAGGACATCTTTCTCCTCAGCAGGCTCAACTGTGTGTCTGCTGTGATGTAGAAAATCCGATTCCAGATGGCATTTTGTGGAAGCAGGGACAGATCAGCTGATATATTCTGTCCCCGCTGGGTCCTCTGTCACGAAATGCAGGTCAGACTGGGCAGATGGGCAGGTGATTAGATGCCCTTCTTAATAGGATCCCATTTATTTAAAGCTTTCTGCGAGAGGGGAAACTGCTGAGTGCAGAGGTGGAGGTCTCTGGGAGAAGGAAATGCTGCTCTGACAAGTTCTTTGCGAGGTGCTCCCTTAAAATCCTTCCAGAAACTCACTTTGTTTCTTCTTTGCAGAAAAATGGCAGTCGACTTCTTCTCACATGAGAAGATCTGGTTTGACAAATACAAGTATGATGAGGCTGAGAGAAGATACTACGAGCAGATGAACGGGCCGGTTAGCAGTTCTTCACAGCAACAGGTAACGTTGGTTTTCAACTGTGGCTGGTTTAGCCGTGTGCTGCAGCTTAATGAGCTAGTACAGAGAGGAGGCAAAAGCAGGACAAGTCTACGTAGACATGTATTTCTTTATTATTTCCACTTTGGATGCTGTTTTTTCCAAGTTCTAGAGTCTTTTCTTGGGGCTTTCCAAGTCTTCCCTCCCTCCTTCCCCATCAGTGATGCCATGGTTTGTCTTTTGGGTTATCATCCTCTGTGGACCATGAAGAATTACTCTAGGACAAACAGTGGAAGAGTTAAAGGGTTGGTGATGGGAGATCGGGTGCCTCTGAGATGTGGCAGAGAGAGAACCAGAGAAACAACAGGTGAACCAGTGTACGACAGCAGTGTACGATTAATCGGGCTGCTCTGACAGGGTGTGGATGCTGTTTGGGATCCCGTTTGGGTGTCGTTTCTGATGCATGCCTTGAGAGCTGTGATTTTTATTGATGGGGTGAGATGTGGTAGACCAAGAGTTGACTTGGAGCCATTCGAACAGGGGCAATGCTGTTTTGCTCAGGATTTAGAGCAGTTAAGCTTTCCTCAGCAAGGAATATGCTGGACATCAAATGCTTGTGCAGGGGTACCATGACTCTGAAGAAATGAGGAATTTTGCTCCTCTATGTACCCCATGCAACATGAAGTGTGCTTTTGTGGAAGATCCTGCATCCCCGTACTGAGTGTGTAGGGGCTTGTTGCTTATGTAGCAGCTTCTAACCATGTTCTGCTCTATTCCTGCTGTACGTGGTAGTGGCAGTACAGCACCTAGGGCGCTTGCATAAAAGTTAAGTACTTGAAGTAGATGCTAAAAAGCAAATCTCTACAATGTTCTTAGAATTGTTAGACTATTTCATGCCATGTAAGAAGCTTTCAATGAAAATTCTGCATGTGAGCATTGGTGTGAAGATTCTGTTGGAGGTCCTGCATGAATTTGTCACTCACTTAAATGCTAAGAAAAAAAAAATCTGCATTCCATAAAACCTGTCTCCAACCTGGAAGTGGACAACCTGAATGTATCCAGGTCGCTGCTCTTCAGTGAGCTGTATGACATGGACTTTGGGGCTTCTGCCTAATTTCCAGGGGATGGTTTCATTTCTTGGATCTCGTTTTGGGGATTTCAGTCTGGGAGGGGTG
The DNA here is from genome assembly GCF_059628265.1 of Tinamus guttatus. Lineage (NCBI taxonomy): Eukaryota > Metazoa > Chordata > Aves > Tinamiformes > Tinamidae > Tinamus > Tinamus guttatus. Next base: position 2,079,686 of record NW_028288566.1, on the reverse strand, counting down.
TTTGGAGCTTGGAAACTGAATTCCTGCCCTAGGGAGGGAATACTCCAAGTCCAGGCTGAGACAGCAGTGGGAGCCTGTGGAATAAAATACGTGGACTGCTGTGCCCTGAGTTGCACCTTCTTGGAGACTTCAATTATCAGGGCTGTCATTTTTTTACCTGAATAAAATTAGAGTTTATATTAGGCAAAAACAAAAGGGCTGCAATGATTCCGATGCACTCTCTCATGGCAATTGTCCAGACCATTTGGGATAGGAAAAAGGAGAGAATCTAAAAAGCTCTTGACTAAATTATCTTGTGGACACATGGTCTGATGTGACCAAGGATTGCAATCCATGCTGTTCATCTTAGAACCAAGCCTTCTTGCAGCTAATTTTGCAGTACTCATTGAATCACTTGAGAAAATAAATAAATAAACCCTCCAGAATTTCCCTTTTCTAACTTCCCTGACCAATTTCCCATGTTTCCTCTATATTTTTTTTTTAAAAGTCTTGGTTCTTTCTGCACTGTTTGCAGGAGAACGGAGCCAGCACGATCCTCCGCGACATTGCCAGAGCCAGGGAGAATATCCAGAAATCGCTGGCCGGAGTGAGTACTGAAGCTCTCTCACCAGCTGGCTGCCCGCACTCATTTTTAGCTGTGGTGCATCTCACAGACCTTCACTGCAACCACGTCATAGATTTTGTGGCTTCTTATTTTTAAGTTAGAGGAGATGACCAAGGTGTGCAGTGCTGTGTACCACCAGCATAGCTCCATTCCGACCAAGAGCACCAGGGTGCATGCTGCTTGCCAGACTCTGGAGCCTTCTACAATAACTGGATTTGAGTTAAAAGTCCTCTGCTTTTTCTCCTGATGGAATTTGTTCCTACAGGTCTTTTAAAAGAAGTAACAAGTTACTGTTAAAATAACCTTGCTGAGTAGCAAAGTACTGAGCTGCCAGCATGGGTATGTTTGTCTCTTGGGGTACACTGAGCTGCCACCTTCTCTTTCCTATTTTGCTTTCAGTTAGGGTATGTGCAAAAAAATGGTATCTTCCATCTGCTGCATCTAGGGAATCGAGCTTGGCTACTAGCTTAAACACCAGACCATCCCATAAAGGTTAAGTAAATGTCCTTTCTAGAGGTGTTTAGGTGCTGATAATGTAAATGCGTCATCAGAGAGCAACGTTAGGACTTTTTCAAGTAAGTGGGGGTTTATTGATTTTACACGTGAGGAAAAAGCAGCCACAAAATGTGATCCACGTGCCTTGGTTTCTTATCTCAGCAGTGGGACTAGTACATACTTGCACTTGTGATCCATCAGAGGATCTCTCTCCTTTACCTGTAGTGATTTGGCCTCACAGCCCTGTCTTGGGATAGATAACACATTTCTAGATCCATATGCTAACAGAATTCGACTTTTCTTGACAGGAATATCTCATTCTTCCTTTCTTAACACAAGGATATATAGCTGGGGTGGATACAATGGAATTAACTGCTTTTCCCGTGGTGGTCTCACTGTACAATAGAACTTGATGCTGCAAAAGCAACTTGGACATCTTTGCAATCACTGCAGCTGCTTGTGTGAGTGATCCAACATAGGGCAGAACTGGAAACTTGGAAATGAAGGCAAGAATAGCAGGATCAATTTGAAGAAAGGCTGATTGGAAAGGATTAGATTTGCCTTGGCTATTCTCAATGGTCCTGAATGCAGCTTAGAAACTGGAATGGGTGAGAGCTAGAACAGCTTAGTAATATTAAAAAATGAGGGAGAAAATATGTGGGTATAGTTTTCTAATGTTGCTTTCTGTTGTTTAGCATCTATTTTCCAGTAGGGAAAGTGTTCCTGAGCCAGCTAAAGTTCAGACCTTCAATAACCTACTCGAGCTTTCAGCAGAAATGATCAGCCCTTCTCTAAGATTTTGATCTTGGACTTAAGGCAAATCTGTGGGGAAATAAACTGCCATCCCACACAGATTTGGGCATTTTTTTTTTTGTATGGAAAGTGTTAAAGGACTTTGAAATGACTGTTTTGAGTAGAGAGTTGTAGGATCAGAGCGAAATGGAGCCTCAGTTTCTTCCAAGACCTGCTTCCTCCAGGAACACAGGCTAGAGGTGGTGAGAAGGAGCAGGAAACCTGAATATACATTACCAGATTACTATATTTTAACCAAATTACAAGATTACCATAGGTTTTTCTGCTAATTTTGTTAGCAGCAATTCTCCTATTGAGCCTTCTTGTGAGGAAGGGTCAGCAGACTTGAGAATTTAATTGTGCCCTTGAGTCTGCACTGTTCTTAAGGGTGTTCTATAATAATTTAGCCAACCTATATCTGCTGTTCTGCTCCCAGAGTATTCAGCTGCTTGGTTAAGTAGAGCACAAGGTAGCCGTGACCTCTTCCTCCCCTTCCTTACTGTTTTGTAATCCTGTTTTACTACTCTAGCCTAACCCTGGCTTATGCAGTGTTTAAATACATTTAAACTTTGTGTTCATGTCTGAAAGCAAAATTTACCCTGCTGGATCTGCAGAATAATTCTGGGGCGTGTTTTTTTGTTTTCTGTCCAGAATTCTTTTCTCCCCCTAAACCTGCAGCATTGTTAGGACTTGAGGAGGAAGCTTGTGAGAAGTTGGCTCTTGTAAGATGGGGAGATGGCAGACCAGTGCTGTCTATGCAGTCCAGCCAAGGTCTGGTTTAGATGTGCTTCAGTGGGATAGTGGTGTTTGGAAATCCGTGCTGGGGTGTTAGGATTGTTGAAGTCATGATTTGTATCTCCGAAGGGAGAATACAAACCTCTCCAATGCCAGAAACATTTGTTTGCACATACCTTCCATTCTGCTTTGCATGGTCATCTCTGCTTTGAACGATCACTCCCCTTTACATGTCTACTAGGTCGCTAATGCTTCCCTACCTATGGAGTTTTTAACTTCTGTTGTGCTGCAGCTGGTGGAGTTGAGACCATGTGTGGTGAGAGATGGCCCAGATGGGGAGCAGAGGCTTGGAAAGGATTGATTGACTTGCCCAAAATCATTGAGCAAGTCCAACAGAGCTGGCGACTCAATTTTATTTCCCTCAAACCTTGTCCAAGGCTGCAAAAAAATGGCACCAAGTAGACCATTGGTGTAGGAGTCTGAAACTTGTTCCCTGCTCTGCTCTATCTCCTTCTGTTAGTAAAACACCCCAAAAAGCCAAGTGTGTGGCTCTGATTCTGCAAAAGTATTTGGAGGCCATGTCCAGAAACATGTCTGCGTGCAGGTAACAGTCACAATTTCTGTAGGAAACGGGTCTGAATCCATCCTGTTGGTCTCGAGGGTGAAAACATCTTCCAGTACTTGAATGTTAAGTGTGTTTGAGCATGGCAAAAACTCTCAGAACTCATGTTGACTTGAGTGGAGGGGTTTTGCGGCTGTGCAAGCATGAAATGGGGTTCATTTTTGTATGAAGCCATGAGTGCCCTACAAACTCTGTATTGGAGAACATGTACATTTCCATGTCTGTAACAGCGTGTTTCTTCTGAGCTTACATCAGGTTTTCTCCAATTTTTAAAAAGCCTTTAGGTGAGATTAGAGCCTAGGTTGTAATTTCTACCCTTCCTAAGCATAAAACAAGATGTCCCAGGGACTTATTTTGCCTGCCTGATTGAACTTGAGTGTAATCCTTGGTATGGTATGAGGCAGTGCAGGATGTAACTGAAGTGAAGCTCCCAACTTGGGTATTTTGAATGACTGTGCTTGATAAAATTTGCAAACATCCGAATTGGACTTCCCATGTGGGACTCCCTCTTGGCACAGAAGCAGCAACTCTTGCACGTGGCAAAGAGCAGATGGGAGGTCATGTACAGTTTATGGTGGTGACCATATCTCTGCAAGTTTAAAAAATAACCCTCCCTTTTAAATAGATATGGAAAAAATGCACAGGGGAGCAAGCAAATTGGAGTTTAGTAGTATAAGAAATAGGAAACCTCTATTAATGCAGTGGTAGGTATCGCAGCTCCTTGCGTGCTTGGGTTACCTGCCTTATCACATGCTGATGGGAAGGTGCTTAAATGTTCCCCTGAGAAAGGTGACTCTCTGGGCCCTGTTATAAGTATTTGTAACCTCACCCACCTAACAACTCTGGATAAGGTGACAAGGGAGTCATTTATTTGAGCACTGCAGAGCTCTGCAGTTGCCTTGTGCAATTCCCCATGTTCCATACACTATACAAGTAGCAACTGATGGAAATATATGGTAGTTTTTTTTTTACTCTAGCATTTTATACCTTTGAAAAATAGCCTGTTGTAGGAGCAAAATGTTATTTCTACATCTTTCCTTGTTTGGAATAGCTTCATGTAGTACAGAGTCTTTCTGAGGCCTCTTGTCTCAATATCGCAAGCCACACCAGCATCTTTTCTGGAAGAAATCAGATATTTCCTTCTTCAAACTCGTCTTCTAAATGACATTGCTGTGCAAAACTGGCAAGTGCATTTGGAGCTAGAGGATCCTGCCAAGCTGTGGATTTTCTTGATGCAGGATGGTGGGGAGGAGCCCGCAGGTGCTGACTGGCAGGTACCAGCATGGACAGTGTTGGCTAAGCTGAGATTTTGGCATCCTTGAGGCGCTTGGTTAGTGACCATGAAGCTGGGTGAGACTCCAGATGACTTCTTGAATATTATTGACAGGGAAGGGAGGTTTGGAGGGAAAACTGAGCTCTGCAGCAAGAAGTTCAAGTCTGTGTTTAAAATCCGGGTGTTCTGCAGCCCCGAATTGGCCTGAGCTTGTGTTGCAGCTTCTCTAATGTCAGCAACTGGGTGCAAACTAGCCAGAATTGCTAGGACAAATGTGGAGCCCATTGAAATGCTTCCGTGTTTATCTTGAAAGTGTCACTAGGGCTTCAGACTGCCATGGGCAGATAATATTTTACCAAAGTTTAAGTCATGGTGTGTAAGGCTGGGAACAGCCTGATGTGACGGGTCTGGCATCAAGTTGCTCAGTGCAGGCTGGTTGTTGCTCTGTTTCTCCCTGGGAGAGACACTTTGGTGGACAAGTTAAGGGTCTTGGGAGCTTTGCATGTGTTTGTGTCCATAGTGCAGTGAATGTTTTAGCTCCTGACGGGAGAACTAGCTGAGACCCACTGTGTGCACTGCGGTAACACACGCATCTCTTGCACCTCTCACTTCATAGGCAGCAAAATGGCCAGGACCGGATTCTAGGCAGCTTTGGTTTTACCCTTCAGCTGCTTGACCCTTCAGCAAGCACTGAGACCTGTAACGACAAGATGGCAAAGCTTGTGGATGGCTTTTCCTGCAAACTTTGTTCGGAGTGTAGCTGGTGTGGGAGCTGTTTCTTGTTGAGTGCTGGTCTTTCCTGCATGCCTGTGCTCGAGTGCCTCTTTCAGCATGAGTTGAGGTGCTTTTTTCTTTCACATTGAACCAAACACATCCTCCCCAAAAAACCCTTTTGCCCTTTCCAGCAGAAGACAGGTCCGCGTAGCAAAGAAGCTCCCTCTGCCCGTCACAAGAGGCAGTCAGGCCGCCCAACTGTAAGTCACCCGCACGCGGATGGAGCTGCTTGTGTTGTCGATGAGGATGCTGGACGGCAGCCCTACACCTCGTACTGTGGGAGGCACTTGCTGTTTGGGATGGAGTCCTAGCTCATGCTGTGGAGGGGGGCTCAGGGAGCAAGTCTGGGGACAGCAGATCAGCACTTGTATTACTGAGCCTCTACCCACTGCTGAGACTGGTTTTCTGGGGATGTTTCCTTTTGGCATCTGCTCCTTTTTGGGTAGGTAAAGGAGCATCTCTGACCTTCCTTCCAGAAGCAGCACGTGCTGCTTCCCTGCGTCCCGTAAACCCTGCTCCCAGAGTTGTCTCTCCCAGGACCAGCTTTCCGCATGCTCCATGTTTGCAATCTCCATCTCAAGTGATTGCCAAGAGACAAGGAACATGTCAGCCATAACCGAGGATCACATTTTAATGATGTGCCTTTGGAAGAGCATAAATTATCTCTGTTGTTGTATTCAGTAATACTGACACTTGAAGGCCTGTATTTTTTTCTTCTCCTTTTGCAAATTTGACTTATAGACAAGGGCCTCCTTAAAGGAATGAAAGCACTTTTTGCTGTTAAAACAAATCCTTTTGGAGCTCGATTGGCCTTGTTATCCCTCTCAAGCATGTATTGAAATAGGCTTCAGGTTCTTTTCAGAGGAATTAAAGGCTGGGGTGGGGAAGATAGGAGTAAAAATCCAGGCATCTCTTTTCTAGCTTTCACAGTGACTTGTGTGACATTAGGCAGGTCATTTCTGTGCTGCAGTTTGTGAGAAGAGACCAGCTGCTCCATTGCAGAGGCTTGGTGTCCAGCTTTTCAAACCTTTTGCATGTTTAGCGGTAGTTCATGATCTGTGGCTGCAAAGAATGACTTCATCTTGCACTCCTCATTGCCAACTGAGATCCATAAGATGTGTTTCATGCTTCATTATATAGCTCCGGTGTATTCTTTTTCAAGGCTGTGGATGAAATAACCTTGTTCTTTGGTAGCTTTAAAAATCTTTTCCTCCCCAAAGGCTTGTCTGTAATTCGCTTCACTGAGCTGTTGAGCTTGGGAGTTGGTTTGTTTCATCTGAGTTTTCCCCGTTGCAGAGTGCAAGCGCAACCTCTTCTGGGCCTCCTGGTGATCAAAATGACCTTGTTTCCCGAATCTCTCACCTGGAGGTAGAAAACCAAAACCTTCGCAGTGGTAAGTGGGGAGAGTCTTCTGCCATGAAATCATATTTGGTGGGTCCAGCTCCTGTGGAGCATCCACCATGTACTGACCTTACCTGTGGCCAGGCAAGCACATGCCAGTGTTTTGATCAGAGCTTTGCAGTCTTTTCCTCTGACTGGGATGGCTGATGTTTGCAAACCTGCTTGGGGCAAAAGTTCTCAAGGTCTGACCTGAGAACTGATGCCGGAGCCTACAAGATAAGTTTCCCTTTCCCCTGTCCCTTCTTGCAGTTGTTGCAGATCTTCAGCTGGCCATCTCCAAGTTGGAAAGCCGCCTGAATACTCTGGAAAAATCATCTACCTCCCATCAGCCTGCATCGATTCCACCCACCCAGGTGAGCCTGAGCAGAGCGTTTTTGAGTCCTGCATCATAACGAAGTCCCAGGTTGCTTCGGAAGTCTCCTCGCTTTAGTATGTAGCTGTATATGTGTGTGTCCCCAAAACAGTATGTATTTATATTTGCTCCTATATATTTGTTTGATTTGCATAAGTTCCCAAGTGTTGCTCTGATTTAACTGCAGATTAATTTTCTTTCCCACTTGAATGCATGTCACTCCCATGAAGAAAGTGGAACCATTCAGTGTTCCCTCCAAGAAAGTGGAGCTCCCATCTGCTTCAATTGCGAAGAAAGTTGAGTCGACTGCTGCAGAGGATGATGAGGATGACGACATTGACCTTTTCGGTAGCGATGATGAAGAGGAAGACCAAGAGGCTGCCAAAGTCCGGGAAGAGAGACTGCGTCAGTACGCAGAGAAAAAGGCAAAGAAGCCAGGTCTAATTGCCAAGTCTTCTATACTTCTGGATGTTAAACCAGTGAGTAATCTAAAACAGGGGGAGTTTGAGTGAGGCTTCATGTCTTATGCCGCAGCAGGCTGCAAATCACTTGCAGACCTAAGTTATCTGATGAAGTCAATGTAACTTGCAGATTTTCAAGCAAGGTTTGGAGTTGGGTGGGATATCACAGTTGGGACCCATGCTGTTTGTCCTGATGCTGCCTCCCCTGAACCATGGCAAATGCAGGCTGTTACCTGATTGGTTCCCCTGGCCGGGAGTAGCCCTTTCTTTTGAAGAAAAGTCATTCATCAGTTGAAGCAAAAACCGACTAACATGCCCTGAAGGTGGGATTTGCTCTGCTCAAAAGAGAAATGTCCTTGGTAATGATAAAAAATATTTGCATTTGTTTTAAAACAAGTGCTCCAAAGTAGACGTGCTTCTCCAGGAAGAATTCCCTTTGAATATGATGGGTTTGCAGGTAGAATTGAGATACTACATAGCATTGCTGCAAAGTCATATTTAGCTTGGCTGACTCCATCAGCTAATTAATTGTCTGGTGAGAATGGCAGCCAAGAAAAGGCAGCTGGAATTAGCTGAAATGCGATGTTGAATTTTAGCTGCTAGTCAAACTAGAGACATGGGCATGTGTTACATGTGTGAAAGTGCATTGATTAGCTCAGGTTAGCCTGTCTGATTTTGGGGTGCACCTTAATGTGTATGATATCAAATGAATAATATTGTCCACCTCCATTCTGTTTGCTGTGTATGCAGTAGTCTTGAGTTGTTGGACACTTCTTGGGGCTAATGCTGATGTCTGGGAAAAGACCCAAGTTCTTATTTCTTGCCTTTGCAGTGGGACGATGAGACTGACATGGCAAAGATGGAGGAGTGTGTCCGATCCATCCACATGGATGGGCTCGTGTGGGGAGCCTCCAAGCTGGTCCCAGTAGGCTATGGCATCAAGAAGCTCCAGATCCAGTGTGTAGTGGAAGATGACAAAGTTGGGACAGACATCCTGGAGGAGGAGATCACCAAGTTTGAAGACTATGTAAGTCTGCAGCTCTTTAATCATGCCATGTTTTCATTTGAAATGCTGCAAAAGTGTCAGTTGGGGTTATTCTTTCTTCTGTGAGAGGAGAGGAGATAGAGATAGACCCCAAAATCGAAGCAGCCTGTGTGCTAAGTGGACACATCTTGTAACAGTTGCATCGTGTGGAACAAGTCAGGTTGTTTTAATCTGTATCCTTTGTAGGTTGAACTCTAAAGTCATTCAGTAGCTAGCACACCGCAGAGTTTCCCGTTGTGACTGGGGTCACAGCAGTCCAGAAGAGTACCTAAAAAGCTGCTAAACCACCTAAAAAGGGACTCTTAGAGCAGGCAAACTGACCTAAGAGAAATGGGCTGTGCTTGATTTTTAAGTAGATGTGTGTGTGCTGTCAATAAAAGCCTGGCCCCATGTGTGCTTGATGAATGTTTGAGAAGCCCTTGGTGATCTCCAGCTGCTGTTCTTTTTCTGTTTCAGGTGCAGAGCGTTGACATTGCTGCTTTCAACAAGATCTAGAAGCCAACCTATAACCTCTCTTGGAGCGTAATAAATAAATCTCAAGATTGGGAGTGCACATTGTATGATGTCTTTCTTTACAGAGTGTAATTTAGCCAGTGTGTGATGTGTTGTGAACTACTTGGGCCACTTTCGGGTATTTCTCCTCCTTTCCCCCCTTCATTAAAGCTAATGACATTTTTGGCTTGGTGTTGCATATGCATGAGCAGCCTGTGCTAAGGGTTTGTGCACTAATTGCCCTCAGGGTAGGTCCTTTTTTGGCACGTAGAGCTGAATTTCCTCCCTTGTTTTCTTTTGCTGCTGTTGCTGTCCTGTGCAGGATACTTCTGTGGATCATTCTGTGCTTTAGGAATGAGGAGACCAGCTAGGGCAGGGCCAGCAAAAGGAGAGACTTCCACACTGTAGGCACAAATGGCACATAGCAGTTACGCAGAGTCCAAAGGTCTGCGCGTGAGCTGCAAAGTGCAAACATTGGCCAGCACAAACAGCGAGTGCCACAGTGTTGCGCTACAAGCAGAGGGCCAAAGCCTGAGCCACAAGGAAGCAGCGAGGAACCCAGTGACATCTCTTGTGTTGGTTTTCCTTGCTGTGTGCTGTATCTGTGCTCTGTGTTCTCTTGTGTTGTAGTGGTTTTCCTTGCTGTGCGCTGTGTCCATGCTCTGCCTTCTGCCCTACTGGCATGAGCAGGGGTCCTCATGCAGTGTTGGGAGGGCCGGGGTGGGTGGGCATAGTGTGTCGCAGAGGCAAAGGCCTGTGTCCTTGGTAGAGCGTATGCCCCGGGTAGACCTGGTGGCCCCGCGCGCCCGGGTAGGCCTGACGTCGCTCTCGCCGGGACTACACCTCCCGGCGCCCCCCGCGCGCGGCGGCGCCCGCCATTGGCCGCGGCGGGTCAGGCGCGGCGGCGCGGCCGCCATGGCGCTGCTCACGGACCTCTATCAGGTCACCATGGCGTACGGGTACTGGCGCGCCGGGCGGCACCGCGCGCCCGCCGCCGCCGAGCTGCTCTTCCGCCGCTGCCCCTTCGGCGGCGCCTTCGCGCTGAGCGCCGGCCTGGCCGAGGCGCTGCGCTTCCTCCGCGCCTTCCGCTTCTCTGCCGCCGGTGCGTTGAGGGACGGGGGGACACCCCTCAGGGGGACCCCAGGAGACAGGGGGGGTCCCTCAGAGGTAGCAGGGAGACATCGCGGGGGGACAAGGGCTTCCCTCGGGGGGAGTTTGGGTGGCCTAAGTGGGACAGGGACCTCAGAGGGGTGAGGAGACCCCTCGGGGGACCCAAGTGGGGCAGGAATGCCCCTCAGAGCAGCAAATAAACCCCGTGGCGGCGGGGGGGGATAGAGAGGAGCCCTCAGAGAGATCCTGAGGGACAGCGACACTCCCCAGAGGGACCCTAGGGACAAGGGCACTCCTTTGGGGAGTTGGGGGGACAGTAAAATCCCTCAGAGGGACCAGGAGTCCCCTTGGGGGATCTGGGAGGGACAGGGGGACGTAGGTGGGGGGTCAGGGACATCCGTTAGGGACCTGAGGGGGGAGACATGGACTTTTCTTAGAGGGGACACCTGGAGGGATATGGAGGGAGCCATTGGGGTGGCTAGATTGGGGCAGGGACATCTCTCAGGGGAGCAAGAAGACCCCTCAGGGGACCAGGAGGGTGAGTTGAGCACCCAGGCCAGTCCCTCAAGGGGCCGCAGCTCGGTGTGGCTGCTGCTGCCCCGAGGGCCTGGCCCTCGTGGGGCTCCACGGCGAGCGGCGTCCCCCGCAGCACGAGCAGCACCCGCGCGCTCAGCGGCCGCCCTCGCCTCCCCGCGCAGATATCGCCTACCTGCGCTCTGTCCTGCCCAGCACCACTGAAGAGGCCTTCTTTGAGTACCTGTGCACCGTGGATGCCTCCGAGGTGACCGTCTCCTCCGTGCCCGAAGGCTCTGTTGTCTTTTCCAGGGTGAGCATGGGCCAGGGTGGCTGGGCTGGGGCTCAGCTTTCACTGCCAGGCGCTGTTGACTCCAGCTCCGTTGGGGCAGTAGGCCTCATTGCTGCCTGCCTGGCTCTTCTTGCAGGTCCCGCTCCTGCAGGTGAAGGGGCCGCTGCTGGTGGTGCAGCTGCTGGAGACCACCTTGCTGTGCCTGGTCAGCTATGCCAGGTAGGAGCACCCAGGTTTGGGGGGCTGGGATCCCTTAGCCATGGGAGACGCGTTTGGCCCCATTGTAGCCAGGCCCTTCGCATCCTGCTTGGCCTCAGCCGAGCCCATCCACCTCGGCTCAGAGTCGGAGTGGAGCTGAACTGGTCTGGGAGCCTCCCAGGGCGTCTCTCACCTTCCTCTCTCATAGCCTGGTGTCCACGAACGCCGCCCGCTTCCGGCTTCTTGCTGGTCCAGCCACAAAGCTGATGGAGCTGGGGCTGCGTCGCGCCCAGGGTCCGGACGGTGGCCTCTCGGCTTCCAAGTACTCCTACATTGGGGGTGAGCGCAGCCCTGCGGAGCAGCTCTTCCCAGCTCTTCCCTCTTCCCTCACCCTCCACTTCCCTCGCCGCAGGCTTCGATTGCACCAGCAACGTGCTGGCAGGGAAGCTCTATGGCATCCCTGTGCAGGGCACCGTGGCCCACTCGTTCATCATGTCCTTCACATCACTGGCGGAGGTGGAGCCCCGGGTGAGTATCGCAGTCCCACAACCAGGCGAGGACACAGGCTGGGGGGCATTTCTGGGCATTGGGTGGCAGCAGAGCCAGCTTTGCAGTGTGGCCCTTGTCCCCGGGCAGGTGCTGGTGCCTGCCGCTGGAGGAGAGCCGGTGGATCTCCCCTCGCTGGCCGAGTCGTGGCTGCCACGGGTGTGCGAGCTGCTGCAGGTCTCCCCAAGCAAGGTGAACCGCGGCGAGCTGGCTGCCTTCGTCTCCTACGCCGTGAGCTTCCCACGCAACTTTCAGGGTCTGCTGGACACCTACTGCGTCATGCGGTGAGGGCGCCAGGGCTCTCCCACCTCCTTGGGAGCCCAGGTCTTGGATGTTAGGAAGAAGGGGAGTTCAATGGGGCCGGATGGATCCCCCTTCCCATCATACAGAGCTGGGGACAGGAGGGAAAAGGGCAGCTCTTGAGAAGCCTCTGCTGCTGGACAGCTTTATGTAGTGTTTATCGCTCCTATGTCCTTGACAGACTAATCCTTCCCTTCTCCCCTGCCAGGAGTGGCCTTCCCAACTTCTGCACCGTGGCCCTGGCGCTGAATGAGCTGGGCTACCGCGCCATCGGGGTGCGCCTGGACAGTGGGGACCTGGCCCAGCAGTCCAAGGAGATCCGCCGGGCGTTTCGCGCCTGCAGCGCCCAGTGAGTCACAGGCGCCTTTCCCTTGCAGAGAGGGTTTCTGCAGGGTGCTGAGGGCCCCTTGCTTCTCTCTGCAGCTTCCAGGTGCCCTGGTTCGAGACCATCTCTATTGCTGTGAGCAACGACATCAGTGAGCGGAGCCTGGAGGACTTTATCCGAGAGGTGAGGTGGCCGCCGCTGCGGCCGGGACGTCACCTCTGCCTCTGCTGGAGGCCTCTGAGCACTGGAGCAAGGGGTTGACAGTTGCCCTGCATCTCTGTGCTGCACCATGAAGGGTGTCTGGGCTGGAAAAAGTGGATTCTGGGTGGGATGGATGGATGGCAAGATGAATGTATGCATGGATGGGTGGGTGGGTGGATACTTAGAGCAGAGCAGCTTCTGACAGCCCTACGGTTCTGCCTTTGGCATGGGCTAAAAAGCAGCCTAGGGATGGGGCTGCTGATGCTTGCTATCCTCTCTGCCATGGCAGGGCAACGACATCGACGTGCTGGGCATCGGGACGAACCTCGTGACGTGCCCGCTGCAGCCGTCGCTGGGCTGCGTCTACAAGGTAACGGCAGCCCTGCTCTCCGCGCGCTACCAGCCTCCTCGGCGCCCGTCCCCACAGCCTCGCGCCTCCTCCTGCAGCTGGTGAAGGTGAACGACTCCCCATGCCTGAAGCTCACAGAGGATGAGGATAAGATGACGATCCCGGGCGTGAAGAGGGTCTATCGGCTCTACGATGCTGCCGGTGAGCCCTGCTGCTCACGGTGCCCCCCGTGCCCCACGAGAATGCCCACTTAGCGTGCTGGGCATTAGGCCCAGAGCTCCCTGCAAGGCCAGAAGCTTGGGAGGCTCCTCCAGGAGTATTGAGCTGTGTCCCCTCCTGTCCCCAGATCCTGCCCTCAGCTTTGCAATTTGCCTGCTCTCCCCTCACCCTGCAGGTCACCCTTTCATGGACCTCATGGCCTTGGAGGAGGAGCCCTCACCCAGCGCAGGCCAGGAGCTCACAGTCCACGTCCTGGGGCAGAACGGAGAGGCCCGCAAGGTCAAGGCTGCCACCGTGGAGGCCTTGCATCGCACGTACTTCAAAGACGGACAGGTCAGACCGGCTCTACCCTGTCCCCTCCATGGCCTCGAAGCTGCTGGGCTCGCTTGGCTCTGTGATGTCCTTGTCCCCACCACATGGCCTCCTCTTCCAGGCTGTGCTGGGGGAAGGCGGGAGCCATCAGGCTCCCTCCCTGGGTCCCAAGGCTCACACCCTTGTGCTTAACCCAACCTGGCTTTTCTCTGCTTTAAAACATTACCAATTTGGGGAGAGCCAGGCGCTCTGGCAGCCCCCGGTGGGCTCAGGGTCCGGCTCCCCGTGCGGATGTGCTCGCGCCTCCCTCCCGCAGGTGTGCGCGGCGCTGCCCAGCCTGCCGCAGGTGAGGAGCCACGCGCAGGCCGCGCTCAGCCGCCTCAGCCCAGCGCACCGGCGCCTCCGCCAGCCCGAGCCCTACCCGGTACGGCACAGGGGGCCCCTGCGTGCGGGGCTCTTCCTCGCGGGACAAGCGCTCACTCCGCTCCTCGCGCTCTTGCCGCAGGTGGCCATCACGGAGAAGCTGCACGGCCTCTTTGGGGAGCTGCGGCGTGCCAGCTAGCGCACAGCGTCGGCTCCTCCGGCACTTTCCTGACCGACTGATTGGCAACAAACGGCTCCGAGGACGGCGTCCCTCTGTGGGGCTGACGGGATGGCACGGACACCGCTCCCTGTGTTCCCCACGGGGCAGAGCATCCCCTTCCCTGTCCATCTCGGCAGCTCCATGGTGGCAGCCTTGCGCACCTGGTGCCTGTGGTGCCGCCTCCGTGTCCGAGCGCTCGCCGTGTCTCGCAGAGGTCACTCGCTCCTTGCAGCACTCGCCAGCCTGGCTGAGGATTTGGTGGCCTCAGGAACCCTCTGCAGCTGCAGCATCCCCGCGGCCCAGACAGGGGAAGCAACAATGTGGCCTTAACCCGCATCGAGGCAGCTTGAGCGATGGGGCTCAAGTGACCCTGTCCCCTCCTCCCCCCAGCCTTATGCTTTATGGGACACTCTTTGCCCTCTCTGCTCTCAGCTTTGCCTTGCTGCCCCCTTTTTATATCTTTCTGTTTTGTATCAGGCCCCAACCAAGCCTGGAGACGGGTTTCGTGTTAGTGCAGGGACCCTTTCACTTGACTGTTATACAGAAAACGTGGCCCTCATCTCAGTGATTATTCTGTCCCAAACACAAAACGAAATAAATGCCTTAATCCTCTTGCTTCAAACACCATGTGTGGCTGTCCTGGTCCCTCCAGGAACACTCATGCCCTTGAGGTTCACGTTTAACTCAACGCCCTTCATTTCATGTCATGTTTGAGAAGTGAATAGAGGCAAAACAAAAAGCAAGGGATGACAGTAAAAGGGCCTGGGCTCTTCTCCATGTCCCCATGGTGGGGCAGCCTGTTGCTCCAGGGGCTCTGCTGGCTCCCACATCACCCTTGGTGCCTTTCTGGGCACGTCTCAGACACGAGGCTGAAGCACTGGCAGTTCCAAAGACTTTATCACAGTGGAATCAACGAAACTTGTTACATGGAAGGGAAAAGCAGCCCCCAAAGCCACTTCACTTGTGAGATGAGCAAATTTTCACTAATCCCAGCTGGGTTTGGAAGATAAAGAGATCAAATCCTTCCCCCTGCACATCCAGCTTGTAAAATGCATGAGCAAAGAGACCCTCGTTGAGCCCCACACTATAAAACATGCGGCCAGGGAGAGCAGTGGAAAGTACCAGTGAGATTGAGATGCAGCTTCAATAAGGGGCTGCTCCAGACACTGGACCCCATTTCAGGACCTAGGATCTTCATCTTGGTGCTCAGGAAGTGCCGAGGATGATGCTTCATGTCCATGCTCCCAGCTCCAGTGACTGCAAAGTCATCTGGATTTGCACATCCTCCCCCAGCACCATCTTGGTAAGAGGTATTTTTTTTCTTGTTAGCTTACATCTTTGCAGCATATGCTGCGTATCACACACTAGAAATTAAGAGGTCAGTGAAGCACAGACTCATGATCCCTTTTTAGAGAAAAAAAGGGAAAGAACAGGCTAGGCAGATACTTTCCGTTGCATTGCCACTGCTGGGCCTGTCCTGTGTAAGGCACTGTACCATGATTTGCTTAATGTGCTAAGGGGGAAAAAATATAAAACACTCCAGCTAAGAGGAAGCTGGTTTGCATTTTAACTTAAGAATTTTAGCACTAAAGTACCAGAGATGCAGAGTTGAGCCCCCACTATACCTGCAGTAGAGATATTGTGGGTTTGTACCAGATGCTGAAGGAAGAACAGACAAGGAAATGATGGTCAGAGGCACCAGCAGTATCGGAGCTGGCACCATCGCCCCACAGACACAGAGGGAAGGAGCAGGAGGAGCTGCAGCCCTTGGGTTTATCCTGTACCCTCAGTCTGCAGCCTGAGCAGCCCAACTCTTAGCACAGACTCCTTTTAACAGCTGCCTGCAGGCACAGGGAGCATGTGCTTAAGGGGGGAGAACCTCCACTTTGCAAATGTAAATTATTTAAATTAGTAGAAGAGGAGGTGTTCAGGATGTTAGTGCAGTTATAGCGGAAAATAAATTTGAAAAGTGATTGTTTTTATGTATGTGTGTGTTACTGCTCTTGCTCACCTATCTCAGACATTGATATGGAGATAAGGCAGTAAGTGCTAAAATGAGGTGGAAGACCTCAGACTGCAGCTGTACTCCTCAAGAAAACCCCTCTTTCCAGCCCCTCCTCAGCAAGTCCACATTAGGAAGCGTTAGTCAGGATGAGGCCATGGTTTTCTCATACCCTTGGCAAGTCTGAGGGCAACTGCTGCTGCTTTGGTTACAGCTACTGCTCTAACCTGCTCATGGTTTGGTCCTGACCTTCGGAGGGAAGAGGTGGTAGGGAGGAAGCTGTGGGAGGACCTGAAGAAGCTGGAACAGGCAGAGGGTGGTAAAGATGGACGTGTCTGAGTGTGACAGCTCACGTTCAGCTCTGCAGCAGCACAAGCTCTCACATGGGAAAGCCAGGTCCAGCATTTCCAAACCCCAGTGAGCTCCTGGAGACAGTTCCAAACCAAGCACCGAAGGAGGCAAGAAGAGGCAGAAGTGCAAGGTGGGCGTCCCGCGCCCCAGCTGCTTTTACCCATCAGCAGCTGCAGGTTTGGTCCCAGCTCAGCTCTCTGAAAAGCTGCAGGACAGCACCAGGTCAAGGAAGGTCACTTGTAAAGTGCCATCTTCTTGCTCTGGTACATGTACATGTAGGCGTCGCAGAAGAGGCGCTTGGCCACGCCGTCCATGTCACGGGGTTGCTCCAGGGCCAGGGTGGCCACTGGCAACTCCAGGTATTTGGCAACTTCAGGGCACAGCGTTACCATGGGAATGTTGAAGCCCTTTTCATCTCCTGACCCAAAAAGAGGGAGACAGGTCTGAGTCCCAAGCAGGTCCCGAGGGACAAGGATTCACAGCTTGAACACATACTATTGCAAGGGAAAGTAATGTAATACCTTGGCTGAGATACTGAGATGCCAAGAACGAAGTGAGGACAGAACTGTCTTTTTTTAAGCTCTGCCTGGCTCAAAAAATCCCCACTAGAAGGGACTCAAAACGTGCATGGCCTAGTCATCCTCTTTGCTTAACAACTGGTGTTGGATGGAGGATCGTGAGGGCACCCAATTCACAGAATCACAGAATGGCTGAGGTCGGCAGGGACCTCTAGGGATCATGTAGCCCAACCCCCTGCTCTAGCAGGGACACCCAGAGCACAGGGTGGCATCCAGGTGGGTTTGAAGATCTCCAGAGAAGGAGACTCCACAGCCTCTCTGGGCAGCCTGTGCTAGGGTCTGTCACCCTCACAGGAAATAAGTTCTTCCTCATATGGAGATGGAACTACCCCTGTTTCAGCTTATACTCATTAACCCTTGTCCCATCACTGGCCGCCACCAAGAAGAGTTTGGCCCCATCCTCTTTACATCCCCCCTCAGGTATTTATACATATTGATCAGATCCCCTCTCAATCTTCTCCCCAGGCTAAAATTCAGGTACGAGGCCTCTCCTTTGTATATAAAGTTGCTATTCCACTCATTCACCCTGAAAGCCTCATGCTCCTTCTAGGCACAAAGTCACTCCGAAGCCCTGCTGGAACCATCCACCAGCTCAAAGCAGAGCGACCAGCCCCTACATGATGAGCGTTACAGACCCTCAGATATGCCCACCGTGCCCAGCCCCGTCCTCACCGTGCCGGTCGGCCATGCTGTCAAAGAACATCCAGTGCTTGTTCTCGGGGCCGTATTTCACGAAGGAGACGTAGTGGCTGGTCTCGATGCAGAGCACTGCAAAGAGCTCCAGCTTCTCGCGTGGGACCCGCTGGCCGCCGTGGGGGCTCCTGCTGTGGAACTCCTCGGGGATGCGCAGCCTGCTCAGCTTGTGGCCTTTGCGCCGGTAATGGGAGTGAACCTGGTGGGGGGCCGGGGGTGGCACCGCTCGCTCTTCCCGACATACCGGGGAACAGCAAAACGGCGACATCCTGAAAGCTGGGAGTTGAGTTGGGAAGCTGCTGCCGGCCGAGCGCGGCCACAAAGCCACAGGAGGGTCTCACCAGGAGCAACACCAAGGGCCCAGCACTCACTCTGGGCAAAATCAGGGCTTATTTACACTCTACATAAGCATAGGGCAAGGCAGGAGAGTTTAGTAACAAGTGACAGTTGACCCTGCTCACGTAACTCATTCAGCCCATCTCTACCTGACCTGAGCAGCTGTTTGGCTCCTTTCTCAGCCACCAGGGCAGATTTTGGAAGCACCCAAAGAAAATGAATACCTGTCTGGAGCAGGAGCTGCAGAACTGCTTCAGGCCCGAGGCTGCGAACACCTTGTCCTTGAAGCACTCCGAACACTCGAGGGTTGCCACGTCGCCACACACACAGCACTCCCTGGGACCTGCCGGAGTGACAGGACGTGTCCTTCCCAGGTCTCTCACCCGAATGCACCTTGTCTTACCCAAACTAGAACTCAGGGAACAGGAATCACAGCTGGATCCCTCTCCTCCTCACAACCCAAAGAGACAAGACTCGTCACGCGGTTCCTCACAGTAACACTGCCCAAGAACTTACTGTCAAGCAGCAGGTCAGTTATATCCAGCTCTAAGGAAGGAATGATTTTGCTGAACATTTTATACTCCTTCCCAAAACGTGGCATTTGGATAATGAAGCAAGATGGGATCTGGGAAGAGAAAGGCAAATGTGTCACCAAGCCAGAAGAGACCAGTTACAGGGACTCTGCTCTCCCTATGCCTCCTTGGACTAAAGATGTTCTACTCAAGGTATCCACAGGACATAACAGTACTAGAGGAAAAGCAAGACCCTTTTTCCTTCACATTCAGATATCCCAAGACTTCTCTCAGGTCTAAAAGGCACAGGCACGTTGGAGGAAAGAAGAAGAAGGCAGCAGATAGTGAAGGTAGCCAGGCTCACCTCCACTAGCTTCAGATCGGAGGACAGGAAGGAGTGTTCCACTAACTGCTGCACATCAGGAATCACCAGATCCTCCTGTTTGTCCATAAATATCTGGTAGCAGTAACATTCCTGCTCCTCCTGGCCTCCGGACCTGCAGGAAGCCGTCACAGGCAGCTTGTTTACCTGGTGCCACAGACATCTGAGCTCTCAGAGGACACTCCATTTTTGTCCTGCAATAGTTTCTGGGCATGGGGCACCAAGGGGTGCTTGCTGGAACACTGAAAAACAGCACTTTTCCACCCCAAAATACTAAATACACACTAGGAAGAAGAGAACTACATTTAGTCTCTCTACCCTACTAGCATCATATCCTGTTCCAAAGAGCATAACACAGTTTCCTCCTCTTCAGTGTAACAATTCAAGATGTTTCAATATTTCGCAGCTTCACATCACAGTCAGCAAAATCAGCTCAGCTAAAAAGTTATTTTATAACCACACACACACAAAGCTGCAAGGCAAAACTGTGCATTCAAAGGTGAGTTATGTGCAAAAGATGTCCCAGAATTTCTGCATCCCTGAGCCAGCAGGGACAGGATTTCCTTTAGCTGACCCTCCGCAGGGGAGCTGCAGCACAGAGCTGCCTCTGTGCTCTGCCTTTCTGAGCAGCTCCCTGAGCTGAGGCTTGACTGACAACCCAACAAGGGTGCCCAGAAATCCAACAATCCCCTTCTATGCTCCTCAACAGCACAGTTATTTTTGGCTTCCTTCAGACCCTCATTTTCTTTGCAGAGACCTGAGAAAACTGGGACTACATTCCATGGGCTCCCTGTTTGGCAGGCTCTAGGATCAGAGCCAGTTTGACAGTCTGCATACAACTTAACTACATCCAAAGGCTGTCAGATCATGTGGGCTCTGTGCTGAAGATGGACACTAGGCTTCCCAAACCGCTACCAGCTCTGATAATAGTTTCTTTCATCATTTTCTGAAGGTGACGTGTCCAGGGAGAGTTTTGAAGCATCTTTTCCTAGACTGGCCACCTGGGACAAGATCACAAGCTACACAGGCTGTTATTAATGGACAGCAGAGAGGTCCTGTACACAACTTGCTCGGTTGTGCCTTCAAAGTCTGGATAAAAAAGTGAAATAACTGCAAGGTGAATAAACAGTGAACCTGGACTGGGCAAACTGCATCACTCAGATACAGAAACTTACTGCAGTTTCAGGAGTGGCTCTATTCCCAGGATCTGATGCATTATCAGATTGAGGAACTCCTCAGGATCTGGAAATTCAGAGAACAGCACAAGTCACATCCCACAAGGAACATTCCCTTACCCAGGCCCATTCACAAGGCTAAAACTCTCTGATGAACAAGAGTCAGCAGTTGGAAAGTGGGAATCTTCTCTTTTACTCTAGCTAAGGTGGTGTTTGAATGAGGAGCTGAGTGCCTTTGGTTAATGCACAAATCTTCAAGCAAACATGGAAAAAAAGCAAACTGTCCCTCTGAAATAGGGACAGAAAAAAAAATCATAGAATCATAGAGTGCTTAGGGTTGGAAGGGACCTCTAGAGGTCATCTAGTCCAACCCCCCTGCACACGCAGGGTCACCTAGAGCATGTGGACAGAACTGCATCCAAGCGGGTTTTGAAGATCTCCTTCAGAGAAGGAGACTCCACAACCTCTCTGGGCAGCCTGTTCCAGTGCTCTGTCACCCTCACTGTTAAGAATTTTTTCCTTAAGTTCCTGTGGAACTTTTGGTGTTTCAGTTTGTGGTCATTACCTCTAGATCTGTGGGTGGCCACCACTGAGAAGAGGCTGGCCCCCTTCTCCTCACTCAGGCCCAGCTCCCTCAGCCTCTCCTCATAGAGCAGATGTTCCAGGCCCCTGATCATCCTCGTAGCCCTGCGCTGGACGCTCTCCAGCAGCTCCACATCTGTCTTGTACTGTGGAGCCCAGAACTGGACACAAAACTCCAGATGTGGCCTCAGCAGGGCTGAGTAGAGGGGCAGGATCACCTCCCTCAACCTGCTGGAGATGCTCCTCTTAATGCACCCCAGGATCCCATTGGCCTTCTTGGCCACGAGGGCACACTGCTGCCTCATGGTCAACTTGTCATCCACCATGACACCCAGGTCCCTCTCTGCAGAGCTGCTCTCCAGAAGGTCAGTCCCCAGCCTGTAATGGTGTCTGGGGTTATTCCTCCCCAGGTGCAGGACCTTGCACTTGCCCTTGTTGAATTGCATGAGGTTTTTCACCGCCCAGTTGTCCAGTCTGTTCAGGTCCCTCTGGATGGCAGCGCAGCCCTCTGGGGTATCAGCCACTCCTCCCAGTTTGGTATCATCAGCAAACTTGCTGAGGGAGCACTCTGTGCCTTCATCCAGGTCATTGATGAATAAATTGAACAGGACTGGACTGAGGACTGACCCCTGGGGGACACCGCTAGCTACAGGCCTCCAGCTAGAGACTGCACCGCTGATCACCACCCTCTGAGCTCTGTCATCCAGCCAATAAATGGCCTTCTCTTAGCTCATTTTTCAATCTCTTCAGACAGAATGTTTTTTTAGCTGTATCTGGCTGTTTAGATGATGCATGCAGAACTGATACCACATTCTTCCAAGCTGAGCCAACACAGTGATACTCTTTTCAGAGAGACACCTTAATGCTTTTAGTGCTAATAGTAGGTGCCTATTACCTCAACGTGAAACGAGGAACAGCTATAGAAGCTCAAGAAACAAATTAGAAGCTAAATCATCCCTGGCTAAAATATATATACAATAGCACAAGAGTGCTGGTTAGGGACAGGGCATAACTCCAAGCATAAATCAAACACTAGGGAAATTTCCCTTGTTTCAATTCTGTTTACACAGTTCTTCCTCTCTCTTCCCAAAAGCAATAGCTATTGCAAACATCACAGAGTTTTAAAAAATGAAAATATTTTATACATATATTTCACACTCACGTAAAAAATGCATAAATCAGGCATTTTAATACATGTGCATGGGAGAAATGGAAACCGAGGTTGTCAGCCTGGCGCCTGGATGAGGCAATTCACATCCAAGCAATTCTGGGAAGGCTCCCAGCAGCCTATTACCTTTCTCAGCAGTGGTAAAACTCGAATACTGGCCCTTCTCAGTTAGCTGCTCCCTGAGGTGCATCACACTCCTGGCCATGACGAAGCCAGTCCTGGAAGCAAAAAGCAGCTGTGGAGGATTATTTAAATCTCACCCTCTCAAAGAATCCCTGGTTTGTATTCAGCAAGGAAGTTCCAGGCTTCAACCCACCTGGAAGGATGCTAACACCCTGCATACAAGCAGCTCTCAGTGCCTCACTCCCACACCTAGGGGAAAGTAGGGAAGGCGAGGAAAGAACTTGGTATCTTTGACACAAAGTCCATTGAATTTAGCTCTCGTGCCATGGGCAGCAGCCTCAGTGCTCACTGCCTTTCCATACAGTCACTACACCACAGATACAACAAGCTGAAGAGTCAACATTCCGACCTCCATAGGCATTTCCACGAAATGGGGCTATTAACTTTTCACATGCACACAGCAGGAATCACGACAGCCTTACAGAAAGGGAACCCTTGGAAGAAAAATCCAAGGAAGAGCTTTGGATATGGCTGGCAGGAGGCCCCCCAACAAGCCATCCTTTCTCTCAGTGACAATTATCATCTGTTTGGCAGAGAAGGTACGAGGACAGACGGACGACTTCCCAAATTCCCACATACTACACTCACCTCCGAAGGGGATTCACAATCTCATCCCGCAGAATGTTTTGGACGTTCCTGTCACACAGCGGGAAGGGCTTGAAGAGCATGGAGTCCAGCACGGACGTACAGGAGAAGAGGCTGAAAAGAGAACACGTGCAAGTCGGATGGGTTGGCAGCAGCAGGTGGATCCAAACCGCAGTGCTGAGTGACACGTGCTGGGTTTTATTTTCAACAACTCGTGTGTGCAATTACAGAAACACGAGTGATAAAGAACCCCCACAGTAAGATGACAAACTCTGTCTGGTTTAATGAAAACTTGCAGCAAGCAAGAAAATAGCTTAGAGACAATGAAATCTCCCACTTTGCAGCTAAAACTGCTCATGCAAGGGCATCACTGAGGCTTTTCCTCTCCAGGGACAGTTTCTTTGAAATAAGTTTGTGGTCATTACCTCCAATAGCAGAGTCAGACTGGTCTGGTCCAGACAGCAACCATCTTTCACTACTATGCTGGACAGATACTCGGGTACCTTAAGTACTCCCAAGAGCTACTTTGAAGCCTGCAAACCTACCAGATTACAAGGGAGATCAAAAGGCAGCAAGCAGTGAGGCTGCATCTCCACACAATTACATCCTTGCTCACACTGGGTGAGTTTCCAGCCGTGCTGGAGGTGCAGGGAAGCTTGGGCTTCAGGCTCTGCCCCTATTAAAAGGTTACGATTTCGCAGCAGGGCCCTGCCCTAGCAGACTCTTACCTGAAGAGAGCTGCATCCATGTAGCAGGAATTACAGTGGCCTTGAATCCCCTTCATCCGCCCTTGCAGGACCTGCACTGCCCTCTCATTCCCGAGGGGAGGAAAATTCACCCGGACCTGGGGAAGAGCTTCTTGCTCTCCTGCAACACAAGTAACAGAAGCAAGTCCCTTTAGCTTCCCAGCTCATCCAGCTCCCCTCTGCCCAACAAACTACCTCTCCCTTGCCAGAGCAGAGCTCTACCAACCCATGCTACCTCTACCACCCTTCTGACACGGATAATGAGAAGACGACCTACAAATTTGTTGTTGTTGTGTTAGACACAAGCTTGGGAGCTCTCTGCAGAAACATCTGTGATACAAGCTGTGAATATGGAGCCTGAACAAGGCAGAAGCTGGTACCAAACATTACAGCTTGGTTTAGTCCCTCCGATCCTGTCATGAATGAAGAGGACCGAATGTCCCGTTATCCTGGTTGCAGGAGGAATGGAAATGCACAGGGTACACCTGAAACACCCCTGAGCACATGCAGCCCCGTGGGGCAGGCAGGTGTCAATCCAGTTTCACAGGAGGACAAAATTCAGCAGAGAATTTAAGGAACTAAGTTTCTAAACGATTTCCTTCAAGCTCTACATTAAAATTGATTTAATCATCTCTCCTTTGTGCAGCTCCCATTTATTTCTCAGCCACCAGGTACAACACTAGAATCAGCTGACATCCTACCCGTGTGCCTGCGTTGTCCCTTCCAAGTCCCTAGGGCCACACATACAATTTACATTGGTGAAACATTTAAGATAGCCATAGGGCCTAGCCTAGCTGCCCTAAAACACTTGTCCACAATCAGGTCTCATTTACACAAGAGCTTTCCTTCCCCTTTCCTTTCCTCACTGTCCTTAATATTTATATCTCTTGCAACACCCAAGGAAAATGACAAATAATAATGATGATATAATACTGTCTCAAAATTTTCTTGCGTGAACATCTCTGGTCTCAAAATGGAAGATTTTGGGGACCAGGACTATCCTTTTATTCCATGTATATAAGGCAACTAAAGCATTTGCAGCCAACTCGCCCTCGTGAACAAGAGAGAAATAACTTTGCTAGTGAGTTCTGATATGCAATGAGGAATGTAAAGTATGTAAATATTCAGTTTCTCTGCACAAGGAGATGTATCAGGCCTACACACAGCACTCTCTGAGGCTAAAAGGGGATTTTGGACTCTGTGATAGCTGGACACTTTCTGCTCTCAGTAGATGGAATTAGCCTGCACACAAGGACCTCTGCACTGTATTTTGTCCTAGCTTGATCCTTTCTCCCCTCTTCCCAGAAAACTTACTATAATCCATAAGATTCAGGTCACTGTGGGGCGAACACTGGAAGCGAACGTCGGGCTGGCACGACTGCAGCTTCACAAAGAGGCCCCGCTTCGGAGCACAGTGGAAATAGTATTTGCCCAGCCACTCGCCAGCTGTGACCCCCTTGTCTTCATCCTGGGAAAAGAGCCCAAATAAAGGACACGAGCAGGCACCGTAAGAATGAGGTGTGATTCCCTACATGGTTATTTGGCATCCTGAGAGCTATGAACATGTGGTCTCATTTTGCAGGTATTTTCCTTTATTCTGATTATGCTTTAAACCTAGTGATGCCATTTGCAGGACTCGTAGTTATTCTGCCCCATTTTTAAATAACATCCCTCAATGTTCTCAAACAGAACCTCGTCAGAACAGCAAATAAGGCCTTAAAATCCCTCTGCAGGCATTCAAGTGTCCTCAGTGATAACTGGGGAAATAAGGCAGCATGAAACTTGCCTCATTTCATACAGCAAGTCAGGAGAAGACCTATATATATGTGTGTGCATGTGTGTACGTGTGTGTACATATATATATACACCACATATATATATAAACCACTTTGGCATCTTGAACCCCAGTTCCATGCCCTAGGCAATATACTTGCTACCAGGTGGGCTTGTACTCAACAGTTCAAACTCTGATATGTCAGTGGCCCCACTATGGTCATGCTGAGAGAAATGGGGTCACGCACTGAATGTCTTCAGAGAGAAGAAAAAAGCTGCTTCTGATTTGCAATCTCACTGTGAGAAGTATTTTTGCTCCTTACCAGTTCAACTCCTGCCATTTTGTGCTTAATTTGGGGCAAGTATCCCAACCAGCGGATGATTCCTGACACCTGATTGCCCTTGTCCAAGGTGATCTGGACCATGGAGTTCACCTCCAGGGATGAGTTTCCACTTTCACAATCCTCACCGCTCTCACTCAGCTCTTGTTTCATCTGATTTGGATGTCCTGGGTCCATATCAGACTCGTACGGTAAAAACAAATCTAGCGGGTAAAAAGAGAATGTCAAGAGAGGTAGGAAGCCAACTTCTAATGACAATATTGGTTGTATTTTGAAATTCTAGAGCAAAGGGAAGCACGAAGCTGAGCACGGTGTGACTCAGCGCCAGCTTCAAAGGAAAGGCTGAGCTGGTCCAACAGCTTGTTTAGACTGAAAGGGGAGGATCCCTCTCCTCTTTCTCCCTGTTCAAAAAGGCACAGTCTGACCTTGCTCTGGAGCTTTATCTGGCCCTCTGTAGTAGCCTGGATTGGTGGAAGTGGAAGGTCCACACTGTTTTTCTGCCTTTACTGAGATGAGTCAGCTCCCCTTGGCCAGCCCTGACAAAACCAGCATCTTTTGGTGGCAAGAGGCAGAATCCACCAATTTGCTAGTTCACCTGGCGACTCACGTTGTCACTGATGTCATCTGTGCCTTTGGGTTTGCCTAGCATCAGCAAGAAGCTACTGATCCACCTGCTACAGCTAAATTACAGACTCTTTAACCAGTGACATTTTCTTCCCTTGAAAAGTACTTCTGCCTTGCAAGCAGAATCTCTGCTCTTTCTGATAAACCGGGAGACTCAGAGCTCTAGTTGCCTAATGCAAGTAATTCTGCCCAAATCTCGAGACATTTTTTATTCAACTTCTTTACCTCTGATCCCGACTTATGTGGGACTAGCTGATGCTCCTGTTGCACTTTCAGCCCACCGACTGCCCTACAAATAAATTAATAAATGCCTAAACCCACAACAAGGTACACGGAGCAGACATATCTCATGATAACCTACTTTGAGAGAGCAAGTTTTCCTTCACAACAGAGTCCATAGGGATTTCTCTGAAAATGTCAGTTGTTCCTTCTTCTTCCTGATAGGAAAGAAGATTGAATCAGCTGAAATCTATCAGATACAGGGATTTCCTGAAGCATGAACCCATTTTAAAGACAGTTCGCATGTAATCCCCACATCCCTTTTGGGGATGCTTTTTAAGGTCTCACCACAACATAGGTACAAAATAAGTGAATAAACACGTAAAGAAGGCAAGGCTGATCTTACCGGACAAACTTTAACGAACCACTGGCTTCCCTCCCTGTAAACCGCCATTGCTATTCCCTTTGTGAGCACCTCGTCCACGTAGAAACTAATGGCATCTCCTACTTTCACAGGAACCACCTCCTCCGCATCTGCCTTGGGCTTCTGCTTTGTGTAGTCGGTGTCTGGCGCGGGAGTAAACTGGATTCTGTTAAATGGCAGGAAGACCCCACAGTTCCGCTTGCACTTGAAATACTCAGTGCCGTGGTAAGAGCCATCGCTGCGCCCTCTGTTTTCGCCTTCACCCTGAAAATATGCCAGAAAGGCACGTTACATTCCGAGCCACCGGCAGGGCGACACACCCAACCTGGAATGCAGCAACCAAAGCTCATGTAGGAGGTGGATTTTGGGAAATTCCAAGGAAAACAGTGGGAGATGGATGCTCTTTCGAGTTATGCAAGGCAAGAGAAGATGTTGGAGGAGGGCAGCAGAGACCAAGCGGTTGCACAGGCCCACGCAGCACAAAGGCTACACAGTTGTGGCAGGAATCACGCGTTTGTTACAAAACAGGCCATGTTACGGACGTCCACAAACACTAAGGAGGCAAAACCACCTTCCTGGGCCACATTACCTGTAACTCCACCCCAAAGAAGACGGGACAAAGCACAGCTGAGGTATTTTTGTGAACGCTCCCAATGTAGCGGATGACACCAGGGAATTGCTGCCGTTCAACCTCCACCAGCACTTTTTGGCCGGGCGTTGCCTTCAGAGCTGCCTCAAGACCCAGCCCATCCAAGAAATAGTTGAGGCGTTCGCGGTGGCTGCTGATGGCGAGGAGGAAGGCGGTTGTCTCCTTGCGCACGGGCTCCAGGATTTCCACATTGATGGTGACAGTGGAGCTGTCATCCAACATGATGACTTTGAGGAAACAGGTCGGGGGCCGGTCATCAGAGAAATTGCGGAGGTAACTCCTCTCGCTGCAGTAACAGATGTTCCCAGCTTGGAAGTACTTGCTGCCATAGGCACAGTCATCCGTGAGGATGTAATAGCAATATCCATCCCCTGCTGAAGGCAGGACGCTGGTTGTCATCTTTCCCCTGGCTTGTGGGAAAAGGCAGAGTCAGACTAGAAAAAAATTCCCACGTGACATCTTTGTAACAGCACAGATACACCCATTACCATGGGATCTCGGAATAACACAGGTTGGAAGAGGCCTTTGGAAGCTCTATCTGCTCAAAGCAGGTTAATGAGGCCTCACCGGTTGAGCTTTGCTATCTCAAAGGATGCAAATCCCATAGCCTCTCTGCTACCCTTTTCCATGTACTGGTATAAAGAACATAAGAGACACTGGAGACTCCTGGCCAGTTTCCAAGCCTGGAGCAAAGCAGATGGACATCCAGGAAGGGCACGTAAGAGAGATGTCTCTGTTATCACTACCTGCTAGAAACTTTTAAGAAACTTCAGAGTGGAGAGAGGAAGAATTGGGCAGATGAAATAAGGGAAGTAGAAACCCATTTGGGGCATTGCGGCAGGAAACATGAAAGCAGCTGTTTTTAAGAGCAAAAACAGGTGGGTTGGGAGGAAAACATAGGCAAAATTGCAACAGAAGCTCAGCACATCAGAGGGCAGAATTACTGGGGACGTGCACACAGGGTGCCAAACCTGCAGGTGACCCTGTGCCAGCCGCTCAGGACCGTCCCAAAGCTGGTGCAAGAGATGAGCAGTGACAGCACAAGCACCCCGGAGGCCGTAGGAGACTGGTGAGGAGACAGAAATCATGTGGTCCGGGGGTAGTTCCCTTATTTCGCACGACCGCAGCTCGCACTGACATTTTATATCTCAGCTGAAGGAACCAACACTTATTATTTAGTAAAACAGAACTAAAGAGAAGCTCTGTGCACCCAATCTAATAAATACTCTCTCTTCCAGCCCTTGTTTTCTCACTGCCAATTAGATGCTGCCATGTGCAAAGGGGAAGACATTAAGAGGCCATTTTCCTCAACTCCTTAATGATGACATACTCGCAATAAACGTGCGTTTAGACCAATGTGCAGCATCAAGACTCATGGCCTTTCAAAGAGCGCTGCAAAAAATTTTTTTAAAAAATGACTGGTTTCCTATGCAAGATGTCAGAAAATGAAAACTGAAGCAATTTTAAAGCAGGAATTGGGAAGAGAAGGGGATGCTAGGGGGGATCCTGAAGGAGATGAACAAGTGTCACATTGGGCTGTAGCTTGGGGGGGCCCTGGGATCCAAGGGGAGAGCTAGGGTGGTACTGAGGGGTCCCAGGGCCCTGGTGCCACTCAGGGTGGTACAGGGGGGTCACAAGGTGGTACCTGGGGTGTCCCAGGCCTCCACCAAGGCTCAAGGTGGTACTGGGGGTGTCCCAGGGCTCCTTTGGGTGACCCAGACCGGTACCGGGGGGGGGTTGCAGTACTCCAGCTGGGCTCAGGGTACCCCAGGGGGGTCCCAAGCTGGTACCAGGGGGGTCCCAAGGCCCCACTGGGGCTCAGAGTGGTGCTGGTGTGTCCCCAGGGCTCCCTTGGGTGACCCAGACTGGTATCATGGGTGTCCCAGGACTCCCGTGGGGCTCAAGGGGGTCCCAGGCTGGTCCCAGGGGGGTCCTGGGACTCCAGGGGGGCTCAGGGAGGTGCCAGGGGTCCCAGCCTGGTATCAGGAGGGGAGTCCCAGGGTTCCCGTGGGGCTAAGGGAGTACCCAGAGGGTGCACAGGCCTCAGTGGGTGACCCCCACTAGCACCAGGGAGGTCCCAAGACTGCAATGGCGCTAAAGGTCACACCGAGGGTGTCTCATGGCTCCTCATGGGGACACCAACCGGTATCGGGGGGTCCTAGGATGGTACCAGGGAGGTCCCAAGGCTCCAATGTTGCTCAGGGCGGTACTAGGGGTGTCTCAGTCCCCCCAGGGCACCTCGGGGTGTCCCAGGCTGGGACCAGGGGAGAGTCCAAAGCTCCAATGGGGCTCGTGGCGGTACCGAGGTCTCTCCGAGCGGTACCGGGGAGGACCACGGGCGGTACCGGAGCTCGGACAGGTCACCCTGCCCCCCCCCCCCCCGCTCCCCCCCTCACCTGCCGCCACCTCAGGCCGCTCTTCCGCGTGAAGAACCCTCTACCATCGAGCCGCGGAGCAGCCGACACAGAGCGGCCCCAGGCACGGCCACTTCCGGCCTGCCCCCTACCCGCCACGGATATCCCAGCCAATGGGAAGCTTCGGAGGCTGCTCAGCCAACCAATGGAGGAATGGGCGGTGAGGGGCGGAGCCCTGTGACGCCACGCAGCCCCGCTGCCGCCTTGCGCCCCTCGCCCCCTGTCGGCTGTCGGGGGATGTCCCCATGTCCAGTGCCATCGCGGCCCATGTCCCCGTGTCATCGTCCTGTGTCCCCATGTTATCGTCCTGTGTCCTCATGGCCTCATGGCCAGTGTCATCGCGGCCTATGTCCCCATGTTCTCATGGCCTATGTCATCATGGTCCATGTCCCCATGTCATCATCCTCTGTCCCAGTGGCTCCATGACCAGTGTCATCATCCTGTGTCCCCATGGCCTCGTGGCCAATGTCATCCTGCCTGCGTTCCTAAGGTCCCGTAGCCCATGTCTCCATGTCATCGTCTTATGACACCATGGCTCCATGGCCACTGTCATCATGGCCCATGTCCCCATGTCATCATCCTGTGTCCCCATGTCCTCGTGGCCAATGTCATCCTTCCTGTGATCCTAAGATCCCATAGACCATGACGCCATGGCCCATGTCATCATCCCGTGTCCCCATGACCCCACTGTCTGTGTCTCCATGGCCCACATTATCCACCATGTAGCTCCATGGCCCCATGGCCCATGTCAACCGTCCTGTGTCCACACGGCCCCACGGCCTGTGTCCTATCACAGAATCAGAGAATCATTATAGTTGGAAAAGACTTTTGAGATCATCGAGTCCAACTGTGAGCCCCTCAACATCATACCTGTTAAAACATGTCCCTAATTGTGTCCCTATGAACTGTGCCATCTCCCCGGCTTCCCCATGGCTTCTGTCACCATGGTCTCTGTCCCTGTATCTTGCATCTCTGTGTCTTGTAGCTCCATGGCTCTGTGTCCCCTGTCCTTCCTGCTGTGACCCCATTTCCTGCATCTCCAGGGTCCTGCATCCCGGGGTCCGGGGCAGATCCATGTCCCCATGTGCCTGTACCTCCCTACTGCCAATGCCCTGCATCCCCATGTCCCCATGTCTCCACATCTTGTGTCACTGTGCCCCATGGCTCTGTGTCATGTCTGACCACCACATGGCCATGTGTCCCCATGGCCAATGCCTCGTGTCCCCTCTGGCCTAGGTGGCAGGGAGAGCACACGAGTCCTATCCCAAAACCTCATGTCCCATGCTGGTCCGGTCAGGCCAGCTGTGCTCCCCACTGCTGGGACATTCCTCTGGTGACCATGTATGTCCCTCCTCATGACAAAAAGGTACAGAGACAGTGCTCCTCATGGTGCTCGCCCAGCTGTCACCCTGCTGTGGTGGCCAGGTGGACACAGCGACATTAAAAGTGAGGATGATGGTGACATACCAGATCAGGAGACTGGGATTAGCCAGTCCATAACCCACCAACCCAGGGACATCATCTGGCTTGGGGACATCTCCCACGGCTGAGCTTTGAACTGGGGCTAAAGCGGTGACAGGAGCTCAGGGGGAATCAAACCAAGGCACCTGTGTATAAATATTGGCTAAATAGATTTATTTTCATACAAAGAATACATGGATCCCCCTGACGAGTGCCCTCACCTCAGGGGACACCCCACAATGCCACCAGCCATCCCACTCGGTCCCACTTGGTCCTCACCCTGTCACCCCCAAGGTGTAAGCTCCATCCCTTGGTGGATCCAGCCCATGGGGGCATGGGATGATGTCTGGATGTGACTATGGGCGACAGAGTTTGTGCCCACCTCCTTCCAGGGATATCCTCATCCTGAGGACCTCTCTTGTCCTCGCGCTGGCCCCTCTTCTGGTGACAACCCAACCCTTGTTGGGGCTTTACTCGCTCTTGCATCACCCAAAAAAAGTCCCCCCTTGCTGGGGCCGGAAAAGCTGGACTTACCTTTAGGTGCTGTCAGGATCCAGCCCTGAGGCCTTGACATATCATGACCTTGGGGACATCCCTGCCCCCCAACCTCCAGTGTCCCCATGCAGAGGGCTGCCTTGATGCCTACATTTTGCCCCCTGTTCCCTCGAGTACCCTGTGTCCCAGGCACCCTCCCTGCAAGGTGTCCCCTTCCCTTGTGATTGAACCTGGGGGCACCCTGGGACATTTTGGGGTGTCCCCCCCTTGTGCCCTAATACTGCAGCTGGTAACAGACCCCTCCACACCATATGTACACGCTGAATAAAAGAAGAAAATACAGGTATTTATAGCTCCCCTTTCTGCTGGGAACCCCCTGGCCCTGAGCCACGTTGTCCCCTGCATCTCTGTCCCAGTGGGACTGCAGGCTGGGAACGAGCGGGGTCCTCTCTACTATCCCCCAGCCTGGCTTGAGCGTGGGATGGGTACAGGCAGAGAGGGAGGGCACAGGACACAGAGTGGCTGCTCCTGCTTCTTCCTGGGCCTCTTTTGCACCTGGAGACTTGTGCCAGGTCTCAGTTTCTCCATTGGGTTGGCAGGGAGCTGGTGTTACCCCGGTATATTCTGGGGGAAGCTGCCCCAGCCTGCGGCGGTGGCAGTGGGACGCTGGGCCCAGGTCCTCCGTGCCATCCCTTTGCCATGGCTGGGATGAGAGGAGCGGGGAGGCAGCAGGATGAGCGGGCGCTTGGGGCAGCCCTCGCTATGTCCAGCTCTGGCACCATGCTGCCCCACTCCACGATGCCAGGTGCCGCAGTGCCGGGGAGCAGGGCAAGAGGAGGCAGGGAGGCTCCCTCCTCCTGCCTCGCTGCCGTGACGGAGAAGCATCATAGACCAACTCAAAGCCCCCTCTTCTCCCCAGACTGGAGATGTATGACAGTCTCCTTTGCTGGTATCACCCATCCCTTGCACCTAGCGGTGCTGGCACCCTTGATCACTTGGTGGTGTCAATGGTGGCCGGAGCTGGGCAGGTGCCAGTGTGGCTTGGGGTGGCCCAGGTGTGGCCATGCCACCCTCTCGCCGTGCCTTTGAGGTGGGAGAGGAGGTGGCAGGAAGTCCCTGCACTCTCAGTCCCAGCCCGCAATGGCTCTGGATGTGGAGGGGACACAGGTGACAGGCAAGGGTATGTCTGCAGCCAGCTGGTGGCACTGGCCAGGGCTTGTGCAGGCGAGAGCCCCTGGCCGCGGGGCCTGGCGAGCCCCAGCTGGCTCAGTTGCGCTTGCTGACCATCTGCCGATCCCTCTTCTTCTTCTCCATCAACCTGCCGTCAGGCAAAGAGGTGACATTAGTGACCTCTCTGCCGACCACAGGGACCAAACTAGGGGCAGAGGGCAAGGGAGAGCCCCAGGCGGACATCATGGAGCGGCAGGGAGGGGACTCACTTGCGGTTGCGCACTTCGGTGAGCTCCATGAGTCGCTCCTGGGCCGCCCGCAGCTCATCGAGGCGCTGCTGGTAGCGGGAGTCGCAGTTGTTGGTGCGCTCGTAGCTGGAGACCTGGCTGGAGAGCTCACTGGCGCGGTCGCGCAGCTGCTGGATGGATGAGTACAGGTTCTCCTCGTCTTCCTCCTGCTCCAACACAAGGACACAAGGCTCATGGGACTGGCGTGGGCACCCAGGTCCACACTCTCTCCATCCGATATAGGAAATTGAGGTGTGAGATGGGACAAGAAGATCCAGGTGAAGCTGGTGAGGGAACAGAGGGGATGTGGGAGGTCTGAGGGATGTCATGGGGCACAGGGAAGTTCCCATGGGAGACCCACCTTGGCATTGATGATCTCAATGTGGATGAGGAGGGCAGCGAGCTCCAGCTCCTCCGTGTAGCTGTTCTTCAGCGGCACCGACCGATAACCTGGATGTGATATTTCAGTTGTGACATTGTCCCATTGGCCAGCATAGCCATTGCTGCAGGCCACGAGCACATCACTGTCCCCAAAGCAGCCTCCAAGGGGGCTGAATTTCAGGTGGACATCCAAGGATCCACTGAGATGGACGCCCTCCATCCCGTGTGCATACCTGTTTTGAGGCCTTTGACGGGGAAGGTGGCTTGTGCCAAAAAGTTTGGGTCGCTGAACATGTCCTCCTCGTACACTACAAAGCGAAGGAAGGCGAACTCGGGGTTGTTGATGTCAAAGACAAACTGCTTGAACAGCCACACAGGGTTGAAACCGTTGTCAGCTGCCGGGCAAGGAGAGAACAGGCAGGGATCAGAGTACAGAGCTGGGCTGGATGCCTGGACGGCATGGCACCAGCATGGCACCATGGGTGTCCTTGCGGGTGGCACAGTAACAGCTCCCTTGGGTGCTGTTGTCAGTGGGAGATGCCTTTCCCTGTCTGGAAACCCCAACCACATTTCCAAGGTGGGATCCCAAAAGACGTGTGTGCATGGACCCTCACCGACAACATCCGTCTTGTTCTTGCTGCTGTCGTACTCGGAGCCGCACACCTCCACCTCCACGAAGGGACACACAATGCTCCTCCCGTTCTTAGGCAAATGTCGGGCACCAAGGATCTGCAGGAGGAGGAGGAGGAGACTGAGACCCAGCTGCCCTGGCCCTGTAAGTTGGGAAGGATTCCCGGAACAGCTTTATGCTGCTTTTTT
Organism: Tinamus guttatus; assembly: GCF_059628265.1. Classification (NCBI taxonomy): domain Eukaryota; kingdom Metazoa; phylum Chordata; class Aves; order Tinamiformes; family Tinamidae; genus Tinamus; species Tinamus guttatus. The sequence continues at coordinate 2,045,342 of NW_028288566.1, read as the reverse complement.
GCCTTATATATCATTAATGCTTTATAGCCAAATAAGTCTCACCAGACTCTCTCAGGCCTAGGTATAAATCTGGACCTAATTCAGCTTGATTTTGGCTTAAGAAACTTTTTTTCTCTGTGGCTTGCTCAAGGAGCAGATGACTACAGCCTAGTCTATCCTAGCTGTAACCCACCGTTGGGGTAATGATCTTGTTTTAACTATTTTATTGTCCAATTTGCTCTCTCTTGGGTTTTGCTCAGCTCCATGCAACACCTCATGCGGAGAAGAACCAACAGACCCAAGAGACTGTGGTATAACAAACTCCGCAGAGCAATGGCAGAGGTCAGGGCATATTCCAGCAGCTAATATGGGGCTGAAGCACATGAAATCCTCCCGAAGGGCTCCAGATTGAGGAAGAAGAAAGACCCCATCATTTTGGAATTGGTGGTGAATACCTCGGGGTAGTGGAGAGTCGCTATTCTCAGCTTGTTGTCCCTCACGTCACTGCCCCCCACTTGCCTGCAGCTGCACCGTGATGGGCTCCACAATCTTCAGGCTGTTCTTGTCAAATGGGTCGAAAGTCTCATCCCTCATGATGTCAGGCTGCAGGACATAGCCGCTGCGGCCTCCAAGCATGAACAGCGCCTGGTTCAGTTGCATTGGTTTATCTGCCAAACATGGGGACAGAGCAGCTCTGAGCCTTGGGGCTCAGGGTTCCTCGAAGTCCCCAGGGAGAAGGGGACAACCCCTCTTTTCCTCACAGAGAGTCCTTGACCCAGAATAGGAGAAGGGAGGCAGCTGGGTATCATATGAAGCATCCAAGCACTGAGTGAAGATGTCCCCATCCGGATGGAGACAAGGGTTGGATAACGCATCCAAGCCACATCCAGCAGTGGAACCAGGTGGGAGAGCCACCAGGGATGGGGAAAAAGGGGTGACCTGCAGGAGCGAGCCCAAAAGCCACCGCAGGAGCGGGATTTACCAGGGGTCTGGAAGTTGAGGGCCACCAGTTGGCTGCCGCAGATCCACATGGGCAGCGGGTCGTAGTTGGAGGAATCCAAGCGCTGGCCTTTGGGGTAGATGCGACTGAGCTGGCGCCTGTTGTACTGCAGGAACTTCTTGCCCTTGCTGCGGTTGGCGTATTTCTCCGCTTTGGTCTCCGGGAAGGAGGACATGTCCCGGTAACACGCCTTGTCTGTGCCAATCTCTGTAAGCACAAAAGGTGACTGTCAGTGTCTAGAGCACCCCTGGAACCACTTGCTTCCCTGTCTGCCCAGCTCTTGCCCTGCTGAGACCATCACCCTCCCAGCTCTTACTGTCTTCATCGAACGGCACCGGGCGGCAATAAACGACGAGCTCGGAGAGCTCCAGCGCGATCTTCTTCCTCCGCTCCATGATCTTCCCCTCTTGCATCTGCATGAGGGAAAACAGGGGCTGAAACCATCATCTTGGAGTGCCCCAGCCTCCCGCCAGACCCCACTGCAGGGATGCTCTACACATGACGGTGTGGGATCATGTTCCAAAACGCAACCCTTATGTTGCTCCATGTTCTACAGAGACATTGAAGACCAGAACTCAGGATCTCCTTCTCTGCATCCAGGTTTTCACTCCTTGTCACAACCAGGACCAGCTCAGTGGGCCTGAGGATATGGGCTGCTGGGCTTGTGCTCCCATGGGAATCTCCTTTCTCCCTGCCTCCTGTCTCCCTGGCAGGGAGTGGGTGCTGCTGAGCCTCTCTCCAGGTCCCGCAGCACCCAGAGGAGACCCTCACCCTGGCATCGGCGTTCTGTGTGGCCTCCCGGATCTTGGCCACCCACTCGCTGAGCTCCTCCTGCGTGTCTGCGGCCACGTCCAGCGACTGGGCTGCGTGGGACATCTGCTGGGAATGGATGGTGAAGACAAATGGTTTGGAGCTCCTCCCGTCTTTGGAGATAACTATAAGGACATCAGAGGGGGCTTTACTTGAAGAGGTTCCCAACGGATGGCTCTGTGGAGCAAACGAAACCTCAGCGGTCCTGCGGGGCCCACGGCAAAGCGGGAGGCAGGAGCGCGCTGGGGACCGCGGCTCCCGGGTGCACCCCCTGCACCCTGGCTGCCACCCAGCTCAGCCCCTCTCGCCTGCTCTGGCCCTGCAATGGGGCTCAGGGGGTGCCAGGTAGGCGTAGATGGGGACAAATCATCACTGAGGGTGCAAATGTGAGAGTGCAAATCTGGTGTCACCTGCTGCGGTGCTGCCTGTGACACAGGGCACAGCAGCGGGCTAGTGCCCGTGACTGCTGCATGGCCTGCCCGGGGTCTGCCACCATCGGGATGTTGCAGAACAGGCTCCTCGGGCTGAGCCCTTCCAAACTCAGCCCCATGGTTCCCCCGCTCAGCATGAGGCTGCTGCCCATCCCCCAGCTGGAGCGAGGGCAGTGACGTTCAACCCTTCCCTGTTTGGCCGCAGCACCTGACACATGGCAGCTGGTGGCATCTGCCAGCCAGCAGGTTGAAGGATGAGTCCTCCATCCTGGACCCAGGTGGGTGATGAGTTTCAACAGTCTCGGCTCATTGCAATGAGCTTTAGCTTCCCCTGCACACTCCTGTCCCCGCTGTGGGCACACAGCGGAGCCACTCACCTACGTGGCAGGATGGCACGTCGATGAAGCCCTTCAGGAAGTTCCCCAGGGGGCTGTTTTCCGACGACTGCGGGAGAGGAAGGAAGAGGGAGTGGTGAAAGGTTGTCACGTGGAGCCCAGTGCTCGCTGACTTTGTCGCACTCGTGTTGGCAGCCTCCCTAACACCAAAGCCTCCTCTCTGGCCTTGCCAAGTCTCAGTAAAAGCCAAGAAAAAACCTTCTCCCCATTGGAATGCTGCAGCCCTTATGGACAAGGATGGTGTCCAGAGGCTGGAGCAGCCCTGGATTCTGGATCAGGATCCATGCTCAACCCGACTTGACTCCAGGTGCGCGTGTGGAGCCAGCACAGGGACATCCCACTCACAGCTTCATCCTGCTCCTGCGCCTGCGCGTTCACGATCTCCTCCACGTAGTTGGCCGGGAACCACAGCTGCTTTTTGCCCCCGTAGTCCCCCCGCCACCTAGAAGGGGTGAGAGGATCAAGGCAAGCGGACCGATTCGGGAGGGATGGGGGTGTTAACACTGCATGTGATGTCAGGGAACATTTGGAGAAGAGAGGGACAAAAAAGGAGGCAGTTAAAACCTGTCACAGTAGCACCCACCGCCTGTGTAGCTGCTGTGTCATGATGCAGCACCCAAAGCCCCAGTGGATTTGGCAGGGGGATCTCTGGGGACTCAACATCCCATTGGAGCTGCTAACCTGCAGCTTTGGCCCTGGCCCAGGATGGACTTCTACATCTTGGAGCTGCAGCCCAAGGCATCCTGCTATTGGTGGCCCTAGCCCCATCCCGCAGTGGCATCTCTGCTCTGCTTCCAGCACATATGGTGGGGAACATGAGGGGCTATCCCATTCTTGTGCCCGCTTGGTAAAACCCTGCATCAGGAGGCTCCTTCCAGCCCTGGGCTTGCAAACAAGCCACAGTGTGATGGCAGGGGACATGGGGCTGCCCTAGGTTGGGCAGGGACTCTGCTTACCAGCCGCCATCCTGCTTGTCCACGTTGTGGATAATGGCCTGCTTGCAGAATGACAGCTCATCCTCCCGCTGGGCTTTGTAGTCATAGAGAGCCTTCACGGTGCACTGGGCCACAGAGGAGAGAGACGTGGGTATCACTGCTTGTTCCTCAGGTGTCCCTGGCTTGGGGACACTGCCTTGGGGCTGGTGGCAGTGTGCCCTGCTGAGCCTGCCTTCTCAAGCCTTGACATTTACACACAGGTATTCTCACTACCCCGGCTTAGTGTTCCTGGATCCAAACAATATCCCTAAATAGCCCACGCCAGCAGCAAGATGCTGGATGGGGTAGAGGGCAGGGAATTCCTGTATTCCCATGCGGTGTCATCGGGGAGAGCCACACAGCAGGACCACGGAGGCTGTTCGGGGAAGCCTCAGGTATCTGCTGTGCTGCCAGTCAGCAGGTTGGTTCTGAGACCAGCACAGGGTCTGGATTAGGCCAAAGAGCTTTGAGCCACATGGGGGTCCCAAGGTGAGCAAGGTGCTGGTCTGGCCTCTTACCCTGGCCATTGGCATCTTGTTGGCCTCCACGTAGAAGTGAGGAGTCCGCACCTCATACAGGGCTCCATAGTCCAGCTCCTGCAAGGAGAAATGATGGAATGAGGTCAACTGGCTGCTTGGTTGTCAGGATGGGCAGGGAATTGCAGCCAGCTGAGGAGCAGCTAACAGCCCTTTCCAAATAATTGGAAGGGGATTACAAAGATAACCTGTGGTTGGGGCAAATGATAAAACCTGGAGCAATGACTGCAGATTGTAGCCTGGTGAGGTTGGAATTGCAGCAAATCTCCTTCTCCAGCAGGGAGCTGCTACTGGGTCCCCAGATCTCTATCCTGGAGTTTTCCAAGCCTCAGCACGGCTGCCCCCATGCAGCACTGTCAACAACCCTCCTTTGAGGTGAAGGGCTGGGAGCCCTCTAGGATGCTGAAGCAGAGACCTTCCCATGCCAAGGAAGCTTGTGGCAGGATTGCCTGCGGACCAAGGTCTCACTCACAGTGGTGCCCATCTTCTCCAGGGTCTCCTCGTTGATGGGGTAGCGCAGTTTCATCTTGCGGTAGAGAGGGTGCTTCTCATAGTAGCTCACGAGGTCCACAAGGCTCTCGAACTCGGCTGAGCTGCCCAACATGAAGAGCCGACCTTCCTGCTGGATGCGGCAGTGCTTGATCTTCCCCTCTGCCCTGGTGCCGAGAGAGATGGGGTGGACATGAGCAGGGTCCAGGTCATGGGGACCACAGCAATAGGGGAGACCTGGGCTAGGATGAGATGTTACCCTCACTGCCAGCCCTGCCTCCCGGTGTGGAGTCACAGGAGCCATGAGCCTGGCAGTTCTCAGCCCACCTTGTGATGCCCAAGAGCGGCCTGTGCAGCCTCAGGGTGCTGCGGAGACCACACTCACCGGAAGGAGATGGCGTAGGAGTTGGGTTCGCTGCGCTTGCGCACCAGGAAGGCTCCATCTCGCGGGACCCTCATCAACATGTGCTCAGCTTGCAGACGCGTCAGGTTGGCATGGTACCACCTGGATAGGGGACGGCAAGAAGGAGGGAGGCTGATGCCACCATCGCTGTGCATCCCTTGCCCAACACTGGCTCTGCCACAGGACCAGAGCCAGGCACAGGGAAGGCAGGAAGGAAAAGAGATGAAGCAGGGGGAGGGTGGCAGGGCCAAGGGATGGGGAGGACAGGACCAGGAAGCACCCTCACTCTTTGCTTTCATGGGCGTTGGGCTGGGGCACAGGGTCAGTGAGGCGCATCTCGAACTCGTTGCAGCGGAGCGGCACCTCGCGGTAGTGGCAGATGAGGCTGTAGAGGCTGTCGAAGACCAGGTTGTCTGTCAGGTAGAACTTGGTGGTGCCGGCTTCCTGCCGCGAGTGGATGCGGCAGTGCTGGACACGGTTGGATCTCCTGAGGGGAGGGGAAGGAGGAGGTAGTGAGCAGTGCTGGGGTGCAACAAGGGGGACCACAGGGCTTGCCTAGTCCCCACACCTGCATCCCAGCTCTTGGGGGAGATGCATCCCCCCCCACATTCCCTCCTGCCCCTTGCATGTAGACATATGTTGTGCAGCTCTTGGGTTCAATCTGAGTTAGGGCATGCCATGCAAGGTGCTGCACATCATCCAAAAAAAACCAGCGTTTGCCCCAGGACCTCTTACTGGTCGTAATTCCCACTTCTGAACTGGGAATTTGCTGGGAACAGCCCCTGATCACCCAGAGAGCCACCCACACTGGTGTTCTCCTGAAGAAGGTCTGAACCCACCATCATCTCCAGGTGGCAGAGACAGGCACTATCCATGGGGTATGTGCTGGGAAGAGCATGATGTGGCCACATGGTGGGAAGAGGATGGGGTAGCCACCAGGCTGGGGCTCCTACCAGAAGGAGAGAGTGTAGTCACCCACGAAGGTCTCACTCTCCCGCACAAGGAAGGTGCCATCCTTGCCGCCTGTCTCAGTGCAATATTCGTGCAGCAGTTTCTCGGCGATCTGCCGCCCGTCACGGCCCCCTCCCAGCTTCCCGTGGAACCACTTCTCTGTGAAGTGCAGCTCATTGTTGTTGAACTCCTGTGAGCCATCGGAGACACTGGGGGTTAGCGTTCCCATAAGCCATGGGGCAAAGCGCAGCCAGTGTTGGCTGGGGCACCACGAGCTTCTCCCACTCCCCAGGGAGAGCTTCAGGCTCCCCATATGTTCCCCAGAAGTTTGTGAGCCTCCACCCACCTCCTTCTGCTCCACCTCTTCCTCATCCTCATTGAACTGGTAGCGGGATGTCTCCTCTGAGTAGTAGATCTTGTTGCTCGTCAGGACAAAATAATGTGGGCTCCAGGTCTGGAAGAGAGAAGGAGAATCACCAGGGCAGGGACAAGGGTGGCATGGAGCTACAGGCTTTTAAGGTCCCCTTTCTTGCTCAACGTCTCCATGCAATAGCAATGACTTAGTAGTGTACCCTGTGCTTGCTCCAGATCCTAATGCTCTCCCACACCAACATGTCCTGCATCTCCACCTGACTGACCACACTCATCCCTTGCGCCTTGCCCCTTTCTTTTGGCAAGAAAGGCTCTTACATGATCAATGGGGTCTTCGAGGTAGAGGATGCCATTTTTGATGGAGTTGCTGATGTCATTCTCGGAATAGCTGGCTGTGGAGACCTCCTCATACAGGTTGCCTTCAACCAGTTTCTTGTGCTAGGGAAAGAGCGCAGAGAGAGGAGCTCAGCTGGGATGGTCACCCCATCACTCTGGCATCACTTGCCAAGCTCTCAAGGTGATGTTTGGGAAGTAAAGTCAGAGCCCCACGGATCCCCTCACAACTGTTTGCACTTTGGTGCCCATCTCCTGCATAATTCTGCACTATCATCACCACCTGCAACATACCCAGAGGGTCCCAAGGCCTGCAGGTCTGTCCTTGCACAGAAATCCCTAGCATCCTATTGTTTGGGTTTGGAGGGATTTGGAGAAATCCCCATCCCTCACAGCCCAATGTTGTCCTTGCCCCTTCTGCTCCTGCCAAGAAAGTGGAGTTTCAGTGAGGTGTCAAGCTCTGCACCTTGATAAGGATCTTCTTCTTGAGCTGTGTGGGTGACGGCAATTCATCGGCGTTGATGTCCACTGGCTTGGTGAGCAACATGTCTCCAAAGACCTTCTTGAAGTGGGAGGCCATGTTCCTCTGCTGGACGATGCTGCAGTGGTCTTCAATGGAGAGGATGATGGGGAACCTGGAGGAAGCAGGCATGAAAGGTGTCTCAGAGTGTCAGCTTGCTCGCACCCCCAGCAGGGGCAAGCCAGAGCCTGAGGGAGCAAACGGGGAGCCCGGCTCGGCCACAGGCAGAAAAAGAAGTAGAGGGGAATTTGGTCCTGCAGGGACCGGAGTTGAGGGTGCTGTGAGACAAGCATGACCTAGGCACTTGGAGTGAGATTGGTGCGGGGACTGGGGGCTCTTACTCGGAGGTGACGAACGCATGCTCCTTGATGGTGTGCAAGACATCCAGGAACTTGATCTTGGAAGTAAGTGTGTGGCCATGGTAGATGATAGGCAGGTCATCCGGGCCATCCCAGCAGTCCACTGGATGGGGAGACAGCCTGGTTAATGTGTGCGCGTCTCCAGGCCCACTTCCCTGCCTTGCTCCCGGCCCCCGCTTCTGACATGCAGATATGCCAGGCACCTCTCCATGCACCACGGAGGATATTTTTGGGTCCCCAGGGGATATGGGAAGGCAACCCCCACCTCAGTGCCACGGGATATGCCTGGGGAATTGTCTGTCAGTTGTGCTGCTGGGTGCTGAGGGTGTCATTGCTGTGGGGTTGCAGCAATCGGGACGCCCAGCAGGGATGGGGGTCACTCACGCTCGATGCAGCGGCAGCCCATGCGGAGGCAGCGGGCGTAGGCCTCCAGGGAGGACTCGCTGGAGAACTGGTCCCCTGTCAGGTACCTAAGAGGAGCAAGGGGACCCATCAGTGGGCTGGCTACCTGTGCCAGCAGTAAAAGCAAGGAGGCTTCATGCAAACAGAGGTCAATCAGAGGAAGTGATGATGAGTGGGTGCTCGCAGGGCCTTAGATGCTGGAGGATGGCTCCAGAGGACGGACTGGGGGTCCCCAAGGCAAACCCTTCCCCTGGCTTACGTGTTATGGGAGGAGGAGATCCAGTACTGGGAGAGGGGGTGGTTCATCTCCTCAGGCACTACACGCTCGTATTTTGAGTCCATCACCATGTTCTCCTTGGAGAAGAGGTATGTAAGGAACTGGGGAGGAAGCAGAGAAGTTAGAGCATGTTGGGGGCATGGATCCTTGCAGGGGCTACCACTGTGGGGTGGCCACGAACCTCATCCAGCTGGAAGGATGGATCTGCTGCCTCGATGGAACAGTCCTTGAGGTAGGAGCACATGTAATCCCGCACTGTGCTCACATCGCTGGCCCAGGACTCCTAGGGCAGAAACATGATGCACCGTTCAGGAGGAGTTGGGGCCAATGAGACAGTCAGGAAGGGGGATCCCACCAGGGTCTCCATGGTTGGGTCCTGAGGGAACCCAGGAGGGTCTCTAGGATTGAGGCTGGGAGCTATCCCAGAGGGATCATCAAGTCTGGACCAGGAAGGATTTCTGAGGGATCTCTGAGACCAGGGTTGGGAGGATTCCCTCAGGGGTCTCCAAGACTGAAATTGTGAGGAATCTCTGAGGGATCTCTTAAGCCAGGGTCAGGCATCTCCAAGTGTTTTCCAAGGCTGGGGCCGGGAGGAGGAATCCCTAAGACATCTCTAAGGCAGGGCCAGAAGGGATCTCTAAAGCCAGAGCCAGGGGGAATCCTGAGCAATGTCTAAGGCTGGTTCAGAAGATCCTTCCGGGATACTAGTCCCCTGGATCTCTAAGACTGGGACCAGCAGGATCCCAAGAGTATCTCTAAGGCTGAGGCCAGGGGAGATTTGCAAGGTACCTCCAAGACTGCAGCCAGGAGTATCCCTGAGGGATTCCCTACAAAGAATGGGATTGTTGGACAAGGCTGGGAGAGATTCTGATAACTGGGAAGAGGAAGTCCCAAATTAGCAAAGAATGAAGTGTTCCCTTGGACAGGATGAGAAATCACAGCCTGGCCTCGGTGAGGGGATTGGTGTTAGGCACTGGGAAAGTGTCTACATGCAGCTGGGTGCAGACAGTGGTGAGGAGCCACCGAGGTGATCCATCTAGGGATGATATTGTACAGTGGAGACCTCAGACATGGGGGGATTGCAGGGGCAACCCACCTTCTGGTCATGCAGCAGAAACTTCTGGAAGTCATAGAGAGAGATCTGGCAGAGTTCTGGCCGATCCACATTCCTGGGGGATGGAGAGGCCCTCAGGAAGGGAGCCAAGGTAGTTCTCCAGAGGAAAAGGAGAGCTGCTTGCACCAGCCCACGGCTCCTCTTCCTGAGGCCCCCGTCCGACACGACCCTCCGCCTTCACAAGGCAGTGTGCAATAAATCTGGGGAGAGGAGAGGCCACCGGGAGGCTGGGAGCCCCCAGAGCTGTCCCATGGGGTAGCAATAGAGGCCCAACCCGAGCCACATTGGTTTGGAAGATGCAAGAACCTGGGGTTGCACCTGTTATGTTTCCAGGGGTGATGCAGAAAAAGGTGGTGCAACAGCTCCAGGCATCCCAGGCACATCCTGACTAACGTCCCCTGATGTCACCCTATCACCTGTGCACACACTGTCCCAACATGCAGGCTGACATCCCCCCGCTATGGCCCCACAATGTACCACCAACCTACCTCCCATTCCCATTCACATCTCACTCCCATCTGCCTCATTTCTCCCTCACGTCTTTGCTCAGATCTGTCCCCATGGACTATGTCTGCCACCCTGTCCTTGTCCCTGCTATCCAGCCTCGTCCCAAGTCAAGACAGGCAATGTATCCCTCCCTTTTACCCTGTCCTCAGAGGGTGGCTGTGATGCCAGGAGTGCCCATGAGTGTCCGGGTACTCACCGCAAGGGGAAGGAGAGCTCCAGCTGCTCAATGACCTGCAAGGCAAAGGAGACCCTGGGTTTAGCTGGCTGGGGACCACTTGCTATGACCATCTGGGGACATTCGGGTAGATGGGGCTGCAGTCGCGTCTCTTACCGACTTCTGTGTGTCAAACATCAGGTTTTTGTAGAACTGGATGAAATGGGAGAAAGTCATCTCGTTCCTGGCTTCCACCTCCTGGAGGGCCGGGGAGAGAGGGCAGTGTGTGAGCAGGCAGCTGCCACAGGGACCGCCATGGCATGTGGCCACGCACCAAGGCGTGTGGTGGGACAGTGGTCAGACCCCTGGACATGGTGGGGATGCCCCACAGGAGCCTCGCACTCCGTGTCCCTTCCAAGGTGTGAGCTGGGGTGGCTAGGACATGCATGGAGACTTACCACGAGCTTGTCCCGCAGGAACCTCATGTTGGGTACACGGTAGTTCACCTGGGGCAGCATGGCCTTCAGGTCCTTCACTGTGATGCTGTGGGATGGAAAAGTGGGGTCAGAGCATCTGCCAGATCCTTCAGGACCTTCAGGAGATCCCCAGGGACCGGGAGCTGGCACTGTGGGGTCACCTCAAGCCTCCTGATCTCTCCCAATCTTCTCTGATCTCCCCAGTCTTCTCAATCCCCCTGATCTCCCCTGGTCCTGTCCATTTCCACAGACCCCCAGTCTTCCCTGACTCCCCATACCCAGTCTTCCTAGTCTCTCTCCATCTCACCTGATTCTCCATGATATTCCAGATCTCCTCAGCTACCTCCGAAGTGCCTTGATCCTCCTTGATCCCGCAACGTCCCCTGACCTCCCCAATCCTCCAATCCCTCCTGCCATGCTGCTACCCCAGTCCTGCCAGTCTTACTCAACCTCCTGATGCCTCTCAATTTTTCTTGACTCCCACAAACTACCCTGATTTCCTCTGACCCTTGATCCCCTCCATGTGATAAGAATGCTGGTGAGGCCAAAGGCCAGCCAAGACCACTTGGTTGCTGGCTTGGGGCCCTGACCCCAACCAGGCTTTGGATAATGGACTCAGGACCTTCAGCCAAACAGCCCCAAAGCAGCTCCAAAATACCAGCAACTATTCCCAAATTTTTTGAGGGAGAAGAAAAACAGCTTCAGGAAGGGGGATCAGCCATTCCCCTAATCTCCCCTTTGAAATGAATGGCACTCTTGGATTTGCTCCAGAAGCATTTTTTTTTCAATTTAGTTAACATGGGACTGGTGAAACCATGACAGCCTCGAGTGGAGGACTGGGGAGAGGATGTGCATCCAGCTGTCCCACCTGGAAGCAGTGTCAGCCCATCTGAGGTGGCCACTCACCTGCCTTCCCGTGACCTGTCCATGGCATCAAATTGTTTCCGCAGCCACCTGGGGAAAGAAGGAAGAGTTGGGGCTCAGCACGGGTTGGTCCCCTATGTGTGCTCATCCTCCTTGACTTCCCAACCATACAGGACATCAGGGAGCAGCAGCACTGGGATCACAGGGCCCTCCTCACCTCTCGATCTGCAGCGGGGTCTGGGCTTTCTGAGTGTCTGCCACCAGCCAGTTAAGGCCCGTTATCCATAGGTTGATGTCTTCCTCACAAAAAGCTGGAGGAGGAAGACGAGGACAGTGAGGTTGGGACGGGGAGAGAAGAACGGATATAGGGCTATGCTGCAGCTGAGCAAGAATGAGAGGACCAATTCCAGGTGGAAGGAGGCAGGGATGATCCCTAGGCAGATGCCTTCAAAATAGGGACTTCTCCTGGCCTCATCCCATTGCTATGTCCCAATTAAGGGACTGGAGATGGATAAGAAAACCTAGGTCCTTAGGAAAGAAGCCACGAACCGGCCACACTGAGCGTGCGCAGCCTGAAGTCCATCCCGTAGAGGATGATGAAGCACATGCTGAAGTCGAGCTTGCGAGCATCCTCCGGGTAGCGTTCGAAGTCCCGCGAGTTCTTCCCCAAGCGGATCTCCTTTATCTCCCGAATGTCGACTGCAGGGAGAGAAGGACACAGGACCGTCATCGTCAGCCCTGCCACCCAGGTGATAGTAATGAGAGGCTGGCATGCAGGCCAGAGCAGAACATCAGTGGGGTGCAGAAGCCATGTGATGAGATGGGATGGTGCCCACAGGGCAGGATCTTGGCATCCTTTGTGGTGCTGCTGGCATCAGCATTTGGGACAGGAAACAGCGGAGTGCAGATGGAGTGGCGTTTGGGGAAAAGGTGCCTGGAGCAACATGCAGGGCCAGAGCCAGGGCATCTGCCCTGGGTCCAAGGAGAAAGGGAAGAGAAAGGAAGGGAGGAGAGAGAGAAGGAGATGGAAGAGGAGAAGGAGAAAGAAAAGGAAGAGGAAGAGGAAGGAGAGATAAAAAGAATGGATGGGAGAAGGATGGAAGGGAAGGAAGATGGGAAAGATGGGTGCATGATGACCCCATGGATGACATGTGTCCTTGGAGGATCCATGTCCCCAAGAAAGGACAGCCCCACATCCCTGCTCATGGATGCACATAGGCACCATGTGTTCTCTGGGAAGCCAAGACAGGATAACCCCTTGGCACTGCCCATGGATGCCATGTGTCCTCTTGGGAACCATGTCCCCAGGACAGGACACCCCCACTGCCCATGGATGCACAAAGGCACTATGGGTGCCATGTGTCCTCCAGGACACCCTGTCCCCAAGGCGATCCTGCAGCAGAGTGTCCCCACGCACAGGTGGCCATGCCACACGCCGGAGGGGCGGGTGCTGCTCCACACACTCCATCCGAGCTCTGTTCTGTCCCTCCTCCGGGTGCTCTCACTGGCTTCCTCTGCTCCAGAGTGGTCTGAGCTCATCATCTAATTGAAGACATCTGCCCAAAGGTGGCAATTTCGAAGGCCCGGACCGCAGGGCGTTGTTTTCCGGCCGGCCTCGCGCTCTCATTATCCTCGCTATATAAAGTCCCCGCCGGCGGGGCAGGAGGGCTGGGTTTCCGGGCTGGACTCTTCCTCGGGGTTGTAATGTTAGAGGATATTTCCATTTGCTTTTATGGAGTGAGCCCATCTCACCATGCTGGGTAGTGGCAGCATAATAATAATAATATTATGAGTATTAGTAATAAGAGCTGATGCTGGCCCCCCTAGATGGGGTGTCACCCCGCTGCAGCTCTGTCACCCAAGGAGCCAGGATGGGGGCCACAGGGGCCGGAAAGGGCTTGGTGCAGCCAAGGCCGCGCTCACGACCGTGTCCGTGCGCGGTGGGGGGAGAGAGGCGCCCGGCGCGGCTCATTGTGCGGCAGGAAATGGGTCATTTCCCGGTGATTTTCCAGCAAAGCTCCGGCTGGGTTTCCTACGCTGCCGGTGAGGAAGGGCGCAGGGATGCAGGAGTGGCCGGGGACTATGCCTGGGTGCCCACGCCGTCTCTGCAAAACGCGGAGAGGGTGGAAATCGGGCTGCTTGAGTGGAAGGTGAAAGTCACGGGGAGCGCGAGTAGCATTTTCCTGACCCAACCTGCTCCTTTGCAGAGGCAGAGCCTCATCTTGGCATTGCGGAGTGGCGAGGAACCTGGGAAGGAAAACCCAGGATCCAGCCTCAAAATCTCCAGGTGTTGCAAAGACCAAGGTGCCCAGTGGGATGAGCCATGGCTAACAGAGCGGGGCCGTAGTATGCTGAGCTGGACACCAGGCTTCCTGCAGCCAACACCTGCGGTGGATTTGTGGCAATTATGCCAGGAACATATCTGCAAACTCCTCCCCATGTTGGTTCGGGGGGTCCAGGTTATTAAAACGCGTCCATGTCCCATTCTGGCTGTGAAAATCCATTTCTCCTCCGCAGGAGGAGAGAGCAGTCAGCCTTGCGATGGGCACACGGGCAGCCTGGGACCCCGGCTGCTGGGAAGGGCTCCATCCAGCATCTTTTAACTGCCCCAAATCCATGCATGAGGAGAAAAGCCAAGAGAAGTGGCCAGGAAGGAATTGCCATGCTGGGAAATTGCGCTGCTCCCACCAGGCATCGTCGTGCGGCTCCAAAATGCCAGGAACAGGGAAAACCCCTTAAAACCCCTTAAAATCCAGGCTGGGCCCTGCTGACTGAACTGGCCTTTTTGACGTGCTTTCCCATCTCAACCCAGCAGATTTTCCAAGTGGAGATTGGAAACTGCTCTATTTTTAGACAGGTTTTTCCTGTGTCCTCTCCCAGTGCCAGGAGACGAGGAAAGGCCAAAGCCGTCCCTTTGTCCCTGCTGCCTTCACCCCTATTTCTCCTATTTGGGGAAGTCCTGGGGTGGAAATTTTGGAGGCAAAGCAGTGCAACCTGCTCGCTTTGCCCCTCACTAGCCGGGCTGAGCTTGGCTCCAGCCGCGGGTACCACGGGAGCGCAGGGGGACACATGCCCTTTGTGCCATTAACACAGCGTGAAATTAAAACTTCCACCAGGAACCACGAGGCTTTCCCAAGGAAATGCCGGCATCGCAGCCGGCCCCATTAACAGAGACATCAGCGTTGACGGCCGCCCCGTAATCCCCTCGGCAGCCGCTCGCCGCAGTGAAGGGAGGATTTGAAATGGTCCAGGCTGGCACAAGGTCAGAAGCCAGGATGCTCCACAGGGCTGGTGGGGAAAGCAAGAGCGTGGGGACCGAAATGCCCCCCAAAATTCCTGCGCAAATAAAAGCAAAGGGCTGGAAAAAGGTTATTTCTGTGAGCAGAGAGGGAGTTTTCGCTCCCTGCGCTTCCTGGCTCCCTGATGGCCCTGGGTCTCATTGCCCTTGGCTTAGAGGAGATACCTGGTGCAGGTGCCCCAGCCTTCCTCCCCTCCCCTCATCCTCCTCCTCCATGATCCAGGAGGATCTGCCTGCCCAGGGCCAAGCAGGTCTGGGAAAGTGCAGATCATCTGGTGGCTATGACTCCCGGGCTGCTTTTGGCACCCCAGGCATCATCGCGATGGGACTTTTTTGTGCCAAATCCGTGCCAAAATGAGTGGCGCTTTGGGAAAAGTGAAGCCTAACTCTTCCCACGGCTCAGTTTGGGAAGTGTTCGGGGTGAAAAGAGATGGGTGCCCCATGCTTCGCAGCAGGGAGCATCACGGGCCTGCAGCAACATCTTGCAACTGCAGCTAAAAGTCATCGTGAAGCTGAAAATCCCATCTGTCAAAAGACATCTGAGGGAGGAAGCGTAGTAAGTGCTGAGAACCTACTAGACACTAGGGAACCCACAATGAAGGGTGTTTTTTAAGGATTCTCTGACCGGGCTTAAGCGACCACATTCCAGCATCACCAGCATGTTTCCAGTGGGAAAACAAAGGGATGGGAGGAATGCCAGGGTGGAAGACGTGAGTGTGACTCCATGGCTCCAACCCGCTCCGGCCCGGTTTGGGCCGGGCAATGGGGGAATGGTACCCGGCACGGAGCATCCCGCCGCCCACCACTACTCACTGTCGCCTTCCACCTTCTCAGGCGTGCGGCTCCAGATGATCTGCCGGGTCTCCAGCTTCACCTGGAAGGTCCGTCGCTCAGGCCGCTGGGACTTCTTCTGGTAGAAGAGCGTGAGGACGGTGCCCATCTCCAGGCAGCGCAGGATGCGGCCCATGTCTCCCGCCTCCATCCTGCCCTCCTCCGGGAAGCCATTGACGCTGCCGTTGAGCCTGGACGCCGACATGTTCAGCGCGCGGCCATCGCCCGGTGCAGCCGCGGTGACCGGTCATGCAGGAGGGCGTGAGCCCCCCCGGGGAAGCCGAGAAGCCCCGATGGTTGCTCCGGCGTCTCCGCGTCGGAAAGGGTGGGCCGGGGTGATGCTGCCTCAGCGGGGTGAGTCCGGCTCCGCTAGCGCCCGGCGCTGGGAGGAGATGGGCAGCGGCGATGGCTCTTCCAAATCAGGGCTGGAGGAGGGGAAAAAAATCCACAAAAAAACCCACAAAAAAACAGGAAAAATAAAAATAAATCACGGCCAGGCCTGGGGAGACGAGGATGGTGGCTGCCCTTTGGTGGGGGTGGAGGGCGGTGAATCCCCCTTGGCTGCAAAGCGGAAAAGCAAAAAGCTGCAGCCGGAGCTGCAGGCAGGAGATCCCTTGGGCTCTGTGTCCCTCGGGATTGACGCCAGAGCGGCCGGGCCGGCTCGATCCCGGGAAGCCCGGCAGGCCAGGAAGAGGGGGAGAACCGGCCCCGGCGTGCCCAGCTCTGGGCCCCCGAGGGCGTCCCAGGGATCCGGGCGCGCTCCGGGGGTGCTGGTGGCGCCGTGGGGCGCGAGGCGGGTGGCGAGGGATAGGGGGGAGGCTGCCGTTCCCCCTGGCTCCGCCGCTGCCACCGCTTAATTTGGGGCTGCTGAAATGGACGCCCAGAGGAAACGGCAATCACACATGGCCGGAAAGAGATCAGAAAGGAATTTAAAAAAAAAAAAAAAAAAAAAAAAAAGCAGGATCTTGGAGAAAGGAAAAAAAAAAAATCTGGAGTGACGGCAGAAAAGGCGGAGGATGGTGACATCTAGAGGAAGGCGGCACCAGTTCACGCAGTGATTTTGGGGCTCCCCAGGCCTGACAGCCTGGAAGTGGGGACACCTCTCCGAGCGGGGCACCCCGGGGACCCTCCCATGTGCACCCAGTGCGGGGCTGTGCTGAGGGGCTGCACTGCACCTCTGCAGTGCAGCCCCCACCAGGGCCATTTTTGTGGGATGCCGCTGTGGAATTAACCCCTTGCATCCACATTTTCTCCCTGTGCTGCCTCCAGACTGGGTGTCAATGCAGGAAGACCCACCGGCAAGGGGGCTCCATCCAGCCAGGGCGCCCGTCACTTTCCACAACGTGGCTGTGATGTCTCCGAGGTTATCTCCTACTTTTGGTCTAGGCTCCCCTATCCCTTGAGGATTGATGACCCCATTTCAAGTCATCTCTGGGCATTTCCTTCTCATTTCATTATAGGACACATGCCAAGGGTCAGATCTTACTGCATTATGGAGCTGGTCCCTTCAGGACCACAGTGATGAACGCAGCTCCACTGCAGGACATCAGAGGGAGCATCACAACCATCTACAGGGCCTGGAGGGGTGTCACAAGCAATCTGTGTTGGAGACATGAGGTTCATGCATCCCTCCCTGCCTGAAAGCTGTGTGATGCTCATCAGCACCTCTGTTAGGAGATCTCTGTCCTGATACCCCCTTCCATCTGTTGGAGAAGTTGCTTGGGGACAAGGTTTCTTCCCGAGCCCACATATTGATGCTGTTGGGCTCCTAGGGGATTTGGGCTGAGCTGGGACACTGCAACACTGGAGTCTGTTTCTCCCACAACATTCATGGATCCCTATCATGAAGGTTGGGGCACCTAGGAGCCCTGGAGATGATGCTCAGTGCTGCAAGGGATCTATCTGCAGCCCCGGCAGGAGAGGGGACACGGAAGCCAACATGACCAGGCAGCTCTGCTAACCGCACATTAAAGCCCCTAAGAGACCCCATCTCCATGTGGTGGAAGAGAGGTACTCACTTAGAGCAGTTCATCTGTCAGTCTCAGCCTTTAAAAGCCTCATCTCTATCCCCAATGTGGCTGCCAAGATCTTCCCAACTTGCAGGTTCTCTACTGTCTTAGGGGAGCCATTAATTTCTCTTCTACATGGAGAAAAAAAATATCTTGCCTTTATTTTAGCTTTCATCTGTGCTGCCTGCTTCGAAAGCCTGCTAAGAGCTCTGCTCCCATCGCTCTCCTGTAACCATATTTGATATTCCTGTCCCCAGGGAGCCCAGAGCAGCGAAGCAGGAGGGATTGGGCAAGTGCGCTGCCTCCGTCATCGTATCAAGGGGCATTTCCTCAGAATGAGAGGCATGAGGTTCCGTAGAGGCGTCCCCTTCGTGTGCACATCCATTCAAATGGCAGGAACTCAAGACAAGGTGGAGCAACCACTTCGAACCTACCTGAGGTAGAGATTTATTCCTTCCTGTGCTGCAGGCTGATTTTAATGCCTCAAATTAGGAAAAATTAGGAAAAAAACTCACATTTCTCCATTCAACATTTCACATTTGTCCCGTGGTCACCTCCTGAGTGGACTTGAATGGGGTCAGACAGATCTAGAGCAATGGCAGTGGAGTGATGGGCACCTAGGGACCCTCTGGAAACCAGTGTAGGTTGGAAGGGTCCCTAGTGTTGTGGCATGGGGTCTGCTGGGGTATTCCCTGTGGATACTGAAATACAAATTAAAGCACTTGTACCTTCACTCACCTCAAGAAAAAAACATGCCATGGTTTCTATCAGAGTCATGATTGCAAAGTACCTTCTACTTGTCTTCCTTGGTGGCCCTGTCTCACGTTGTCCGTGGTGAGGATGAGGACTCTGAGAGGCAGTACTTCCCTGCAAGCAGCTCCACACTGTGCTGCAATTCAGGGATGAAGGAGGAGTTTGCACCCGTGAAAGTCAGTCCCACACCAAAAATCACCCCAATTACCACATTTATGGTTGGCCCCACGCCAAAAGCTTGGGTGGGAGAAGGGCGAGATCTCCAGCACCTTTGGGCTGGCTGCACACACATGTCCCCTTCCCCGAAGAATTAGGGAACTTTGGGGAAAATAATGAGATCTTAAAGGCTCTTTTTCTTTCTCTGTCCATGAAATAATTTCTCTTCCCCCACTTCTTTGGAGCAGAATCAGCTTTTGTTTAAAGGAACAAACTGCAGAGATACTTGCTCCTGGTGTTTATATTTTTCATTTCCAGGCAAACCCCATTCCAGAGCTCGTTGAACGCAGGTCCGGGAACTGAACATTCAGACCGCAGCAAACCTCTGTGCCCTGAGGATCAGAATAGAAGATTGTTTTTACTCAGAGGATTTTATAGCATGGGTTTGGCTTCTGATGTCCATCCAAAGCACACAACCGGAGAAGGAATGCTCTGTTTTCAGGCTGTAATGGAGTCACTGTTTTAAATTTAGCTTCTCTGTAGCAAAGCTGTAAGCAAGCTGTTACCAAAGTGAAGCACCCTAAGGAGGCTGGAAGAGCAGCAGATAGACCTGAACCTTCCCAAACACTCACCAAGCTTGCACAGACACCCAAACGTGGCATCCCCTGTGCATGAGGACTCCAGGAAACCCCAAATGTTGATGCTGCAATCCCTAAATTTGTGGGTCTTTCTTAAAAACATTGATGTGACTCCTTGGGGCAACTCAGAGGTGCGGCTGAGTCAGGTGTATCGGCAGGGAGAACCCATGCCAGCAGTGCCGGGTTGGCAGAGCTGCATCCCCAGGGTCACCCAGAAATGCTCAAAGGCCACCAAAATGCAGAGGAGATTCAGGGGATCCAGTTTATATAGGCACTAGGGAGCAAAATGGATCCAATGGCTCTCCCACACTCTCCCCAGCGAGATTAGTTTTCTGTGTTGATAATTACCATCGGACACTGTCATCCAGTGAAGCTCCAGGAGGGTCTATGATGACTTTCCTGGGGCCAGTGGCGCCTCCAGAGCTGCCCGGGCCCTGCTGCGGAGCCTTCAGGTGCAAACAAAGACCCAGAAATACTTTGATTACGTTGAGCCAATTATTTCTGAGCATCCCTTCCTTCTTCCTGGGGTTTACAAAGAAATAGGGGACTCTTCACGCTGCGCTCTCCTCACCATCTGCCTGCCAGGCTCTTCCTTCAAGAGCTGCGGTGAGATACAGCAAACTGAGCAGATCCCTCATAACTTAATATTTATTGGGAGCATGTGCTTTCCCTCTCTTGGGCCGAATTGAGCAATCCCCTAACGTTGTTGTGCTCACAGGATTTGCCGGCGTTTTCAGCGAGGAACCTTTGAGCTGCTGGCTCGGGTCCAAATGGGCGATGACACAACAGGTCCATGTGGCCCATGTTGCAAGGGCTGCCCCGTGCAGAGACAGCAGCGCCGCGCGCCCCGTGCGAGCTTAACTGGGAAATGCGTGCTGAATGGGCAAATTATATTTCTAATGCAAATATTTACAGCTGTTTGCTGTATGGATTTCTTTCATAAGTTTTCCCATCGGGGAATGGACACACGAGCTGTGAATCGCAAACGCCACAGTGAAACTTGGAGCCGGGAAGTGGCCTGAAGTCCCTTTCACCTCCTGCGAGTGGTTAGATGGACGGAACTCGCATGTCCAAGCCCTCGGGGAGGGATGGCCGCCCACCCTCACCACTGCAGCTGATCTAATAGTCATTTATTTCATGTGAGCGAGCACAGAGATGTTGGCCCGGACTCACCCTGGGTTGGTGCTATCCATTTGGAAACGAGGCATGATCTGGGTGCTGGCTGGAGCAGCTAAGAAGATGGCAGGATGGCTTAGAGAAGGCACCTCACTTTGGAGAAAGGACAGGTGAAGGGAAATGGATTATCTGGATCACGGGATAAATCGCCTTGGAAGGAACCTCAGCTGGTCTCTGCTCCAAGCTCCTGCTCGGAGAAGGGTCAGCTTTGAGGGGGTGGCTTCATCTGGGCCATGCCCTTGGTGAGAGACAACATCTGGGCTCTCTGGAGGGCGATTTTGGGGGCAACGCACCCACTGGCTGTGCCAAGTCACCCAGCGCACAGGGACACCTCCGTATGGATCTGCCGGGATGAGCAGCGTGCGAGGGCTTCGAGCAGGGCTCCAATTTCCCCCGCTGCCTTCGCCCTTCTCCCAAATCCACGTATTCAGGAATGCATGCAGCCCCTGCGCGTGCAGTCCCTGTGGCAATGGCTTCAGGCAAGAAAGAGGCCCACAGAATGGAAAGCGCAGCAGAAAAGCAACATCTGCTTGATAAATGAAGGTGGCTTTCCCTTTAGGATTGTGCTGAAGTTTCTTTTTCCCACTACTGACATTTTTCTCTCCAGTTTCCACCTAACCCAAGAGGTATCTCCTTCCCTTGAGCTTGCACTCCCGAGCCTTGCTGCTATCAGCAAAAATGCGATTCTAGCATTTGTTTGCCCTTGGGAGTCTTTTTTTTTTCTTTACCCCTTTAAACAAAAGCAGAAACTTTTTGGAAGATAAGTGACTTTCTTTAGCTTTCAGTGTTCATCCGGCAGCTGCAGCGCATCCACAGGTCGCTGGATTTTGCTCCTCAAACCGCAGGGGAGACTGAGAGCGCTTGCGGTGATAAACAGCTGCAGATGGAGAGATAAAAGCAGAAGTGAGATGGGAAATGCCTAAGGACACAAAATAATGTCTTGAGCAGGAGGAAATGCTGCCCGGTGACCTGACCGTGGGCAAGTTGTTTCCTCTGCTCCTGCTTTCATCCACGGCAGGTCGCAATGTGCACGGTGCTGATACAGGAACATGGGACGTCACGGACCTGCGTTGGAGAGGGAAGATAAACCCTGCCAGGAGTTTGAGCTCAGCCCTGCAACCATCCCCTACAACCCCTTTGGTTTCGGGCTCTCGCTCCCAGCATGACGAGAGTTGTCTTCTGAGTTTCAAGCCGAAATTCCACAACCCCACACCATCTTCTTGCCTGAAAACTCTTTCTTCTTCTATGATATTTGCCTTCCTTGTCTGACACATTTGCGGAGAACAACCCTGTCATCTTGCTGCTGGGTTAAGAAAGCTCACTGGTTTTGGGTGCCTTTTGTGACAAGCTCTCTGTTCCCTCTACCATTCCCTACACTTATTCCACCCAAATTTATCCAACACAGCCATGAGTGCCATACACACCATTGCAAAACAGTTTTCATCACTGTCTTGTACAACGTTGGTGCTGGTTACTTGCCTCTAATGGAAACCACGCGTGGATCATCCTACCATCTTCTCCATGATCAATCTTCTCCCTTTTTCTTTTCCTTAGTGCTGCTTGAGTCTTTCCAGCAAGCTGCTGCTGCTGCTAAAATTATCTTCTTTGCCTGCTGCTCGGCCCATGTCACGCCTCCTCCTGCAGCTTCGCATGGGCTCCTGGTCTCCTTCCATGGCAAATTCAGACATCTCATTTTCCTTCCGAGCTCCAGTTCTGTTCCACAATGGCCAACCTATGTCTTTTCTCCTGGGGCTTGTGGTACCTTTCCCACGTTGCAGTCAGCTGCGCTTTGATGCTCCTGTCCTTCTGTCCCCAAAACAGCTCCACAGAGCCTCCCGCGATGGTCCCCTAGTGCTGCCTCGCTTCAGCCTCTGGCCTCCATCCCCTTCCACGGTGAGCAACACGAGGGGCTCAAAGAGATTCCCATCACCCCTGGAATCCCCAGTTGGTGCTATCACCCTAAAACTCCCCACCCCAGTGGGCACCCGCCACACCACAGCTTGCAGAAGGGGGTATCTGGGTGGCCAAAGTGGGAGGCAGCCCCCTCAGCAGCTGGAGGGTGGATTTTTGGCTCAGGAGGACAAGGGGCACTGAGCTCCAGACCCTTTTCTTCTCCATGTTTCTACAGAGGGATACAGGATGCAACCACAGACACTGCAACTACCACTGGGCTTGCAGGACTGGCAAAACGGAGGGCTTAAAACAAGCAGGGGACCTCTCAGGAACAGCCCCTGGCATGATTCAATGCATATTGACCATCCCAGAACACATTTTTCTTAAAACTTTCCATCCTCTGTTGGGAAACTATTTGTTGCACAGTGGGAAAGCTGTTCCTTAGCTGTAACTTAAACCTCCTTTTTGGCAGACAAAGATAATTCTTCCTTCACCATCTCCTGTGAGCATCAAGCCCCTTTGATCAGGTATTTATTTCTAGTATTATTTATCTCCACAGTTATTTCCTTTTTAACACCACTACATCTAATTTGTTCGGCTTCTCCTTACACGCTATGTTTTCTAAAACTTTAGCTTCCCTTTTATGGATTCTCACCACTTTTTCTACACTTTGCTGCAAGCTGGAGCTCCAAACATGTCTTTGCTCCAAGCTGGAGACTCACAACTGCCAGGATCATCCTGGCGCCCTGTGCCCCAAGCTCCTGTTCGTGGATCCCAAGTGCTGCTGCTCCGGGCAATGCTGAAGGACTTGGAAATCCTTGGAGATCCCTGTGCCTTGGGAAACCAGCTCGTGCCAGCAGCGCTGGCAGCATCTCCTGCTGCCACTGGGTCCCTGCAATGTGCTGGTGCAGCGCTTAGCGAAGTTCAGCATTTTAGCTTGTCTCAGCAGCTTCCCCGAAAGCCATCGGGAGACGCCAGACTAAACTGGAGCTGACGAGGCTCAGATTTCCAACGTGAGAGTAACTTAATTGGGTCCTCCTGCACGCTGGAGACGCAGTTCTGGTGATGCTGAAGGCTATTAGAGGGATTAGCACCATGTTTATTCTGAGCTGAATGTGACAATTTAATTTCTCTTAAATGCGCTGCCCTCCCTGGGGCACATTGTCGCATGCAGATGCCCTGCCAACGCAGCGTCAAAACCCCGCACTTGCTTTTTACTGTTTTTTAAATTAAATTAGACTTACAAACAAGCGTCATACAAGCATAGTGTTAGGAGTAGAAAAGGAGGGCCGTGAATTTGGGTAATTTTAAGCACTGTGTGCTGTGAAGCAGAACCCCTGAAGTTCCAGACAGTGGATTGAAAAGGGAGTCGTTTTTAGCAATGCAGTGTTCCTGCCTCTCATTAGTCCCCTCATAGGGGAGGTGTGTAAGTAATCCAAGCGTGTAGCCTCAGGCAAGATGCTCCTCTCCCTTCTCCAACCAGCTGGGAATATCCAGGTCATTCCCCGGGGGTTCCTCAGGACCTTCCATCCCACAGGAGCTCTTCCTTGCGGAAGCCCCTCCTTGGATGCTCCCAAGTGACCCAAGACCCTCTAACAGTGCCTTGTCCCACATTTTGCATTGAAAAAAAATGTTGCTTTCTGCAGATTCCTAGTGAGCTGTTTTGGCTTTGATAGGCAGCAGGAGCAAAGCAGGACATTCCCTCCCCAACGTTCAGTTTTGTGGGAACGGCGGGTACACGGTTTGCCTATGTTAAAAAAAAAAGCTGTTTTTCCTTTGTGTGTGCCGGTATGTGCACTGACTTAATTTTAATTCAGATCAGCCCGTTCTGGCTCATTTACGCAGCCGCTTCACTGCTCGTGCCAGCACAAGGGAGGCAATGAGCAGCTGGGAGTGGAGGAAGCCATTTCTGGTAGAAGCGCCAATTTCTGCCAGTTTAGGACCCAGGATTATGAAATCCTGGATCTATCTGAGCCACTCTGAGGCTGAGAGGCCGCAGACTGGGCATCTCTTCTGCCTCGTTCCCAGTCCCTTTTTCACCCACATACAGCGTGGTGCAGCCCAATATTCCACCGCTGAATTGGATTAAAGGGCTGTTTTTAACTATTTACAGCTAATAATTAAGTGAATTGGCAGCTTTTCCACATAGGGGAACTTCGGGCTCGCACAGGGATTGTTCATGGATCAGGGTCTCCACGACTGCACCCCGAGAGGCAACGCCAGCCTGAAATAATGCCAGGTTGATGGGCAATTATTTTTATAGCGTTCACATCACCGGAGGAAATAGTGTGATGCTGATACAGCAGCTAGGCTCTAGTTTTATTTTCTGAATATCTTATAAATTATTTTGTTATGGATTTTTTTTTAATCTCCTTGCTTTGCAGCCTTGAGGCACAGTAGGGCTTAAAAATAAAATAAAATAATCAAAATATATGTCAATACTCATTAATTTCCTCCTTAGGATGGGAAGGGCAAGCCTCTTTGGAGAACAAATCCATAAGGATAAAGTCCATAGAGATTGCATGCCTGATCTGGCTCTGATTGCATGGATTTACTTCATAAATATCCTGGTTTACACAGGAAACCCACCCAAATTTTGCTTATAGGACTGGAGATGCACTCGACAGGTGGAAGTGAGAGCAAAATTTGATTTTAAAGGGTTTTCAAGTGGTTATAAAGAACAAAATGGTTTTAAAAATGGCTTTAGGGGATGAAGAGTGGGGCAGACTCAGGGGAACTGCATTTTCTTTGGACCTGGTGCTGTTTTGGGGCGGAATCCTGGTTTTTCACTGGGAAAACACCCCGAAAACGGCTGACACGGGATTTGCAGAGCTGCAGGCACGGCCCGTTTAGCCCTTTTCTGTGTCGGGCGACGAGAAGGCGCAAACACGTAGGCCGAGGTGCCCGACGGGGACGGGGACAGCAACGCAGGCCCCGCCGGGCCGCGCAGGCCGCGCCCGTTGCCACGGTGACGGGGGCGCCACGTGACGGCGCGCGCCTCACGTGAGCGGCCAACGGGCGTCGCGCGGCGATGACGCGCGCGCGGGGCGCGGCGCGGCAGGGGGGCGACTGAGGCGCGGGGCGCGCGGCCCGGAGCGGGGATGGAGGAGCGGGAGCGGCTGCGGCGGCAGATTCGACTGCTGCAGGGTACGGCGGGGACCACGGGCACGGCTGGCTGCGGGGAGCGGGCGGGGGACACGGGAGGTCGGGCTGGGGGAGGGCCGGGGTGGACAGTGCGGGGGGCCTACGAATCGTGGGGGGGGGCAGGGGGTGGTGGGAATCTGTGAGGGAACCCAGGAGACCTGGGAGGAGGGGACCCAGGAGTCCCAGACGGGGGAGGGACAGGTAGTGAGAGGGCCGAAGAGTCCGAGGAGGGGGGAGCTTTGGGTTTTGAGGGGACCCAGGAGTGTCCCCGTGCAGACAACAGGGCAGGGAAAAGTGGTGGAGGAGGTGAGAGGAGCAGTCCCGCGTGTGGTAGGTGAGGGCAGAAAGAGGGGAGGACCCAGGCGTCCAAGTAGAGACCAGAGGGATCCCCAGCACTGGGGGACAGGACACTGGCAAATGCCAAGACTGGCGGGTGTCAGGAAAGAGAGGTAAAGTAGGGAGAGAGGAGTAGAGCAGGAGAAAATTCCATGCTGGAGCATGCAGGCCTGTGCCTTAAAATACAAGGCTTCAAAAAAAAAAAACCCAAAAAACAAAAAAACCCCACCACATTCCTTTGTTAATCCCTGTTATTTGAAGTGTTGATGCTTAAAACGTTGAAGTGTTGATGCTTAAAACGTTGATGCTTAACGAGCTCCCTAGTGCCCGTGTTTGTGTTCACCTGATGATTCATTAGGGACTCTTGGCGTCTTGGTGAAGCTGGAGTCACCTCCTGAGCCTCCTCCTTGCTGCTTTGTCTCTCTGCCCGTGCCGGCCTACATGTATAAGTGGCCCCTCTTCGAGGAAACCCAAAGTCATTTCTGGAAATAAAATCAGCATTTTATTTTTTATTAGGCTTCCAAAGCAATAATTCAAGTGCCGGTTTTGGCACTGGCAAAACTGTTGCTGTCGTAACCCCCTGGTGGGAAATAGCAAATTAATGGAAGCTCTCTCCTTGCCTTTAGGTCTCATAAACGACCATAAAAACATGCACGGGGATGCGCCAGTGCCGCTGCCCTCTGTGCCACGCTGGAGGAGCCCCCGGCAGCCCGTGTTTGGCCAGCGCGGAGCATTTTCCGACGGGTATTCCCAACAAGCTCTCCGGGATTTCCAGCCGCGCCAGGGAAACTCCTGGAGGAAAAAGTACTCGCTTGTGAACCGACCGCCTGTCACTGGTAGCAGCGACAGAAGCGCTGGCACTTCTCAGGGTTTCCTAAGTGCAGGGGACAGCCAGGAGCCCGAGCCGCGAGCGGCGTCTCCAGAAAGACACGTGGACTTGACCAGGGATGGGAATATCGTGGTTGGGATCCAGCTGCCGCAGAGGACCAGCCTGGCTGCAAATGCCAAAACTTTTGCCCAAGTGAGCTCTCGCCGGGAGGTTTCTGAGTCGAAAAAGGTGGTAGCTGTTCCGGACAGTAATAAAAACCTGCTGAAATACCCGAGCTCTCCGTACATGAGCCAGAAGGATGAGAGGAGGCCCTCGTTCTCGGTTTCTTTTTGTCAGCCTGCAAGCTCAACACACCCCAATGCGCCCATTCTGCTGAGGACAGTGCATCTGTCCAGCGGAGTGGCCCAGGCTGCCAGCGCTGCCTCCCATGGGGCTGGGAGTGAGAGCGCCGTAACGCTCAAGTCAGAGCCGCAGCAGCCTCCGTCTGGGCCTGCCCGCGAGCCGGGTCGCCGCTTAGTTTGGAAGAAGCCAGAGCCACCAATTCCCAGACAATCCATCTCTGAGCAGGTCGGAGATGCTGTCCAAGAGCCAAAGCCCCTCGAGGATGCGGAGATTCACCCTAGACCCTCCCTGGTTTTGGCAGCGGGGGCAAACCCAGCAAAGAGTCGGTTTTCGGTACTTGCCAAGGCGCCTGCTCTCCAAAGGACTGCCTCAGCATCAGGCTCCAACAAAGCTCCGAAATTCAGGAAAACCAACTACACGTGGGTTGCCAACCCTGGGGGAAAATGTTCCCGCCCGGTGAAAAAGTGGATGAGCCCTCGAGCTTCTGATAGCACGAGGAAACTCATGGTTGGAACAGACAAAGCGGCGAAGCTGTCGCCGAAAGGAGATTTGGGAGCAAAGCTGAAGAAATCCGCGCTGCAGCCCAAACTGGGGGGCTCCCCCAATAAATATAAGTGGAAAGCATCCAGCCTGCAGACCTCCCCCTCCACCTCCAAGTCGGCGTTCAGGTGGCAATCTGAGGACCAAAAAAAGTCTGGGGCCTCCAGTGTCCCTCATGCCAGCTCTGTGCCGTCGCATCCAAGCGACACGGCTGTTGGGGAGAAGTTCTCCGTGGGTGATGCTTCCGTTTCTGGTTATAAAGTGAAGAGTCGCACGAAAATCATCAAGAGAAGAGGAAGCTCGTGGTGAGTTGGTGTCTTTGGAGTACAGTTGTTGCACTGGTTTTATTTCACGTCTGTTGGCTTCAACGGGAGGTTTTGTGCCTTTTTAAGTGCTTGTAGCCCTTTGGGGCGAGACAGCTGTGTTGAATAACACAGAAACAATTAATAGCAAGAGAATAATGTGAAATGCATGTAAATTATGGACATACGAGTGCAATTATAATGCCATGGGAGGGTGTATTTTTTCTTTCCAGGTAAGGTGATGTTGCCCTGTGAGTCATCAAGTGGATTTCCTCCTTGTCTCCCATCCCTGCTCTCTGAGCACTTCACCACAGCACTTAGGAGCCTCCCTACCAGCCATAATAATGTGCTAATATTCAGAGGGGAGGAAATATCTTTCTTATTGATTTGTTTGCAAACTCGCAGCTCCTTGTTACGTTGGGGGCTGGTGAGAGAAGTGCCTCCAATTGCCGTATCTTTTATCATCAGTCATCATAAAGCACTTGGCAGGCTCTGGGATGGAGGTGGGGAGTGTAAATGAATCCTGGGGACTTGTGTGTGCCGGGAAGAGGTGATTCCTGGCTGTAAATCTGCCCTTAGAAGTGAAGAGCTGTGGTGGTGTCGATGATGCTCCCTTCGTACACAGATAAGGGATTGGGACCAGACTTTATTACCACAGCACTGCAGCGAGTTGCACTGTGCTCTGGTGGGAAAGGTGCATTTTGTGCTGCAGTTCTCAGCAGGGTGACAACGACAGGGCTGGATGGAGGCTTAAATGTGCAGGGAAGCTCTTGAGAAATGAGGGCTGTGGCATCCCTAACTATTCCAGGTGATGCAACGAGCTGATGACGGAGCCCAGGCTGAAATTCTGGGGCCTCTGGTTCCTGCTCTGGTTTCCCAGCTCTCCGTCCCTGGCTTGTCCTCCTGGATTCCTGTGGCTTGTGTTTGCTGGTAGATCATGCTGGAAAATGACTTTGGAATGAGGGGACTGGAAGAGTTGGGAATTTTCTCCTCTTTTCTCCTCTTTTCACCCTCTTGGCTCTCAGAAGGACACTATGTTCTCCCCAGCATGCATTGGGCAGAAGCCGGAAGGAAGAAGTTGAGTCAAATACTTAATTCTGCATCTTTAGCCTCTGTTTTTCTGTGCCTCCACAGTTCCCTCGCAGATAAGAAGAGCAGCTCCTCTCCTGCCATCCCTCAGAGAAGCCACTTCCTAGTCAGGAAAAAAAACCCCTCACGGGGGAAACCCTCTGTGACACCGAAACGCTCCTCGCCTCGCGGCCTCGTGCATGTCACCAAGCACCGGCTGTGCAGGCTGCCGCCTGCCCGGACACCGGGCTCCTCCAAGGAAGGTAGGAACAACTGTGCGACATCCCTGGATAGCGCCGTATTAAAGCCTCCCTTGCTCCTTCCTGTGGTTTTGCTTAGCTTGCAGGTATTGGGTGGAAAAATGCTTGAGAAGGGACTTAATGGGAAGATGCTGTAGACAGTAATAACATGTAACGCTGGGTGATCTCTTTGCACAAGGGAAAATCTTGTGTGGATCCAGAGTTGCTCCTCAGCAATTACAGCTCTACCTAAGGCACCCAAATTCCAGTACAGTGTCTGCAGGAGTCTAGTTTTTATATGAGACTGGGTTAAAATTGAAATTGCTGGAGGAATGTAGGCTGCTGAGTGGTCTCTGAGCCTAAATCAATTGGTGTTTGCTCATGGATTGTAGGTATTTGGACGCGTAGCGCTGTGTTAACATGGGTTCAGGCATTGCTGCATCTTGAAAAAATCAAGGCCTGTAGTTCAGGAAAGGGGAAAGGCTTGGGGGAGAAGAGGAGAAAAAGCCAAATCCCTCCTCAAACATGTGCATCAAGAAAAAAATAAAGGGATGGAGAAGATGCTCTCAAGAGAACTTCAGATCATGTGTGATGGAAGGCAGAATAAGACACATAGGAGAGGCAGAAAGAGAATAAGGTTGTATTTAGCTCTGCTGTAACACCACTGGTCTGGTGTTCTGGCAATCCCCTTGCTCTGGGGCTGAAGCTTATTAAATTTAGGGATGTCAGCAAATACTTTGTTGTCTGGAGGGTCACAAACACTGCAGCTCCAGCCCATTTGCACCAAAAGTATCCATGTGTTGCACGAAGGCAGCATGTACAGTCAGAGATATGTGGTCCCTGCACTGCGATTGCTCTTGTGTGTTGCCTAAAATGAGAGATGGCAGGTACAGTGCGTGGCTGGATCCAGCTCTGGTGCAGAATTAGCTCCAGGAAGTCACCTGGAGTGTTGCAGCTGTGTTTGAAGCGGGGATGCAGCCCTTTGGCCTTCCAGGAAATGTCCCCTGTCCCTTCTGGGATGAATTTAGGACCTGGACCCCCATAACTGCTTTCTGGGGACCTTTCTTCAGTGTATGTCTCCAGAGACACTGAGTAAATCTTTATGCTGCAAAGCTCCTGGTTAGGGCTTGGAAAACATTTTCCTGGCTTTGCTATGGTGAGATTTATGGACCAGAAGTGTTGGAGCTGCTATTTCTGGCTGCGCTGTCTTAATTCTGTCTCCTTAACCCCAGCTTTCCCTAGGGAATGTCCCCAGGTTTCGTGGTTTCTTCCTGGATATGCGAACCCTGCAACAGGATCCTCTGATCAGAGCAGGGATCAGGCAGCTTCCAGGTTTCCTCATAACCTTTTGTGGCCCAGGGATGGCTGTAGACCTCGCTCTGTTTCTCACCTTCATATTTTTAGGGTTTTATCTGGACAGAATAGAGCTCAACTTGAGACTTTGGGAGTTACAGTTGTGTATTCAGAGTGTCTTTTTTTTTTTCCAGAAGTAAAACTTTGTAAAAGTTAAAAAATATGGGAAGTGGATTAAAATCTACCTTCCTGGGAGCCTGATTGGCAGCTACCAAAACCCCTGGTGTTTCTGGGAATGTATTTGGATTCCTTGATGGAAGGAAATGTTCCTGTAAAGAAAAGGTTTGGGATCTTAAACCAGGTAGGACTGAAAATAGCTGGACAGGGCAGCTACCTGGTTGTGCTGCCAGCCTTGATCCAAGCAGCAGAAGGCAAATAAAGAAGCCTGGAGTGGGGAGTTGTCCGCATTGACATGCTTGGATTGGAAGCTTGGCTCACAGGTGTGGAAACGAGTCTCTGCTTTCAGGGAACTTGCTTGAATTCTTGCAAGGGTCTTTTATTTCTTGCAAACTTCAGTCACCTTTCCCAAAAAAAGAATCTTGTTGCAGTTTGCAGAGGGCCAAAAGCAGAAGGAAATGCCCTGCTTTCCTTCCCTGGGTTGTGCACGTGAGATGTGCCCCACTTTGCTAGCGGGCAGGCAGACGCTGCTGTTTTAGAAGGTGATTTAAAAACGATTCCCGTCTTTCTCCCCACTGTAATCATAGAATGCCTTCTAAATTTCTTTCCTACTTTCTATAACTCTTCCCTACCATGTCTACAAGCCATCCCCTTGCTGCTAAAAAATTAAGTGCTAAAGAGGAGTATTGTCCATGTGTTAAATTCTGGGGTTGCTGGTTATCCAGTCTCTGTGGTACCTTTGTCTTGGGAGGTCCCAAAGGACCTTGTGGGGGTCCCAAAGGATGTGCCAAGGGGCCTGTCTCCTGACACCAGCATCTCTGAACATAAAGGAGGCTGTTGCAGAGTGACGCATGTGGGAAAGGTCAACAAGAGCCTTGAGGGCTTCGAAAGTGTGAAGTGGATTTTGGTGCTGGGCTTTTTTTTCAAGCTGATTTGTCACTCCTGACTGTTTCCCTGGAGCCAGGGGGTTTCTGTGAGCAGATGTGTTTTAGTTTGCCCTGGAATGGACTGGGCATATGCAGGCTTGGTAGTGAGCTTGGCAGAGAGCTGCGGTGGTCGGTGCACCCAGGATTGTGTGGACAGAAAGTGATTTCTACACTCGGGTTCAGGTTGCGCTCAGGTTCTTGTCCTGGAGGACAAGAGGAGTAGGAGGCAGGGAGGTAGCTGGGGAACCAAGATGTTCCTAGGAGCCTTTGGGAGCAGGAGGAGTGTGGAGAGAAGCACCACAGTGGTGCTTGCCCAGTGAAAGGCATCCCGGAGTACTTGGCACGGGCTCTGCGATACATCCTGGAGGTGGGAGCAAAGACAGAACCTCCTTCGGAGACCTTGGGTGATCGTCACAAAGTGTGGACATGGAAAAACTGGGGACATCGAGTTGTAACGTGGTCTCATGTTGGTGGCTTCTGATGATCGGCCTTTGGAGGCCATCTCGGAGCATTCAAAGGACTTTTTCACCCTTTTCAGCGCAAAATAGAACTTAGAGATGTAAATCTGTTCAGAAAACAAATGTCTGCTTGAACCAGAGTCAAGATGACGAAGTTGTTGGAATCATAGACAGTTCCTCCATTTGAACTGTCTTCTGAGTGTCTCTGAGGTGTCTGCTTCATTTTGCACCTGAACTCTTTTGCTTCAGGCTTCTGTCTCTAAGCACCAGACTTCGTACAGATGTGTATATATGAATTACTCTGTATATGTAGCAGATCAGGACGTCTCCCCTGCCCTTTGTGTAGACAAGATGCTTTGGCCTGGAATTGGGGATCTGGTGTAAGAAGGAGAAACCTTCTTATCCACAGTAAAGCCTAAGTGGGCCAAAATCTTGCTGTTTGAGCCCGATTCTGGGCCTGCCGGTGGCACCATCTTGTACAAAAATGACATGTCCAAAAGACTCAAGGCCAAGGATCAACATGGGGCTCCTGCTCGGTTGTGACTTGAGTGACTTGATGACAGTGGTCGTAGTTGTGTTGTCCCAGTGACAAATGTCCATCCTGGAGCATCTTTCCTCTGCTCCCGTTGTCACAGCAAATTATAATTACAGTGTCCTGGCCCTTTTTGGGGAGGTTTTGGGACTGTCCTGGTGCCCTGCAGAGGGCACTCTTGGCCCTCGCATCTCCCCAGCGCCCCGTCCACCTTTTTCCTGTTATTGATGGCCTAATTTCGTCTTTATGTGAAAGAAAGCAGATATCAAGTAATTTGCAGCAATAACCTGCTAATGCTGGGCCGGTATCAAAACTCCCATGTTCATTTCGAGTGGCAGATAAAACACTAATATATAATTATCCTTGCAAATTGGATTGTTTTAAATAACCAAAAGGCTATGGCCAGGAGAAAACTATCCCATTTCCCTTGAGTTACTATTGCGGTGTAATTGCTGCGTTCAATCAATTTTCTTGGCATTAGAAATTCCATCACAATCAACATTAAGCTTTATTCATTGTGATGGCTAAGAGCCGGGCCATTTCTCCTCTTTTCCTTAACTGGCAAAATTAATCAGGGAAAAGATTTTAAACATTTACCCGTGCGAAAGAGGTCAGTGCTGCCACTATATTGCTCAGCAGATAAGGGGGCTAATAAAAAGAAAATTGAATTACTAATGATCGCCAGGAACAGAGTATATAAAACCTGGCAATCGCCCGGTTCAGGGGGAGAGAGGAGGAGGGGGGGGAAAAAAAAAAAAGGGAAAATCAATTTTCTCCGGACAAGGTGCGCTCGTTTTTTATTTTGGCGCATATTATCAGCAATTTAATTTGAGAGAGCATAAACAGGAGGAAACGGTTAGCAAATAATGAGCCCGAAGGTGTAAAATGCTGCAGGATAGATGCTGTACACAATTTATTTGGCACAACAGATAATCGCTTTAATTGAATTCAAAACTGCAGCGTTCAGCAGCGGCGCCCGCGGGGGATTTGCGGAATATTGCAAAGATGCTGGTGAGAGTCTCCGTTGTGGCTCTTTTCCCCTCCCTAATGTCCCCTTCCAGGCAGGACTTCTCGGCAGCCAGCTCGCGGACACGGCTGGCTGCGAGTGGAGCATTTGCGGAGCGTTTGCGGAGCGAGCGCTTTCTCCAGGGACCTTCCCTTACGGTGGCGGTGCTGCGTCCGTGCCTTAAATAACAGTGTGTTTTGCCTGCGTTGAGGAATTTTTTGTGCATCTGCAAGATGGTCCTGTGGCCTGGGACAGTCCCCTGGGCACCATGGGGATGTCCAGACCTCCCAAATATTGCGAGATGGAGACTCGTTTCTCCATCTGTGCGGAAAGAGCCCGACTTTTAACCTATCTCTTTTGATTGTAGTGGGAGTGGAAGGAAAATTTCCCAGTCTGGAATAGCTTATATCCCACTTATATTACATAAACCATATTTCGTTTATCGGCCAAATAAGTGAAGACTCGCACTTGGCAGCTCTGTGGCCCCAGTGAGAGCAGATCCTTTGCACCCCTTATGTGCCCTGCTGAGAGGCTGCCTCGTGTCTTTCCCCAAATACTGTGTCCTTGCTTCTATCTTTGCTTTCCTCCTGCTCCAGATTCAGAAAAGGCACCAGGTCGTGTCACCAGCTTCCTCTGTCCTCTGTTACCACCATGGCTGTTGAAACAGGATTCTGTAAACACGCTCAAGAGGAGGAAATCCTATTTGTACTTGCGTTTTTGCTTCCCCCAGAGAGGATTTGCAAGATCATCAGGATTTGCAAAACCTGCAGTTACCAGACGAGTGTCTTTACAACCATCTAATTGCAGCTACCTCCCCCAAAACACCCCAAATCTGAGCTTATTTCTCAGCTACCGTTGGCTGAGCAAGGGGCATTTCCATCGCTCGTGCCTGGCCAGCGAGCAGGGCATAAATGGTGCAGCCTCAGTTATGGGTGGCATCTGAATGCTCAGCTGCTGTTAATTTTATTGAGATGAGCAGTTTGAATCCCTGTGCCATCTCTGCGAATCTCCTCCTTGCATCCTAAACCTCCTTGTATTATTTTATTTATTTGTAAACGTGAAGGGCAACTACTGTGTATTTCTAACAAGGAGATCCCCTGTTTGGGCGCTGTTTTTTCCTCAGGATTTCTTGCCTAATTTGTCTCTTCTTTTCCCTATCAGTGAATCGCAGAAAGCATCGCCTCTATCCATACGGACGGAGCCGCTGTGACGTCTCTGTTGGGTTAGGAGGATCTGGAGGTTGGGATCTGGTTCCTGTCCTCTGCTCCATCACTGGTCTTCCTGAGCAGCTCCGTCTTTGCCGAGGAGCTCATCCGAGCTGGCCGCGCTGCCGTACGTGCCGTGACCTTGCCCGTAAATCCCCGCGCTGTCTGACGTCTCCTCCTTGGCCTGGCTTGGCCTTGGGAGCGCGGCTGCCCCGAGTGGCCCCTCGCGAGAATCGGGGAAAGTTCACATACTTGGCTTCCTCCCAGCGCCCGTTACGTCGGTGTTCGTAAGTAACGGTTTTGGGTTTCTGCCTTCGCCGTGGCATTTACAGGTGACTCGTCCCCAAGCTGCGAGAGGAGCTGGAGGCAGCAGCAATGGGGATTCTGTTTTCCGAGGCCTCTCTTAAAAATATCCCCTTTTTGCCAGAGGGAAGTCGACGGTGCTGGAGGAGGAGGTGTCCCCATGGGAGCGGTCTTTGCATGTGGGGACCAGGTAAACCAGGTTCTGCAACTGGGGTGACATCTAGGCCGAAGTGTTTTGGGGATGCGAGCTGAAAGTAACAGTGGGTTCTCAAATCCCAGAGCGTGCACAAGAGCAAGGCCTGTGTGCTAGACCTTTGCTCTGCTAAACTGGGGTAAAATACAGCAGTTTTGGGCTTGGCACTTTAGGCCTGGTTGATGTGGGCTCTAATGAGCAGCAAGCGTCACCCGTAAGAGCAAATTACTCTTTAAGGAGAGCTGCTTTCAATTAGTCTTGAATATTGTGTCTATCCTTCCTCCTTTTTTTGCTGCCAGATCTGAACATCACACTCCGTTTTGCGTCGCAAATCAGCTTTTGGGACCTCATCTCTCTTATTCCAGAACCTCACCTGTCCCTGTGTCGAGCACCGGCTGGGAAACTCTGTCAGGAGCCAGCAAGCCTTTGGGGAATAATATATTTATACACTACTAGGAAAAATACTTGGCTTTGGAGACGTATGACATCCTCTTGTATTGAAAATATCAAGGGTCAGAGCAGCAGGAGGGCTTTTCTAAGGTGTCAGACTTTTCAGGGGCTGCCTGGCACAGGGCAAAAATAGCAGCTCCTCTTTACCCGAGTGAAAACAAACAAAAACAGAGCAGTAGGTCTTGATCAATGGCACGAACGGCGTGGGCTCGCGTCCTGGCTGGCGTCTACGGCTCCTTGCTCCAAATAACACGTCTGTGCTCTGAGCGGAGTCGCAGTTTTGATCATCGGGGCTTCCTAGCAGCACATCTCATTTTTTTTATTTTTTATTTTTCTCAGGGAAATTTGCTGTTTGGCAACAGAAGCGGGTCTGGGCATGAGGAAGAGCCTTGCTGGTCACTATATGTGTCTCAAAGGTCTGAGCATCCTACACGAGAGCAAAAATAATGCTCTGTGGCCTGTTACCAGCTGCAAACCCAGAGTTACCAAAAAAAAAAAAAAAAAAAAAAGAGAGAGAGAGCAATTCTCTCAAAATCTTGCGGATGAAAATTACCCAGGCACATGAGCTGATCCCTAGTATGTTTAATGGTTGTATCCCAGGCCATGGGATGTTCATGGGTGATGGAAATTGAAGCTTTAACTGCTGCTTGGGGTGTGTGTGGTTTTTTTTTTTTTTTTTTTTTTTCCTCGCTTTTGCAAACACTTCCCATTTGATCTTTTTCCCCCACTTGGGAATAACTCGGAAGCCTGTTTAGCTTTCTGGGCGCTGCTGCAGAGCTGGATTATGAGCCCTTCGCTCCAGGGTCTGCTTGATTCCATGTGTTATTAGCTCCTAAGCCTGCCCTGGGGGTTCTCTGGTGGAAAAGGACATAGGGATAACTTGGAGCTGAACTTGTTGCTT
Source organism: Tinamus guttatus (assembly GCF_059628265.1). NCBI lineage: Eukaryota > Metazoa > Chordata > Aves > Tinamiformes > Tinamidae > Tinamus > Tinamus guttatus. The sequence goes on along the minus strand of NW_028288566.1, from coordinate 2,008,998 downwards.
CTCCGTCTGTGATGCTCTGGGGCATCTTGGCCTCCAGTTGAGTGGTGAGAGCTCTCGAGCTCTTGTCTGCTCTTCAGTCCACAGGATAGACATGGCCTGTGGCTTTGGGTTTGGTTTTTGGGGGGTTCCTCCTGGAAACGAAGTAGTAAAACAAGCTGCTCTGTGTTTGCATCCCACTTCTAGCCCGTACTAGCTTGTTTAAGAAGCAAAGAGTGCTTCCAAATCCTCGGTAGTTGCCAGGTTCGTCTCAAGTTGCACCAGGGAAGATTTAGGTTGGATTTGGGGAAAAATTTCTACATGGGAAGAGTGGTGAAGCATTGGAACAGGGATGGAGTCACTATCCCTGGCAGTGTTCAAGAAATGTGTAGGTGAGGCACATGGGGATGTGGTTTAGCAGGCAGGGTGGCCATGACTTTATGGTTGGCTTGATCTTTAAGGTCTCTTCCAGCCATAATGATTCTGTGTAAATGTACCAAAAGGCAAAATGGGGCTGCGTAACTAACGGTGCTTCTGGTTGCAGTGGAGCAGGATGTGTGTTTTATGGAGATGTAAGGGAAGATCCAGCTAAAGAAACCATGATGCAATGTGGAGCTGGTGGTTGCAAAGTAGCCTGTGGCCACTTTGATGTTGAGCTTTGCAAAACGTTCTCCGCAGCCTCTCGTTGTCTCCGTGTCAGAGGGAGAATAACACGCTTGAGTTGGAGGTCCCAATATCCAGGATAGATTTAAGTAGCGCTTTTGAAGGAGGAGAATCAACTCTCTCCTTTCAAAGGAGCTTTTTGAAGGAGAGCCCAACTTCCCACCCAAATGATGTTTTTTTAAACGAGGGCTGATGCCTCCGAAACAGTTTCCTCCTCAAAAAGGTGCTTTGTGCGGAAGCGTCGGGGAGAAGAATCAAAGGGGGATTTGATGGAGTGAAACGAGTTCATCGGAGGTACTGCTGTGTATCTACGTGTGCTTTTTTATTTCTGAAATAAGATTTACTCTGCTCTCTCAACATTAACTGGGGCATTTTACGGTGCTCCCCTTCTGTGAGCTTCCGCGATCCATCATTCCTTTGCTAGCGCACAGTGGTGGCTGTTAGGTTTTACTACACCAAACACTGTAAAAGGGCATTGGAGCAGTTAAATCTAGAGTCTTGCTTTCATAAGGAAAAAGAAAATGCTGAATTAGGCAACGGAAAAGGCAACCGCAGCGATACTTTAATCTTGCATAAATTATCAGAGGAGTCGGAGGCTGGCAATTTTATGTATTGTTTTAGCTCTGTTAATTAATTATTCCAGAATAATCGATGCTTAAAAAAAAGAGTTTGGTTCTTGTTCATCTTAATCATCTCTAATATTTACTTTCAATATGGCAGCCGTGTGTATATATAATTATAAAAAAAAATTTTTTTTTTCTTTTTCTGTCATGGCAACGTTTCCATGTTACTCCCATAGCCATAGGGTTAGTGTCCCAGCCTCTCTCAAGTCTGGATAGTCTAAATAGTAGCAGAACAGGGAAATCCAACCGCAACCATCTAAGTCCCAGCGTTGGCTTTGGAGCCAGACTTTCCTGACCTGGAAAGTGGCTTTTCTCCGTGAATCCTTGGAGGATGAGATGCTCTTGAGAGGAGAAATTACCTCAGAGATCCTGCAAAGTGAGAAGTAGTAGTCAATCCATGGGGAGATATGTGTGAAGGGCTCAAGGAAGTTGACATTTTTAAAATAGATGGTGAAATTCAGACCCTGTTGAGACAGTCTTGCTCTTTTATCATCTGAGCTTAAACTTGACACTTAAGTTTCACATCATGTATGTTTTAAACCCTAGGCTTTTTTCCTTTTTTTCCTTTTTTGGGGGCTCATATGCCTCATTTAGAGTAATGAGACTGTAGTACTGGCAGGGAAAAAAGAAGAGGAATTTGGTGAACTGTCTGCTATAATATCCTGTTAATCTGACAGATTGACTGCTCTTATTCAAATTTTGAGTTAGGGATCAAACTAAAGACCAATTCCACTCGTGGAAAATTGAATTATAAATCTTTCAGATACGGAACGGCGGGACTTCTTGTCATGTAAATAATTTCTAGGCGCTCAGATTGTTTTCTTAATGTCATGCTTTGTAAAGGGTAAGTAGAAAATCACAAGACAAGAGGAGGGCTCTGCCAGCTCGTAAAACGTTTTGCCCTTTTAGCACGCTTTCTTAATGGGCTTAAAATAAAAACTCTGGGCCTTGGCATGAAACGCTTTGCTCGAGAGCGGCCACCTTGCAGAAGAGCCGACTGTTTCGGGGCATTTGCCTGCCTGGTTGTCCTTATTGCAACGATGAGGGGAGATGAGAGAGACGGAAAAAAGAAACACAAATTAAGGAGGATGATTTGGGCTGTTGTAGCTGAGAGGGAGGATGATTTGGGCTGTTAGAGCTGAGATATGTTTGAATATCAGTGTTTAAATCATGTCTGATGTTTGGTTAGTAATAGTGGAGTTGGGATGCTTGCTCTGGGGAGGTGTATGGAAAGGAGTGAGCGCTTTGTGGTGCAGTGAAATGTAGGGAGAAGCAGGGCAGCATGTGCTGCCTCCTGGTGCTATGATCCGTTCTTGGAAAGTCACCATCGTCTTCCTCCGGAGTCCTGAATATTCCCTTTTGTAGAAAGGTGCCAACTTCCTTGGGGTGGTGGAACTGTATGGGCTTGTACATGGATGAGTTCCTCTGCGTTTCCTGAGGGATGGGATGTTTGCCAAGGATACCAGATCCCGAAAAACTTGATACTCTGAAAGTGAGCTTAGGAAACCTATAAACACCAAAGTCCTGGTGTCCTCCAGAGGCTTAGGATAGTATGCACCTGATGCAGCGTCCTGGGAAACAAGCAGGTGGGTAGCAGCTTTGCTAAAAAAGACCTGTAGCAGTATTGGATGCCAAGCTGGAAGAGCCCAAAGTGTTCTCTGCTTACGGATAGAGCAAACCTTGGATGAGGTGTCATGAAGAGGAAGCCAGCCAGCAGAGTCATAGAAGTTGTTGTCCCTCTGGTGTGGCCACCCCGGTGTCCTGTCTCCACTTTTGGGCATCCCAGCGCAAGAAACATGTGAAAAAGCTGGCCTTTTTGCAGGCGATTTGGGATGAGGTCTGCAAGGAGAGGATGAGGAACCTGGGCCTGTCTGGAGAGGCCTTGAGGTCTCTGGCCTTGAAAGCTTTTGAGATTTGGCTCCGTGACCTGATTTGAAAGTGGTTGATACTCCTGCTTTGAGCAGAAGGTTGAGTTGGGAATCTCCAGAGGTCCCACCAGCATTTCTGTGATTTAAATGGAGACAATTTACTCTTGTTGCTTGCTTGTTTTTCTTGTATTTTTTTTCCAAATCCCAATGCAACTCATTAGATTTTTTTGCAGTAGTTGTGACTGATGCCAAAGCCAGCTAGTAAAACAGCTGGAACATCCAATTTCTGTCTGGGAAGGTGGGAAGAAGTCATCGCCAACCCAGTTGGTGCAGAAGTGCCACCGTGCTCCTTTCTTCCCTAGGTCTGAAAGGACTCTAGAAACTACAGAAGTGCCAGAGATGCTTGTCAAAACTATTCATTAGACTTTCCTGAGGAGGCAGAGAGAAGTTATGTGATTTTTTGGAATTAGGAGGCGATTCCAGAGCATCGTTGCAATAAGGACTTGTCCTCATGAGGATCGATGGATTTGCTTCTGTTCAGGCCGTGAAAACACGCTACCAGGTGTTTTATCTTACTGCTTGGGAGGACCTTTAATGTAGCTGTGGATCTAAGTCGACCTGCTGCTCCTAAACTTCAGTTTCAATCTTTTATTCCCAAAATGGAGTGTTTTCTGCCTAGCACAACTACCCGCACAGACCCTGCTGTTTAGGGCTTGCTTTATTTTGCGTGCGCTGTTGTTCCCTGCCGTTACCCATGCAGCCCCAAGGCCATAAATCACCCTGTACAGTCAGGAGGCGGCCACTCAAGCTCCCTGGTGTCCTGAAGAGCTGGCGATGGAAAGAACCTGGGAGAAGAGCGAGGATGCCAGCTGAGCTGTGGGTAGGTCGCCTTGTGGGCAGGTAAGGTTTTCCATGACATGCTTTGAGCGTAGGTGCAATCTATAGGCTTTATAATCAGAATAAGGAGAGAAAAGAGGTTCTTTTCACTAATCTGCTTTATTTTCTGGAATCCCACACTCTGTCCTGAGGCCTGGGCAAAGCAGCTGGCTGCAATTTGGAAATTTAGGCATGTGCCACTTGATTTCTTCTTCAGCATTGCTTTTGCTCTGTTGGCTCTGTGTGATCCCAAGTTTTACGAGCTCTCTGGTAGCATGTGCTGGGAGAAGGTGGTTCAAAGGGAGGGTTCTCCAGTAGATGCGGCCGTGCTGGTGGGAGCTGTCTCGTGTCTCCCCATCACAAGGGACAGCCACTTATATACACCCTCCTTTCCAAATGGATACACAATCCTTCTTTAAAAGACACTTAAGTGATGGCAGGAAGCTGCATTGTGGACGTCTTGCCTCCAGTTTCATGTGGTTACGGTGCTGGTCCACTGGCTGCCCCCCTCCTAGAGCAGCTCCCCCAAAATTTGGCAGGAGGGTGGGGAGGGATAAAGTTAGGGGGATTAGCAGGGATTAGCGTTGAGAGGCATTTGGTGGCTCGCTTGCCAGATTACCTGCCCTAACCCGATTGGCATCGATCCGAGTCTGGCTCTTCCTCGCCGCCGGGCAATCTGCTGGGTACCTGCGAGACCCACTGGGGAGGAACCATGTCCCCCTTGGTGCGTTGGGGACCCTGTCCCTCTTGGGGCCTGAGTGACCCCATCAGTTTTCTTCTTCAACACCATCAAGCAGCGCTTCTCCAAAAGCACCAACTTGCACTGCAGTGGCGAGCTAATGAGCCTCAAAACACTTAGAAAGAAGGATGCTGGAGGAAGAATCATCTCTTATTTTCAGACAGGACGCTCACCCGGAGGAGCAGAATTCACTCATGGTTCTGTGACTTCGGCTGAGTTGTTTAATCTCGATGCTTTAATTTTTCGACTTTGGAAAGTGGCATTAATCATAGTCTTGTAGCGGAAGCAGTGCTTCTGCTCCGACATCTGCAGCTGGCTTCGAGGTGCCCTGCAATTGCAGGGGGTTATTTAAGAGGCAGATAAAATATTAGAGGAATAGCAAAAGATTTTTAGGGGCTCTTGTTTCTTACAGCTCTACCAACCATCTGGGGATTCGATCGAGCCTGGGACTAAGAGAAACACCCTGACATCTCCTTCCCTCTAATTCTGATGGGCTGCCCAGGTCCGCACTGCTGTTTGGTAAAACCCTTAAATTTGAATGCCCAACATCCCTGAAAGACCCAGGGAATGGCCTTCAAATACATTTAGAGTTGATTAAAAACAAGTGGCTGAGTTTTCGAGGCAGCCCTGAAGGGGAATCTAACAGCTCCTGCCTGGTGGTGGTGCAGCTAATTTTCGAGCTGCTTTCAACCTAATTTTCAAGGATGGAAGCGGGTTTTTCAATTGCCTGAATAACAGGAGGAGGAGAAAACTGTTCCTGCTAGAGGACACCAGGCGTCAGAGGGCTTCACTGTTAACACACACTTATTCTTGTTTAGTTATTCTCTCCTAGACCGCTTGATCATGCCATGGAGGAAGGGGTTAAGTCCCTAATACTCAGTGTTGATCATTTGGAAGAGATAAAAAGACTGTTTTTTGGGAAAAGAGCCAGTGGGACTTTCCTCTCCTGGGACGCTGGTCTTCCCTGTCCTGCCTAGAAGAGGGCAAGGAGAGAGTCCACTGGCTGTGCAAGATTAGGCTTCCTGCCAAAAGGCTGCAAGGCGCAGAGCCAAGCTGAGTGGAGAGTCGTGGGGCCTAAAACTTAGTCCTTGAACCTCCAGCATCCAAATAAAACTGACTCCTGCTGCAGGAGGTGCCTGGAGCTTCACTTTCCAAAGGTTGGGATTGCTGAGAGTGCCCTGGGGTGGTGCTGGGAGGTCCAAAGCCAATCTGCAAGTTGAAAGTACTTTACCTCGCTGTAAGACTAGTGTGGGCCTGGCTCACCATGGGCAGAGGTACTTAAAGGCCCCAGGGTCTATAACATGTTGTCAAAAGAACAAAGCGAGTCCTAGCGTGGGCATTTAGAAGCAATGCAGCTCCCATGGCCCGGGAACAATTATTTTCCTGGAAAGGTGCTTCATGCTGATGCGGCTGATCTCACAGAGAGCGATTAGTGCCATTGCAAGGACTTTTTACTGGCCATCTGGGCCAAGCTGGGCCATCCTATGCTTGATGGAGTCGCTGCTTTTGCTGATCGTGCAAGCTCTGAGCTCCCAGAAGATACGAGGGAAACTATTTGCACCGACGCCATGAGCAAGTTTTGGCTAACGCGTTTTCCTCCGCGCTTCGGCAACGTGCCCGCAACCGGGTACTGCGCTCAGATCCGGCACATTTGCTCGTTGGCCATGGACTTTCTTGCTGTTTAAACAGAGCTTGGATGTGTTCAGGAGACCCAACCCTTTAATGTGGGTATAAACAGATTATAAGCAGACCTATATAAAAATCTAGGGGTCATGTCAACCCTGGGATCAGCAGAGCTCACAGGAATTGGTCCCGCCGGTACCCCCTGACCTGTTTCAGTCAAAATGAGCTGGCTTAGCAGAGATCTGGTATTTAAACCGTCGTGGTTGACACAGCTTATATTGACTGATGGCGATTAAGGGGGGCTCACGTGAGCGGGCACGTGGGAGTAAATGGTGTGAGAGAGGGATGAGGGTGGTGAAGAGCTAGGAGGGGGACTGAGAGCAGGAGCTTTCTGTAAGCACCAAAGCTAAGTCAGAACATGCTGGTGTCCCCATGGTCTTCATCTCCTCAATGTGATTGCCCCAAGCAGCTGCTTTTGGGGAGAGCTCGGGGTTTTGACGCCGGAGCGTGTGCATCTTAACCGGGAATAAGCGTGAGGCTGCGGACGTGTGTCAGGGCTGCAGCTCTGTCTGCTAAAGAGCTTAATATTCCCTGCTGATTTTTGGACTTGACCCGTCTCAGACAGTGTCAACAGATGGGCAGAGGTCGCAAGGCCATTTCTTAAAGATTCCTGGAAATCTGTTGGGTACTGAGAAGCAGCCTGATTAGCACCTTGGGAGCACAGATTGCTGTGGAAAAGCAGAGGGTGACAGAGCACTGGGCAGATTGCAGGGAAAGATTGTAGAGTTTCCATCCTTGGAGAGGGTCAAAAACCATCTGACAGTCCTGGGAAACGTGCTCTAGGCCCGTGTCAACAAAAGCTACAAGTTCTCTCTGAGGAGGAGCGTTGGGGAGTTAAAAGTATAAGAAAATGGGGAGGAAACCAATGGAACTGGATAGGAACTGGGGAGGGGGTGAGGGTTAAAGCATAAAAAAGAGAAGAACAGGCCTGGAGGAGGATGCAGAGCACCCTTGCCAGTGGCCACCATTTCATGATTGCATCCGGGAGTCCATGAACATGGACGGATGGGGGAATGGAAGCACGTGCTGCAGTTGGTGAGATTCCCTGGATGAGAAAGGCCCTCTGGGAGCTATGGACAAAGCAACTTGGAGAACAAACTGACCTCACTGCTCTGCATGAGGAGGAGTCTCCACATGTTGTGTTTGGCTGGGAAAGAAAAAAAATGAAGTAGAGCATGAGCCCAGATGTGTTTCTGAAGAGTGGTTTGGAGGTGCTGGCTGGATGTCCTACAGCCTGCCTGGAAGGTGGCTGGGAGGCTCCAGGAATAGGGCCCCACAAGGAACTTCTTTGGGCCCAAAGATTGAGGAGGAGCAGAGAATATTGAGGAGATTATAGGAGTCTGAGAGGTCCTGAGGTGAGAGAGGAAACTGGGAGACATGCCACGTTTCCACGGGCTGCAGGGAATGGAGAGGACAGGCAAAGAGCAGGTGGTGTGTTAGCGGTGGGTCTTGGAGAAGGGTCTTGTAAGGCGGTGGATGGAGATGTGCAGGAGACGTAGGAAATATCGGAGGGACACGAAATTTAGTCCTGCTGCTGGTGGAAGGAAAAGCTTCATGTTTTGGGCAGCAGGTCTGTTTGCAGTTCGACTGTCAGTCCCATCCGCGCTGCTGGAAAAGGAATTCTTTGCGTCAGAAACGGAAGGTCAATTGGAATCACATCCACTGTTCCACTCCTTTCATCCTCGGGATAACTTGGCCCTTTGCAAAACCATTTCTTCTAACGCAGAGAAGTGTTAGTTTGTTATTCAAGTTATTCAGTTATCCGCTGCCCGATGGATGAATTCCCGGAGATGTGGAAACCCCCGGAGCGCTGAAGGGAAAGGCGCTTCGCCTGAGACTGCCCCGCCTGTTGGTATGATATTATGTGACCCCAACTTATTTTTTCTTTTTGGCAATTATAGCGAGAGCAGTCATAAATTATGAGTTACATAATTCTTTCTGCTCAAAATTTGGACCATCTAGCTGTATACTCCGGCCACTTTCATCTCTCTCCGTTTTTCTTTTCCCTCCTTTTTCCTTCCCGTTTGTCTTTCTAGTTGCAAACAGAGCTCTCCTGTTGCTGCGGTTTTTGCCCTGGACTCCGAGGATTCCTTGTTTTCCAGGGATTCAGCTTTATAGCCCGGAGATCTGCCTTTAACGTGGGCTTTGACTTTGTGTGCGCGGGACTGCTCTGAGCTGGCACTGAGTCGTTTCCAGCTGGATTTCGCCGGATGCAACAATCCAAATGAGGAAAAACTCCGTGCTGGGAGCGCGACGGCGGGTGAGCGCGGCTCGGATTGCAGCAGTCTCCGCTTGGCACCCTCGACACGGGGTGGCCAAAGCCTGGGAAGGAGAGGATCTTCCTAGGGGTCCCCCTGGGCTCGGCCCGCGGCCGTACTGAGCTCGCTGGCCGCGCCGGGCGGCTCGCGGCACGTTCCTTGGGAATGCGGTGACCCCATTCCTCGGGGATACAATTTGAGCGATGACATAATCCCTGGAGCAAGTGAGGAGCCGTTAGCGGCTTCTTGCTTACGGCAGTTGGTGAAGTGGAGCTGCCCGGCCCGGGATTCTGCTCATTCCGGGGTATTTTCTCATGCTCCGGATGCTAACAGGTGGCCCCTGCACCCGGGGCTACGGGTGGAGGGGAATTTTACTTTAAATCACTCAGCGCCTTGATGTGGCTTTCACCCTCTATCTGAATTATAGGGCTGGCCTCCAGAGTCGGCTGCAAAAATGTATTTAATACCGGCTGTGGTTCGAGAGTGGCAAGAAAATGCTTCTCTGGAGCCCGAGGGTGCTGCTGAGCGCTCTGAAACGGGCCTGTGTCCTCCCTCCGGGGATAGAGGAAAAGAAGGATTCATGTGAATTAAAAAGCAAAGCACCTAGAGATGCTCCAGAGTTGCTCCCTGGGGTATCTCCTTCTACCTGGCTGAAGGGCAAAGCCAGATCATGTCCTCATCTCTCCCAAAATAGCCTGCCCCAATTATGTCTGTTGCATTTTTATGTCTGTAGTTGTGGTCCTGCTTATGCAGGTCTCTCTCCTGTCACTGACACTTGACTTGGTGGGGTTGGCACTGGGATGGGACGGGCCCGCCGGTGCTGTGACAGGATCCTTGGTTTTCTTCATTTGTTCTGGCATGGAAAACAGTAGATCTTGTTTCTCAGCTCTTGTTTTTGGTGGGATCTCAAGGGAATTTTATGCAGAGCAGAGGTAGAGCAGCGTGGAAGGAGCATCTTCTCCTGCCATTGACCCTGATGTGCTGTTGGTGACACGTAATGTTTTTGCTGGCAAAAAGGAGCAGCGAGGAAGCCTGTTGTTGGGTTAAACACAAGGAACTGCTTCTCTGAAATGCTGATGGGATCTTGGACAAGTCACTCTGCACCCAATTTTGTGTTGTTTTGGTCCACTGCTCCTGGCTTCAACTTCACCCTGGGGTTAGGGATGAGTTTAGTTGCTTTTGCAGCAAGGTGGTCCATACAAGAAGACAAAGCCTGGAGGTCCTGGATGCAATCCCTATGCAAGATCTTTGAGCAGCTCGAAGTAATTTCCAGTCCACATGCTCCTCGCCTCTGCATGTAGGTGAAGTTTGGTTTGTGGATTTTTATTGGGAATTTTTAGTGCAAAACAAATTTTCTCTCTCTCTGGTCTTTTCCTGAAAGCTTCTGCTCCTCTTTGTGCTTTATAAGAGGAATAACCAGAGTGGTGGAGAATATGCCCATGTTTTGGTTCCTTCACCCATGTTTCTGCTGGTGGTCGGCATGTCCCACCTACTTGTGTCATAGTGTCAGCATATACTGTTCCCCTCTGATTTTCCTGGGTACTATCACAACGCGGAGCAGAGATGTGGAAGCGGAGGTCGGTTTTGAGGATTCTCAAGTGTGTGCTAGGGAGGAGAGCCGGGGGAGGACGGGGAACATCGCAGCACGAGGTGATTATTTCCATATAATTGGTATTTGTGCTGCTGAAGCAGCGCTCTGTGCTCCAGAGGTATCATCCAGCGAGCCCCTTCCTAGGGCGTTTGTACTTGTAACCTGTAAAACTACAGGATGCAAATGGATACAGTGGATATGGGAGGGTGTTGCAACCCCTCCTGCCAGAAGGTAGATCTGCTGCCTCTATATTTTCCCTCTACTGTGTTTTCTTGCATTGATGGATGATATTTTCCTTAGTTTACGTTCTTTGAGGAGTGAAGAACATCTGAAGAACCTCAGGCACTGATGTTTTTTTGGGATGAACCATGTATTCCTGTATGAGTCTGATGCTCGACCGGGAGAGCAGCTGGCAGGGCCACCACCCTCCTGCCTGTCTTGGATCTTGGTTGACTCTTGGGCTGGATCAAACAGTGGAAAATGATCAAGGAATGACCCGGACTGCTCTGTCCACTTGTGTTTTGGATGACGTTGAGCTGGGGGGATTTTTCCTCCTGAAAAGTTGGGAGTTGTGCAGAGGGTTCAGCGAAGATCCGCAGCAAAGATCCACAGCACAAGCACCTGCTCAGGCTGTGTCCTTCCTGCCTCTTCCTTTCTCCATCTCTCGTGTCCATATATAACAGCAAATGCTTCCCATAAGTGATGAAAATTGCCAATTAACTGCCTGGGAGAGGGCTCGGGAACGCCAGCTGCGCGCGCGGCGTTGCTCGCGGGCTGCTTCTGCATGGTAACCCTATCTGCGTCCTGCTCCACGCCGCCGCATGGGAGAAAGCGGCACTGGAGCGAGCTGGGAGCCTGGGAACGGGGCCCAAAGAGCAACATGAGCCGCGGGGTTATTCTGGTGCACCAGGGCTATCTTTACCCACCTTGGCTCGAGGCTGCCCTCACATTTCTGGAGCCTCCAGCTCGGCATGCGACTCACGCCGGGCATGGCGTCCTCTTCGACGCAGTTTCTCGCGCCGCTCGTAGGTGCCTCTCCCATTTTAAGGGGTGGTTGGGACACCTAGAATTGACAGAATTGGCACCTGAAATGGAGAGTTGGATTCAAATTAAATAAATAAATAAAAAAGCCTCCAGACTCGGTGCTTTGGGGCTCGGCACTCTGAGCTCTTGAGGTGGAAAACTGGGTTTGAGGGTTAATCTCCTCCCATAGGAATTCTGGCTTCCCTGATCTCAACCCAAGTATTGTGTGTGTTTGCTGCTTGGCCGAGGTGCTTCTCGGTATCCTTACCCCCTGTCTTGCCCGGGCCATGTAGGCTATGAAGGGTAGTTCGCTGTAGGAGGTGTGATGGGGGACAGCTCTTCAGCCCTTCCTTTGAGTTCAGAAAATGCCATTTCCAACACGCTTTTGTCACCTTGGAATTTAGGGCTTTGCAGGGCACTTCCGTATGCGTCTGAGAATGAGAAATGATGATGGGAAGAGCATCCAGGCATCTTGGCTTTTACTCTCCGAGGCAACTACTGTGGATGCTTCACCTTGGAATGGGCTTGGTCATCAGAACAGATGCTCTGGAGAGGTCCAGAGGTGCCTCCACGTTCTTATTCCCCTGCCTCATCTGGGACTTGTGATCCTGGATTCTGCCAGGATTTACGCACGGAAGCTGCAGAGCTGCACATTGTTCCCCCATCCGCTTTGCAGCACTTTGCGTTAGCACAAATCTTTCCCCCCACATTTTTTAACCTTTTTGTGCCAAAGTATTTGCTAAAAATCTCTGTTTTTCAGGCATAGATTTTCCCTCTGGAAGCCCAAACTCCGGCGCCTTCCTCCCTGTTTTCCGCAGCGCCGCGTTGCCTCCTCTCCGTGGCAGTTCCCTCTAGGGGGCACGATGCGGCCACTGCTGCGTGGCTCTGACGGCGTTTGTGCTTTTGTGCAGACTGAGAGAAGGATTTTTCACTATTACTTAATTTTTTTCCGCAAGGGAGTAGGTAAATTGAGCAGAGAGTGACCCAAAGCAGCAAAGCAAAGCGGGCAACTTTTGCAAACCGAGTAACTTTTGAAAAGTGAGCTGGTCTCCTGCGTTTGTCCCCCTTTTTTTGCATCCCCTTAATTCAAATCCTTCACGATACCCCAGCCCCAAACCCTGCTGGCTTCCTACTTGCTTAAAGACCCGCGTGACTTCCCCCATGCGGCAAGAGATGAGGATTTAACCTAAAAGTTCAATCCTGCTGCTTTATCCATGTGTCTTTGCTCATCACTCCCCTCTAGTCAAGCCCACCTGCATCGCCTTGAATGAAAGTGGCAAAGAGCTGTGTCTGTGCCTAAAATATTCCATGATTTTTAGCAACTTCACTCACGAGCACAGCGCTGGCAGTTACCCTTTTTGCAAAATCTGCTCTACAATAGCCCCAAAATATCGATTTGCACCTTAGTTCCGCAAAGCAAACCAGGGCCTGGGTCCCTGGATGTCTTGCGGATATTTTGGGGGATTTAATATGTTTTTTCTTCTTTATTTGCCTGGCCATAATGGTGCTGCTGGGAAGTCTTACACTGTTGGTCCCTGCAGGATGAGCCTTCCCAAGCCGAAAATTTCCAACAGTCCACGCAGTTTTCAGTCTCTCTTTCCATCGGGAGCTGCTGTCGCTGTGTATCCGAGGTGTCCGAGCACGAAAGCACCCGAAAAAGCACAGTGCCTTGAGGAGAGCGCGCCGGGTAAGTAAGATGCTCGGTGCCTCGCGGAGTAATGGAGTGGAAATGAACTCGGCGCCGTGGGGGGAGTGCGCGGCCAGCAGCAGCCCTGCGCCGTGAGATTGATGGACTCTGCTGACGGCGGGTACCCAACCCGACCGTCTCGCTTTGGAGAACAATTCATCTTGGGATTCAGTAATCCGTCATCCCCTCGCACTCCCTAAGAGGTGGTGGGTGCCAACGCTCGAGGAAAAGCTTCATCGCTGCGGGTTTTTCAGCCTTGGCGTGCTCCCCGTGTCTTCTGCCCGAAGTGGCTGCGGAGGCATCTTCCCGCTCCAGAATGGAGGGAATCGTATCCAGGATGGAGTGCAACGAGTGGGCAATGTTAAATGCCTACGAGAGCGTCCTGAGAAGGAAGTCAGAAAGCATAAAAATGATTGAAATAATTAAAAAAAAAAAAAAAAAAAAGGCCACGGAGTTAAACTGGAGCTTCCTTTTAATCCGCATTTGCAGCATCACCAGGGATGAAGCATCCTTAAAACCTGTCCAGAGGGTTCCCCGTGCACCGTATGAGGAAATTAAGACCAAGTCACTGCGGACACGGGAGTCTCGAAGGTCTTGGAGTTTTGCTCCTTCGTTTGGGCTCGTGCCCTCCTCGTGTTTGTGGAAATAAATACGCTGGGAGCGTGATGGGCTTTGAGGGTGGTAAATGTTTCCGTAGTTCAGCATCAAATATGGTGCCTATTACTGAGTGCTGCGTTACTACCGGCGTCCTGGCTTGTTATAAATTTCCATGGAGCTAAATATTGATATTCCGCTTGTGCTTTATGGATGGGCGCGCTCTCAGGCTGCCACGTTGCTCCCCTGGTTTTATGAATATGAAAAATCAAAGGCAGTTTATGATTTTCTTTTTTAAATAGCCTTGAGCAACTGGCTGGGTTGCTCTGTGTCCAAGATCACCTGTGTTGAGACTGGGAGCTCATGGTCTGCGTCGCTCAGGGTCAATGAAGAGAGTCAATGAAGAGCTCTCCATCCAAGAAAGGCAGCTAATCGACGGCAGCTGAGGGTGATGCAGAGCTGGGTTGGGAGGAGCATCGTGAGCTGAGGAGAAGTTTGAGACCTGTATGGGCAAGGAATAACTTTCCCCCACCTGGAAACAGCGTTGGCAACTCCTCAGGACTCTGAGATCGAGTCGACCTCGCCTCTGTGCAAGAGGAGCTGCTGGAGGGGTGATGGCTCCCAGGGAAGATGCTGTTCTCCGGGTATCTCTTCCCTACATCCAGGGACCTCTCTGCTGCACCTGGGACTTGCTCAGGCCCATCAAGAGAGGAGCATCTCCGAGAAACATCTTGATGTGCTGAGCCTATAGGAGGACTTAACTGCATTTCTTCTGTTCTGTAGGTTTAGTCTTCTCTGCGTGGGTGTTTGTCTAAGGGCTGGTCTTGGCTTGGCTGAGCTCAACAGAGGCCCAACCCATAGGGTCACAGCCCTTCCACTGCCATGGAGTTGACTGCCCTTCACCTGCCATTGGCTGCTTTGGCTTCCAGGTGGATCCGTTTGGCTCTCACATCCTTCTACAAGCAAGGGGCAGAGTCCAAGACCGGGTTTTGCGCAGGACAGCATTGTGTTCTGCCGCTAGCGCTGCCCTCATTGCTTAGGTTCTTCCAACTGCTGTCTTCCACGTTACCAACTATGAGAGTGTCTCTTTGAGCTCCCTTTGCAGTGGCGGAGTTGTAACTCAGCTTTTTTGTGGGGAGTTAATTGTTATAATTGCTTTAAAAACCTGGCTCGCGGTATAAGGACTAGGTGGATGCGCTGGTTTTGGCTTTATTGTACGACCTGGCTCCCGCTGAAGAAGTTTGTGGTTTTTTTTTTTTGTTTGTTTTTTTTTTTTGCTGAAGGCTTCTCCCAAGCTGCTGAGTCAGGCGAATGGCTTGATGGGCTAACAGCTTCTCTGCTGCCTTCTGTTCAGACCCTGGAGCCCCATTTGCTGCAGAAAAGTTGTGTTTCTTGGAAAGCAGCTCGTTTTAAAGGAGCCTTCCAGCAAACGCTTGGGAGAGCTCATGGCGGTGGCCGCGTTTGCAGCCCGGTCATCTTTGTTGCTTGTCGTCTTTGGACATGATCTGGGCAAGACTTCGCCTTGCTCTATCTTGACCATAGTCAGCGTAATTTGATTTAGTGCTTAGGAGCGTTGGATGGCATGAACTAGCTGTGTCCTACCTGGAAGATGATCAGATCCTTGTGGTGGCTTGCAGAGATGGGGGGGCCCAACGTGGGCGATTCCTTGGGCTCCCCCAAGACCCGTGGGCCTGGAGCAGGTCGGTACTTCCCACTTGGAGATGCCACTTTCTCTGCACCATTGCTTAGCAGCTTTTCACTTGATTTTTTTCAACGGTGGCTTTGCCAGAAGGTCATGGTGCTTGGCTTGGCCGAGCTGTCCAGAAAGCCTGTGCAGAAGGGCTAAGGGAGGGGGGGACACGCGGATCTTCGACAGAAATAATCAAGCATCAGGCTGAAATTAATCCCCACAGAGACTAATTAAGCAGAGCTGCAGCTGTGGTTGGGAGCTGGTGGCAGGGCTGACGCGGGCAGCACGCGCCAGAGGAGCTCTCGGCGGGCGAAGCGTTGGGAGAGGCATCCGCTGCGCTCGCTTGGAGCCCAGGGCAAGCGAACGTGCCTGAGCTGGATTTAATAATGGGCTGTTCCCAACTCCGACCCATTTTGTCATTGTTCTTTGGCTCCTTTGTGTGTAGAAGTCCCACCTTGAGCATCGCTCGTGGCTTTGGCGGCAGCTTTTCCTAAGCTGTTCTCTTGTGTCCATCGTTTTCCCTTGCCTTCTCCCCAGGTGTAACTCCCGCTGATCTCAGTCAACCTGCAAGGAGATGGGAGAGTGTGGAGGTGAAATCATTTCATCTAAGGCATGAGTTTCAGACCTGTGTCCTTTTGCCCACATAAGCATCATCTTTTTTAGCAGCATCTCACGTAGACCCAGCATCTGAAGTGGGTCAGGCCTCTGTTGGGACATCCAGGATATAGCGACCTGTTTGACAACTTCTCTTATTTAAAACTTGTCTCCTTTGAAGGATGTTCGACAGATGCTTTATAAAGAGAGGAGCAGCTTTTGGGAAGCACAACTCCATTGTGCTTTAACTAAAATGCCACGTGCTCCATTTCCTTCCTCTTGCCCCCTCCTTTTGAATCTTCTATTTTTTACCTACTTAACCATCTTGTCTTACAATACCTTGTTGAACATTTTATGCTTAGGGGATATGAAAAATGTAACATCTACTTCTCCAAGTCTGTAGGTCACAGCGCTGCTGTAGAAGAAATTATAAGGATGCTTTATAAGACACCTCTTCTACGGGAACCTCACCTGAAACCTCTTATTTCTTGGCCTAAAAACCAAGGAGAAGCACGAGGTTTGTGATACTAGATTAGGTTGTGGAGTTGGGAAGTCTGGCCCAGCGCCCCATGCTGCTGAGGGCTAATGTGAAAGTTTGGTGAGTGCTAATGATGTTCAGAGCTGGGCATCGAGTCCAGCTCTTTGCCGTCCTTCAGCGCGCTGCCTCGTGGCACACGTACAGCCCCTATAGCATGGGGGATTATGGTTTTATGGCTTGCACGTGGGCTTTGCTGTGAGCTGCTGGTTCTTTTTATAGAGCTACTATTCTCAGGGTGGTTCAGAGAGGGGGTTTCTGACCTTTCAGCAAAAGAGTGTGCTTCCCTCGCTTCTTGGCGTTGTCAAAGCACTAAGAGCCACATGAAAGTGGTCTACACATAGAGGAGCACCTTTGGATTAGTTTTAACCCTGTGCAGAATGGCGACTTGCCGTGGGGGGATTTGGATCTTGAGCTGGTGGCGCTGGCAATAAATCAAAAATAGATACAGAGGGCGAGGTGGAAAATAAACACAGAGAGGAGCGTGCGAATGCGAAGGAACCTCAGCAGTGGATCGTTTTATTAGCTCAGCACTAATTATCTTTGTGAGTCTGTGCAAGCATTAGTTAAGCTGCCACCACCTGCAAAGTAGGTAAGGAGGGAGGGTTTTACATGCGCAGGTACCGATGAGGCTACTCTCTCCTTCAGCGGCATCTTCAACCTGTTGAGCAGTGTCACCATGTGGGTAGAAGGTAAGGAAGGACCTCAGGATGCCAGAAGGGGACAATGTGCATCTCCATGAACACCATTTTTCATAAATGAACAAAATGGGCCAGCTGAGGGACAGCTGTGTTGCGAGGCCACGAGGGTTTGCAGGGAGCCACTCCAGAGCTGTATATTTATGCCCTATTGGCAAGGTCGGGTTTCACCGTGACCACAAACAGTCTGGTTTTGTTTATAATTAAAACCACGCTCGCTTTGCACTGGTACGGGATGCTGGACCGACAGCCTGGCACCCCGCTGAGGGTGCAAAGATCTGTGCTGCTCAAGCAAAAGGCATCTTGGAGATAACGTTACAAGGCGTTGGAGATTTGTTTGAAAGGGGACCCCAAGAAGGAAAGAAACTCAAGTTCTGCGGGAGAACTCTTGCTGGAAGCATCGATGGGTTTGTCCTTACGACATTCCTGTTAAATCTCCTTGGGAAATGGAAGAGTTTGGGGAAGTAATTGAGGCTGCAGTGAAGTCTTACAGATGGTGGTGGGGTCAAGGGATCCATAGATGCCTTGACTGCAGTGGAGAAAAGACTCAAATAGGCTGTGATGGTCTTCTCTGCTCATCATGAACCTGCCTTTGGTGTAGATGTGCTGCACGGGACCTCCTAAGGCAGCTGGACCACATCCATTGGGACCGAGTGACAGCTGGCACCCAACACGTCACCTCTTTGCATCATGTAGACAGGTTGCAAGAGGGTCTCCTTCCCCAGAGACTTGAGGCCACCTGTAACAACCTTGGTGAAGAGGATAAGGATACAAAAAAATCCCCCAAAACCCAAACTGTTAGACTGATATGTACCAAGGAGAAAGGAGAGGGTTTTCTTAGGAAGGTATGGAGACCCAAAATAACAGCACCGTGAACTGGGCCGGTTGTTTTTGCTGGAACAGCTTGGTAATAGTAGGAGGTTGGTCTGGGAATGCGGAGGGTGTCAGCCCTGCCACGGTGTCAAGTTGTCGTTTGTGAGAATTCGCACTCGCAGCCAAGTTTCTCTTCTGACTTTCTGGATGAACTTCTGACTTTCTGGGTGATAAAACTTGTTGAGTAGAATTTTTGAAAGCTCCCGAGGGTGCCCCATGGGGCAGCAGTTGTTCACCCTGCATCTCACAAGCTCTTTCAGGAAACCACAGTCAGACTTGCTGGTGGACTGTTGTGGACCTGTAACTAGTCCCTGCCTTTGTCTTCAGCTTCTTATTGGAGTTCAGAATTTGGAAAAAATGTGGCCAACAATTGCAGAAGGAACAAGAAGTCAACAAGGAGCCAATGGGTGTTCCCAGCTGCACCATGGAGTCACTTCTCTCCTGAAAAGCTGTAGAAAGGCCTAGTCCTACCTTATGTGTGGAAGGAGGGCAGTGTGAGTGCCTTCCTGGGTCAGTAATTAAGCTGTTCCTGTAATTACTTATTAGAGCAAGAGGTTTGAGAGCAGTACTTAGAGCTGAAAAGGGGACCTGGCAGTTTTCTCTGTGATTCTTGGAGTTTTTTTCTCATTGGCACCTTTATTGGTGGTATTTTTGGCTCTACTTTCGTTTCTTTTCCTGGATTCAGTGTTCATGGTCCTGGGAAGTTGACACCTCGGGCTTCTCTCCTTTTGACCTTTCTTTAAATGCAGTAATGAAATAGCAAAGAAGGAAGGGCTATAGGGGAAGACTCCTACAGCTGAAATGATCTTCATTTATTGATTTTTACCACCCCTAAGAGAAGGTGCTCCCTTCCTCTGAAATGGGTCAATATTTCTTGATGTGCTTCTGCCCTGTGAAGGGAGACACCAACAGTGCAGCCAGAACAGAAGATACGGTTTCTAAGGCATCTTTTTCTTGGCTTTTTATTTTTCTTGTTAAGAAAAAAGGATTGAAGATCATCTCATGAAGATGTTGATGCTACTTCTCTGCTGGGCTCAATTGAGCCAGCTATGTTAGGCTGCTGCAGTCAACTGGGCTGTTTCATTTCTCTTAAACATGTGCTGAAACACATCTGGGTAAGGTGGAAGGACTCCACAGAGACATGGGTCCGACTCATACTTACTGAAATCGGTACAGGAGGTACCTTTGCCCCTGTCTCTGGGGTTGAGCAGAGCAAAGTCATGCTCCATGATTGCAACAAGTCATCGTTCCTCTGAGAAATGGAATTTTTCTCTTTGTGTACAAGTGATAAAAGTTGTGTTCATGCTGCTTGTCTTGATGCTTTGGAAACTGAGAGTTGGCTACAGCTCTACTTTGGCCATCTTGGTACCTTCTCCTTTAGTGGAGAGCTGCGAGGAGAGGAAGTGGGTTGCTCTTCATCTCAGGTTCATCCTCGGTCATCAAGACCTTCCACTAGTGCCTGTCATGGGTTCAGTGCGGACCCTTGTGGCTTTGCGGTCAAGGGTGGCGTTTGGTGGCACTGCAGGCCCGGAGCTCGGTCCCATTGCCTCACATGGTAGTCTGGGAACCACCGCCTCTCTGTGACTCTGCTGGGTATTATTAGAAGTGATGTGGTCACATCTAAGCCACTTCTCTTGGCATTTGAGCGCTATTCAATGTAAAAATATCCCCTGAGGAGAGAGGGGGAAGCACGGATGCTTGAGTGGTGAAAGGAGACCCGGATCTAGAGGCAGTTACGGCTCAGGATTTGTGCTGGAGAGTTTCCAAGGGTTCTGCGTTGGGAACCTGGCCCCTCGCCTCGCTGCAGCGCACGGAGTTATGTCGACTGATCCTGAGAGGATTTATTTCTAGAAGGAGGTTGGGTGGGAGTCGTTTTCTCCATCAGAAACCTGTGTTTGGTTTAATAACAAGCAAGCACGCGAGCACTTTTTCCTCGTGACTACTGCAACCCCCTGCCGTGTTGTCAATAAAAAGATTACCTGACAGCCTAGAAAGGAAAAGGAAAATTTATCAAGTATTACCACCCCAGTCTAGAATTACTTGTCAAACTCAGAGGCAGGAAGACTGAGATTTCTTGTTCTCCTTTCCCTCTCCCATGCTGACATCCCTTGGCAATTCCAAGAACGGGAAGAGGGAAGGGGGAAGTTCTTCCCTTTCCTTCCTGAAAAGGGCCCTTTACATGGAGCAATCCGAAGATGCCCATCTCTGATGCAGGTTTTTGGCTCGTTCGGTTGCAGTTTGGACCTGGTCGTCTTTGTTCCTGCAGTTCTGACGACCCGGCTGGGATGATATGACCACCCGGCTGGGTGTCTTTTGGTGCCGTCTGACCACATTGACACGGAGCTGCCGGTTCCTTTTTCTTTTAATGCACATGAGGCCGCAGTCTTTGGGGATGTGGGAGAATTTGGGGCAAACTTGCCCACCTGTATCACCCAAGTGGGGAAATATAAACAAATAAACCACACGTACTGATATTTGTGCATACTTTAGGCATATAAAAACAAACCAAAAAAACAACTTAGGTTTTGTAACCTGACAGATATTTGCTTTACATAAACGAGGTTTTTTTTAAAAAAAAATCACTTTGATCTGTTGAAGGCCTGCTCAAATAAAAGGTTTTTCCCCATATAAACCAAACTTTCATGTAGCAAGAGAGTGCAAAAACTGGCTGTGATCCGGTGTTGGGATCTGCTTGATGACTATTCCAGCAGAGGTGCCAGGAGACATGAGGAGCCACTACAGCAACCTAGATTTGGCCTTTGGGAGACCTCTTCTCTAAGAGTTCTTCTCCTCTAGCCTGAGCTTCACTCGGTTCAGCTGAGTGCCCCCTTCCCTCACTATCTTCCCTTCCCTTTCCATCAATCTTCATGGCTCCAAAGTTGCTGTGTTAAGTGGAAATGGGTAAGGTTAACAGCTGCTTAAAAGGAAATTAAACCTTGCAGCCCTTGATGCTGTGAGGATCCACCGTGTTTCTTCCCCTTAGTAGATGTAGGCACAGGGTACATGATGTGGGCTTTGGAGGATGACATAGATCGGCTGGAGCCTGGCGATGAGAAGATCCCAGATCTTGACTCACTGAGTCTTCTCTCCTTGGCTGTGCTAGGAGGAAAGGGAAGGAGCACACAGGTGATAACCATGCACTGAGTTAGCATGCGCTTCAGCCCTTCTCCTGCTCCTCATGGACTGAGAGCTGCCTGTAGGGTTGACCTTTGGCGATTGTTTTCTGCCGACTGAGTGCGTTGGGTCTACCTTTCCCATCCATGATTTGGTCTACAAGCAGGAGCACCTCCCCACAGGGACATATTTCCCAAGCACATTGGAAGGCAAGGTATTTCTGGGTGTGATCCGACCGTGGCTCTGAGGCAGATGAGTTTCCCCCTCAACGAAGCAACCTGAGAGCAACCAACCTCCAACACCCTTGTGCCTCGTTTGCCGGGATGGAGAAGTCACCTAACTGAAGGCACCTGCTTTCCCTTTCTCCCTTCCCATCCATCTTATGCTTTGGAGAGCCCTAGATGAAAGAAGGGGGGAAGCAAAAACCCACCCACAATAATCTATAGCAACTGTCACCCAGCAAACTACTCCCATTTCATACAGATAGGTTAGGTGTCAGCCCGCGATCGATGGCCCTCGTACCATAATTATAAAAACTAGCGGGTTGTGTTGCTTGAGTGAGTTTAAGAAGAGTAGGGTCTCAATCTTTCCTCTAATAGGGCTTTGACAGTGCGCGGCGCAGAGGCTTCGTCTTAGTCTGACAGTGTTGTCATTAAACACCAGGTAGTGTGGAACAACAGGGAACACGGATTCGGAGCGCCCGGGAACACGCGGCTTTGACAGGAGTTATTTGTCATTGCGGAGCTGCCCAAACTCCACCGACTGCAGTACGGATGGCTGCTTAAAGTGACTTATTGCCCCTGTCTGCAGCTGCGGTTGTGATTTGATAATCGGTAAATGTTTGTCAAAGATGAATTCCCTCCCCAGTGCAGGGCCGTGCTGGTGAGAAGCAAATGGGAAGCAGCAGGACGCGCGTGGGCCGAGTGGGAGGATGACGGAAAGGGCAGGTTTCCTAGGGACTGTGCCTCTTTCCTTTTGGGATGGAGAGCTGCCCCGGCTCCAGTCCTCGCTAGCACGTTGGGATTGGGCGCTGGCTCTTGGAGAGCTTGTCCATGAGCACGGTCCTTGGCCGCATTGTGCTTGCTGCAAGCTCTGGAGCCCCATGGACTTTCTCTCTAACTCTTCCCTGAGTACCGCGGCCACTCTTTGACTTGGAGTCTGGTCTGCTGGTGGCCCTGCTGGAGACTTCAAGAATACGTTTTATAAGGAGAGTAAAATCCGTATTTTTTATGTCGTTCATATGGTGTTTTATGGTATTTGTCACAGTTCCAACTTTGTGTTTTCAAGCCCTTCTGCAAGGATATTCTTCATGCGTGTTTGCACCTGCACATGGTGCCAGCAACTTGGAAGCAACTTTTATTCTTAGTTTCGATGGAAGTGGAGCCCATTCTTGGCCTGTTTTATATAAAAGTTTAGAAAAGAGAGTTAAGCTTAACCACACTGCTCGCTGCAATGTTTTCCCCCGTTCACATGGAGCTTGGGGGAGTTATTTTCCTGCAGATGCGGCACCTGGAGCAGGGACTTTCTAAAGGGAGATGGGGAAAGGGAAAAGCAGCCTGGCTGTCACTTTGCTAAGCGGCTTTGGCAGTGCGGGAATGCCTAATGGTTGCAAATGTCTCATTATTAATATAAAAAAGGAAAAAACAGAAGCGCGAGAGCAAGGGAGACATCGCTGCTCCCTCGCAGCCCGGCGCATCCGCCGGCCGTGGCTCCCTCTGCTTTCGTTGGGGGTTTCGGAGCGCTGCAACCCATCAAGAGCGAGGAAAAGTGGAGTGATTTATTAGGCTCATAAAAATGCCTACTTTGTTATTCCGCTCGTCTCGTGTGTGCAGCTTGTTAGGACGAGAGCCCCTGGCAGCTCCTGCCGCGAGGCTGGGGGACCATAGGCGTTTATCAGCCTCCCTTCTGCCTCCGCTGCCACCCCCGGGCTCATTTAGAGGGATGGCCCTGGCTCCTGGAAATGCGTTAATAACCAGACGCTGAAGGAAGCGGGGGGAGATGCAAAAAACTCCTCTTTTGTTATAATAATAATAAGGGTTGTGTTGGAACAAGGCCCAAAGCTCCAGGGACCCATTGGGGCTCTTTAGCTGCGTGGTTAGTGCATTAACTGTGACCACCTCTTGGGGATGGCGACGGAGGCCACGTGACGTTGTCCTCCTTCCCCCAGCAGCACTTTGCTGGGGTCTGTTAACGTCCCTCTCATTGCTGTGATTAAACGGGAAGCCAGGACACTGGGGCAGGTGGTCTCATCCCAATCCTGACCCTCGTGGCTCAGCAGGAAAAGGTGTTCGATCCATCAGCCCCCCTCCTTCCGATTCAAGCTGCTGGAAAATGCAGGGAAGTGCTTTCTGTGCCTTTGGGATGACGCTGGCAAGTGTTGCCCGTGAAGGGGAACATTTACTTCGATGGCAGACGCTATCTACGGAAGGAGGATGAGCACGTAGAGGAGCACGGAGGAGTTGGGAGAAATTGGACAGATGGGTGGATTGATGGGAAAGATGGATAGGTGGATCTGAGAGGTGGATAAAATAAATCTCCGCGTTGGCAACTTTCTCAGTGTGAACGTATGTACGGATGCTCTTGCTTTTTAGTTGCTGAAGGGCAGTGCTGATGAGAGGAACGGCCTCGCCGGCTCCAAGATCTTTGCCATTCACCTCTTCCGAGTTGCAAGCTTGACCATTGGGCTGTTGAGGCCATCCCTGAATCCAGCTCTTTGTAGACACATTAGACAGCAGTGAGGTGTGTGAGGCATGGAAGAATCCAGCCCTCGGTCCATCTGATGCCTCCGTGCAGAACAGCTTGATCTTCAGGGGTTTTCACTGTGGAGATTGGAAACTGTTGGAGATTAGAAACTGTCCTAGTTGTCACCAAGTTACCCATGAGGCAGCAATGTGCCCTCATGGCCAAGAAGGCTGATGGGATCCCGGCTGTATCAGGAGGAGCGTTGCTAGCAGGGCAAGGGAGGGGATCCTGCCCCTCTGCTCAGCTCTAAGGAGGCACCTGGAGCATTGGAGGCAGTTCTGGGCTCCCCATGACAAGGGGGAGGTGGTCCAGTGTAGGGCCACGAAGATGATGAAGGGACTGGAGCATCTATCGTATGAGGAAAGCCCAAGTGAGCTGGGCCTGTTTAGCCTGGAGAAGAGAAGGCTGAGAGGGATCTGATCAACATGTTCAAGTACCTGAGGGGTGATTGTAGGGAGGATGGACCCAAGCTCTTCTCGGTGGTGGCTGGTGACAGGACAAAGGGTAACGGGTACAAGTTGAAACCCAGACAGTTCCATCTCCATGTGAGGAAGAACTTCTTTCCTGTGAGGGTGCCAGAGCCCTGGCACAGGCTGCCCAGAGAGGCTGTGGAGTCTCCGTCTCTGGAAATCTTCAAACCTGCCTGGATGCCACCCTGTGCCCCGTGCTCTGGGTGTCCCTGCTGGAGCAGGGGGTTGGGCTGGATTATCTCTAGAGGTCTCTTCCAACCTCAAACATTCTGTGATTCTGTGAAACCCAGTCAACGGGAGATGATTTTTAACGGGGGAGCAAGAGAGGCTCTTTGTGTTGGGTAAGCTTTGTGCCTATGTGATGGCCTCCAGAATATGTAATCCCCGTGCAAACATGGCACTGATGTCCCCAGAGTTCTGCTTCAGTGCATGAGGTTGTTGGCGTGGATTGGTGTGATGAGTCCTTCCTGGCACCTGGAGAAACCTTCACCAGAAGTGGACTCTGCAGAGCGCATGGGATGTTGTAAATGTTGAGGACTTCCAGACAGAGTGAAGAAGAAAAATGTGGAAAAATGATTTTTCCCGAATATTTGAGTGTTTTGGGGATTCAGTCATCCCAGTCATCAAAGCAGAAATCACTTGAGTTTTTTGTGACATAGCACCAATGCAAAGATGGGTGACAGCTCCTGAAAGCTCCAGGGCCCTTGTTCTCCAGGGCTGAGACCCAGAAACACCTTCTTGAAAGACAAACCTGGGCTTGCCTGATGGCCGGATTGCTGTTGAGCAGAGAAACTGGGGGATTTTCAAGAATCGTGATGGTTTTGAAACAAATCCTGACTTACTTGGTGAAAGGGAAACTGTGTCTCACCAGGGATGATTAGACTTCTTCTGGAAGAACCCTACCATCGAGTGTCATTCCAGTTTCCATCCTGTAAAGACTTTACTCCTTCCCTCTTGCAGGTCAGTGCCATACACCAAGTCAGACTTTTGCCAAAAAATCTCAATGAGAAACTCCTCAGAAAAGCTAGTTTGGGAAGTGTTATCACTCGCTTTGGCTGGGTGAGTTTTTGAGACTGTCCATGACAACCTTTGTGGGAAGATCCTCTCCCTGCTGTGTCTGTGTTTCCAGGAATCAGAAGTCCAGATCTCACTTAAAGCCATTAATATTTGCTGTGCATGTACAGTCCATCTTAATACTCTATGTGGATTTTTTGGATACCTTCCCTGCTAAAATTAGGGTCTCCTTAGAGTTGCTCTCCAGCGAGTGCCATCTTGCCAACGATGAGTTGCTCCATCCTTGCTTCTTCCTTGCCCATGCTCCGTTCAACCTAAGGAATGAGTGAAGCAGGTTTGCTATCAATTCCCCAAATGTTGCCAGCTCAAAGCGTTGGCTGTGCCAGGAAAAGATGAAAATCCACTTGAAAACTGCCCAAAACGCTTGAGCAGCAGAGCTTCTTCTCCTGTTGTCCTCGGCGAACGTTGCGGCGCAGCAGCCTCGCTTGGGCTCGCAGGTAGAAAGCGCTTTGGATCGAGGTGCTTTAATTCCTCTTAAGCAACCGTTTGCGATCATAAACGGCCATTTACGCCGTCCTAAATAGCTGCCTCTCCTGCAAGAGCTCAGAAGCAAACGAGCGTGGAAAATTCAATTCCCCCCTCCGCTACCAAAGGCTGCTCCTTTTGGAAGCAGATTCCTGGAGCAATATAATTAACCTCTCGCTGCGCCATTCTGCGCGAACATATTGAACGTGCTTGGCGGTAATTGCCCCCCTAATACCGGCGTCTGCTTTCACACTGAACTCGTAACAGTATTAGGGTAATCCCGGAGCCTTTTGTCAACTCCAGGAACTTGGCTGAGCGGGGATGCAGAACAAAAGCCTTTGGTGCCGGGCCACTCCGTGCTGGAATTTTGTAGGAGTTTCCGGTGCAATGGGTGATGCCGAAACAAGTTGCAATCTAGGCAGCACTGATTAAATTTTATTCCCCCAGATCTGGCCTGGAGTCAGTGCCTGGAGCCGTGTCCCATCTCCCTGATGGTTGTTGGCCATTCCCATAAATTCCCGCAACCCCTCCTGGCTGCTCTCAGTTCAGAGGTAGGGATTTTAAGAGCTAAAACACCTTGGGAAAATACTTGGGATTATTTTATTTCCTTTGAAAAAATATCAACATTCTTGACCTGCTTGAATGCTTTATAATTTGCAGCATTTTGGGAAAAAGAAAAAAAAAACCTACATGGCACATCACATCTTGCAGCGGTTTGTAACAGACCTGACCACATATTTTGTTTACTTTGCCCTTAAAAAGTGTAGCTTGAAACCCACCTCCTCCGAGGCACCTGTTTTGCAGGTGGGAAAGCTGAGAGACGACGTGGGATTTGGGGTTTTAACTTGCAGGATTGCTGGGTTTCCACCCTGTTTGGATGCCAGGACATCCCTTCTCTTCAGGGATGCTGCAACTTCTTGAAAGAGGAGAAATGGGAATTTTAGCAGCATTTCCTGCACCCCACTGATGATTCCGTATGGATGGAGAGGCTGCAAGGGGAGACCAGGGCCTCCCTATGAGATTTAAGAATGCCAGGTGAAGGGAGGGCTTGGAAGTGCATCCGGATCGCGCTTTTCCAGCAGCACCAGGAGCAAAGCACCAGCTCAGCAGCGCGGGCGCCGGACTCCGGCTGATAAATGGGACTCATATCCCGTTGGCGAATGATGCAAGCAGAATTTTTTTCCCCCTCCTTTCCTCCCTTTTTTTCCCTTCGCAGTTTGTCTTCCTGCGCGGCCGTAAAAGTTTTTAATTAGGAAAGCTAATGAGATCGATTAGTCATTAGGAGTGACCTGCGGGCGCGTGCACGGGGCTGATAACGGGGGACGCCGGGGTATTGCTGGCAATAAAAGTGGCGAGGCCGGGATCACGGTGGAGCACAGGGAATACATCCCGCGGCAGGGGAAAAAAGGGAGAGAGAGGAAAAATTGCAGCCCTGGGAGTCTGTAATGAAGGGAATTAAACCACCCGCCTATCTAAATAACATGATTATCTACACAAAACCCCTCCGCTAGCAAGCAATAATAGGAGCGAGCTCTTCAGAGAGGCGCTTGCAAGATGCTGGCGATGCCGATGTCTCAATGCCCGGTTACTGCAAGGGGTGAACAGGGATCCACGTGGAGCTGCCGCAGCTGGAGCTTGCAAAGGGGCTGAAAAATAAAAATAATATTGCAGGGGGGATTCGGGTTATCACCCCCTTATTTATTTTGCAAGGTCGGGGCAAGGGGTGGTGCCTGAGTCTAATGCAAAAGTTTCCACGCTGGGAAATAGTGTAATTAAAAAAAAAATTAATTTGCTTTCCGTCCTTTTTTTTCCAACCTCTCCTTTCTTTTTCTTTCCTTGCTTTTAAAGCTCTGGTTAGTCCCGGGGATCCCAATGTTAGGTGACTCGGGTGGGATGTCTTTCTTGGCAATGCGGCATTTCTACCTCGCTTCCCTGGTACTTGGAGCGCGGGAAGCTCCGTTGGCAGCGGGAGGCTAAATCTGTGGCTTAGCGAGGCCACGGCAGAGGTTTTAACTCTTACGCAGTGCAAATCCACGCTGCAAAGGGTGGATTTTTCCCTTTGGAGCTCAATTGCAACTGGACACGCAGGAAAAACAGAGGGAAAAACCTGCAATGCGGTCGCTGATTTTTTTTTTTGCCTTTAGACGACAAGGCAGCCCCTTATTTCATATCATTTGCTTGGGAAGCGACCCTGTGCTCCCTTCTTCCGCAACATGGGATGGGTCTGATATTTTCAGGGGAAATAACGATTCCGGGTTCCCCCCCCTGCTCTGAACCTTGCGATAATTTTAATGAGAGTCTCCTCAAGAAAAACAGCCGCCCCCTTTAAATCAGTTATAAAAGCAGAGGACTTGGGCTCAGCGTGTCATGTCAGCTTTAATTATCTGGGCAGTTATAGCCGTATGTTATAAAAGTCGAGCAATTAGATGCATTCCTTAAAGGCGTGGACGAAAATTGCCGGCTATCAAGCGGTGCCAAACTGGAGTTGCACCGTCTCTCTGTTGAGTTGGACGCACGTTGCACAACGCTGTGGAAAAAAGGGGATGATTAAACATATAAATCTGGTGCAAATGGAGATGTCAGGAATCCAGGTATCGTCCAGGAGGGATCTGTTTTCCGGCTGAGGCTGGAGCAGCTGTGCTTCTCCCTAGGAGGTTGAGTAGATCCCTTGTCCGCCTCTTCTCAACGTGCCCCTCGGTTTCAGTCCCGCTTTTCCCCCATTTTGCTCTCTTGCAGGGACCAATGTGCACTTTGTGCGGAGCCCCCCGGGCAGCAAGGTGATCAAGACGCGCTACAGGATAGTGAAGAAGAACGTGGCGTCTTCCGGGGGTGCCTTGTCCTCCTTCAACAGCCCTGTTCTCACTTGGAAGATGAGGCGCTCTGCAACGTCCAGGTAACTCTCGTGATGATCCCATCGATGAGCCCAGTTAGGGCCCAAGGCCCCGTTGGCTTCAAGGGCTGCATCACCCCGCTCCATTATATTCCTTTGCTATAAAAGTCACAAGAATGACTTAATTTCTTTATTTGTTTAGCTGTTTCTGTGCAGAATTTATTGCCTTAAAGTGTAAAATCTCGTTAGTAATCATGTTAGCCTGAGCCGAGACGGTGGCAAATAGCTTATCCCAGCCTGTTGCTCCATATTTATTCCCCATTTGAATTAATTGTTTCCACAAGCTAGTTAAATAAGCTATAAGGAAGCTGCATAAAAGAATATGAGTCTTTCCAGATGACTTTAGGAGACTTGCTGCCTGTTTTGGAGGTAGACGAGTCTTGTTGATAGAACGTGGGTCAAACCTGCTACCAAGACCAGGCTTGTCCTCCTTTCCATAGTGTTGTCACGTATATGGTGCTAAGAAGGAGCTTATGAAAAACGTTAGAGGCAGAAGGTTGCCAAACTTGACCTGTAATTACCTATGGAAATATACCAAAGAATATCTCAGAGACCAAGGCAAAATCTGGAAGTTGGGCATGACCAAGGGGTGTCTTGATGGTGCTGTTCGAAACTCACACTCAGAACTCATGGTTTTGGCCCTGAATCAGGTCCTGGCTGTTCGTGGGAGAAGGCTGAGAGCGGGTTGTTCCACTGCTGCTCATTGTTGGCATCCTGCTCCTCCTGCAGTGCCAACCTGCTGGGTGAGGAGAATTTGGCTCTCCTCCGCTATGGCTTTTCTTCATTTTCTTCATTTTGGCATAACAGTATCCTTCCACCTTTTATTTTCTACTCCAGAGACCCCCACATCTCCTCTAACTCCTCTCCAAATCATCCATTTTGCTTCCTTCTGTACGATTGCGGCTCTGCTTGTAGGTGCCACCTCCCCTGCTTCTTCCTTTCCACAAACAAACCACAAATTCTCTTTTTCCTACTTCCTGCCCTTGCATTTACATTGCACCATTATAACATATGTTTGTATCTTATCTGCCCGACAGAGTCCTGGTTTGCCCGGTGCTGTCGCGCTATGATAGAGAGCGAAGCCATCCAGCACTTAATTGTTCTGCTGCTTCTTTAGCCCAAATAGAAGCATTTTGTTTTTTTTGTTTTGTTTGTGTTTTAAAGTATGGCTTTTGCATCATGAATTTACAAGTATATTACAGTGAACTCTGAAATTGTATTGCTTCTCAGAGGTTCATAATTTGCTGCTGGTAATTACAGTGCCTGGTATTTCGTGTGCAAATGAAGATTTGTTTCTCGCAGCTTGTAATCGCCTCCTGTTTGCTCCTGCGGCACAGGGATAATCCTGGCTCTGCTTCTGGTCACTCCCCCGGCAACGATCTCTGCTGGTGGCAGCTGCTTGGAGGGCTGGGGAGAAAAGTAGGAAATGCCTTTAAAACATAGGGAATACTCAGGGATAAATGGTTTTCAGGTTAGCCCCAGGGTTACATGTAAAATTGCTGCCATAGTTCAGTCTTGATGCGCTTCAGTGATGGAATTACCCTGCTAATTGCAGAAGCATTGAGGTTGGCAGGGATCTCTGGAGATCATGCAGTCCAACCTCCCTGCTCAAGCAGGGTCACCTCATGTGCCTTTCCAGGGATTGTATCCAGGTGGCTTTGAAATATCTGCAAGGATAGAGACTCCACACCCACTCTCTGGGCAGCCTGTTTTGTGTCACCCTTGCAGCCAAGAGGCTTTTTCCTCATATTCTCATGTTCGTGTAACGTTTGTCTGGATGACTTTCTCCTGGTGATGGGCTCACAGTGGGGTTCTCCTCAGCCCAACATTCCTCTCTTTACCCTTGGCCATCTCTTCGGTGTCTGATGGCACCTCCAGACCCTTCAGGTGGCCTTAGGTGAATTGTCCCCAGTGAGTGCTCCCATCCCCTTACTGACTTCAAGCTCGTCCTTGCTGGTCTGGGAAGCATCTCACTTTTCTGGTCCTGACCTGGCAGTTCTGAGCAAATCTTGCAGTAGGTGGACGCTCTGTGGAGGTGGTTGCTCCTATCTTTTCATGCTTGCAATGCCCCTTCTCCCCCCTGTTGCTGTGTTGGCTGCAAATTTTTCTCTTTTGTCAGGAAAACCACAAGAAGGTTGATTTTTCTCTCTGCTTTTGGTGAGGACAAAACCGCTCTTCAGGGTCTCTCTGCATTTAATGTTTCACTTGCTGGGGCCTCAAAAGAGAAAATATGACCTGGACTGAGCTCATCTCTCTCCGCTGCTGTCCTGGTTTTATTCCTGGAAGGGGAGTTTGTCCCTACTCGTGGTTGGTGGAGGAGGTTCTGCCATCGACTTTTCCAGCCAGTGACACTTGATGGGAGGGAAAGGGTCTTTGGGTTGTGATGGGGATTTCTCTGGAGCAGGAATTGCGCTGTCCTGCTGAGAGCACTTGCTCACCGAGTCATTTTATCCGTATTAATCTTTGACTTCATTAAAGGAGGCGATTTTAGATCTTATGGCCGCTTTGGGCAAATCTTGATAAAACGCCATCAGCAAATTAAAACAATTATATTTTCAAGCAGCAATAAATCTGCATGTTCAGTCTGGCTGCTACCTGTGTCGCGCGCGATCCATCATCCGGCAAGAGCATGTGGCGAGCGCCTCTCTGCCCCCACCTTTTTCCCTGTTTTTCCTACCTCTCGTGCTCCGCTGTCACTCACATCGCCTTGGATGTGCAACGCGGAGTGAAGCGTTGAGTTGGGAGCTGCTTTCTGCATTGGATTGACTCCAATTTTAGACATTTGGAAGCAAAGGCACTTCTCTCCTAGCTGAGGATGCAGCGTGTGGACCAGCAGAGATCTGGAAGATGCTCCTAGATCCAGGAATGTGCCTGGTTTGACGGGTGTCTCCTACAAGCCCCACTTAGCCGTCAAACTCCCCCCAGACCATAGGCTTGGCCATGGTAATGGATACATCCCTGGGAAATGAGAGAAATGAGATGACTCGCCGCTGGTCCCGATGGTTGCCCCCGCTAATCTTGTGGTGCTTTCCCCCTGTATCCCTGGATTGAGTTCAACTTCGCCCCGCCGCTGACTTTTCCAGAGGCGGTAGGTGGGAGTATATTTTAAATTAATTTTACTGCACTTTTTGTAATATTTTTGTTTTAAATAGATTTATAAGCAGCTCGGGGGCTATTCCTCCAAATTTATGAAGATAATTTTCACTCTCTTGATAAGGTTAAATTTACACCTGCTATTTCCATATTAATTCACATTGCTAAGTGGATCTAATTTTCTTCCGTTCTTCTATCTAGTGAGTGTGGCCTTTCCTAATGCAATTTCCCCCTCACTAAATCACTGTGATCGGGAGTCATGATCGAGTTAAATTAACTTAAATTAATTTACTTAATAAGAGCTCCAGATCATTGTGAATGAGGTTAAGATTTATTGATTCTCCATTTCACTCCTCCCCCTTATCTCGCTCTGCTTTGCTGGTGTGTGGCTCAGCCAGGCGCTGATTTGCTTGCCTCAAATTTCGTTCCCTCCTGTTGATGTTGCGGTTGGTCATCACTTGGATCTCCCGCTGGGATGCAGTCTCGCTGCTCCAACCCATGGTGGCCAGGAGACGGCTCAAGGAATTGGCATGACGGAGTTGCGGGGGATGATGTGATGCACTAAGTTTTGACCACGTTAGGAAGAACTGGTGATTTTTTGCAATCTTTCCTCTATTTCTCCTATGAAGAATACCCTTCACCCTGTCTTTCTCTGTGGCTCAATTGGTATGAGGGGACGTTGCCAGGCTCTGACCAGTTTGCCCAGTGAGCAAGACAGGCTGTCCAGATTTGTTGTGCCTTGCTGAGAGGCAGGCAAGGGCATCCTCTCTTGGGCAGAGAGGAACCTCATGAGGTTCAACAAGGACAAGTGCAGGGTGCTGCACCTGGGGGGAATAACCCCAGGCACCAGTAAAGACTAGGGTTGACCTGCTGGAAAGCAGCTCTGCAGAGAGGGATTTGGGAGTCTTGGTGGACACCAAGTTACCCATGAGGCAGCAATGTGCCCTCGTGGCCAAGAAGGCCAATGGGCTCCTGGCTGCAGCAGGAGGAGCGTTGCCAGCAGGGCGAGGGAGGGGATCCTGCCCCTCTGCTCAGCTCTGGGGAGGCACCTGGAGCATTGGAGGCAGTTCTGGGCTCCCCAGGACAACAGGGACGTGGAGCTGCTAGAGAATGTAGGGCCACAAAGAGGGTGAAGGGACTGGAGCATCTGTTGTATGAGGAAAGGCTAAGTGAGCTGGGCCTGTTTAGTCTGGAGAAGAGCAGGCTGAGAGGGATCTGATCAACACGTTCAAGTACCTGAGGGGAGAGTGTAGGGAGGATGGGGCCAAGCTCTTCTCGGTGGTGGACAGTGACACGACAAGTGGTAATGGGTACAAGTTGAAACCCAGACAGTTTCATCTCCATGTGAGGAAGAACTTCTTTCCTGTGAGGGTGCCAGAGCCCTGGCACAGGCTGCCCAGAGAGGCTGTGGAGTCTCCTTCTCTGGAGATCTTCAAACCCACCTGGATGCCCCATGCCCCATGCTCTGAATGTCCCTGTTTGAGCAGGAGGTTGGACTAGATGATCTCTAGAGGTCCCTTCCAACCTCAGCCATTCTGTGATTTTGTGATCTTTTGGGGTTGAGGGTTCCGTAGGCTTGTTGAAAATCTTATGGGAGAGCTGGGGCTTCTTCCATTAGGGGTATCGGGGTCCATTAATTGCACCTTGGCATGTCTTGGTTGGAGTTGGTAGATGAGGGTGATGGTAGGAGGATGCTCTCCCTTGCAAAACCAGTCAAAGGGCGACTGTTTTGCAGATGGACTGGGGCAGATAGGGCAGACACAACTGCCATTGAGCATGGGCCCCAAGGCAGAGGTAGGAAACACCCATCATCACCTAAGTGGCAAGTGAGACTCGGCCAGAGCAGTGTGCATGGCCTGGAGCCTCCTCAACAGGAGTGAGGTCTTGCCCAAACACCAATGAAGGGATTAACGGTGCATCAAAACTGTTGGTGAGGACTGTGATCCACCTTCTCGTGGAGAGACACAGCCGTTTTTAAAGAAATCTTTCTCCAGGGCTGGTGCATAGCAGCTGATCTTGCATTTATTCGCCCTCGTTGGTGTGGGGAATTGAGCATTGGCCCACTTTGAGTGATTTTCTTGTAAAATAAGGACGGGGGGTGGGGACTAAAAGAAAAATAACCAGTCTGCAAATGGAGTCTGGCACCAGTTGAGAAACTCGGCTCTTTCCTGCAGAAAACTTTGCCGCTCCTCTTGAGGGACAGCCCTACCCCTCCAGCACTATGAATAAGTAAAGAACGAGATAATATAACACTTGTCAGAGAAAGTGCCGGCTCAGTGGAAGAGAAAAGATTTGTCAGCAGAGGATGAGTTTATGTATCATAGTTTTGTTTTCTTCTTCCTTTTCTTGCTATCCCTTGGAGCAAGTCTGAGCAGATGAATCCAGCCACTGGAACCCACGTGGGGTTTCCCTGTTGCCTTTTGATCCGTTGGATGCTCCCATCCTCCTGCCACTTTCCATGGCTTACGGCTGCTCTCCTCTCTATATCCTCGTGCCTGGGAGAAGGAGAAGCTACTGTCTCTATCCTGGTCACTGCCCTTTAAGGAGATTGGGACCCTGCACTCCAGATCACATGGCCACGTTGACCTCCCTGTCTAATCCTCTTCCTTTCCTTCACCTTTCCTTCACTTTCTGCATCACTTCTAGCTGAACCCTTGGGGAAGCGAGCTGATTTCTTGGGTTGTATGGCTTTCCCATACTCTGAAAACCCAATATTTGATTAGTTTTGCTTGAATTTACAATTACAGAAGCAATTGGTTAGGACTGGGCATGTTCTGGGATCTTGCCTCACCCGTTGGCATCAGAGTAAAGTCTTCTCCATTGGATTGGTGACGTTCAGTTGTGCTCTGATCACCAGGAGAGCTTGGAATTTACTGGAGAATGATTTACGGTGCTACTGTATGGGGTGAAAAATCATGGACCATATTCGCGAGACTCAAATGACTGAGATAACGAGAAGACAAAAAAAGAAGTTTGGTTTCAGTGGGAAATGAAGATATCCTTTCCAAATTAACTATTGACCAGGACTCGTTTGAGCACAGGCGAGAATGGCAGCATCGGTCTCTGTGTTTTCCAGGCTTTGGAGGGTATTGGCAGAATTATCTCCTGATTAGCTCTACGCCTACTGCTGTTTCTGGAATGGGCCCAGGATTATGTCAGCCGGAATGGTTGTGTCACTTCAGTATAACTGGGAAGAGAAGGTCTCCCATGGCTGTGTCACCGGAGACCTTTTTAGGGATGCCCACCTCTTCCTGGAGAACATCTGCAGGAGGTGGCTGTGGAGTTGGAGCTACTAAGAACTTTCTTTTTCCCCCAATATACTTGTGAAAATACAGATGAAGAGTGACACCACGACCCTGGTCACTACACGCTGGTTTAGGGGGAAGAGCCACTCAGAGCGTGAGGTGGGTCTTGCCACGGGGCTGGTGGGAAGCGGGATCCGTAGCTAGTGATGTTGTTGGGATCTGGAGAGCCTTTCTCTCTAAAATCTGCAAAATAATATCTGTGGTGGAAAAGCAAACAGCTGCAGCAATGCCAGAAGGACTCGGCTCCCCGGTGGTGAGCTGATCTGTGGGCATTTTGCCTCCGGAGCAGATCTGTCGCCCCGTTTTCCGCTAGAACACAGTGGCAGGAATTGCGCCGGGGCACCAGGAGTTAATTCCCCTCCTTTGGGATGTGCGGCCTCGCTGCCGTCCTCATCCCAGGCTCCGTTGCCTTAATCTCCGATGTGACTAATGTCCTTAAAGTCGCTGTCACTTTTTCCGCCCCCCAGCCCTCCTCGAACGCGGGTGACATGAAAGGAGGAGTAAACAGAAAGGCTGCGTTCAAGCAGATAACTGGGAAAGCCGTTTCCATCGCATTTAAAAACGGCCGTGTCATGGATTCGGCGAATTGGCGGCCCCGGTTTTGTTTTATTTGATTTGAGTTTTATTTGCCTGGGTGGTAAATTTCCCTTTAATAATCTCCGCGTGCTTTTAGGGATAAGTTTTTCTTTTTCCTCCCCCTTTTTCCGTTTGCTTTCCCCCTCTTTTGAAGGGCTGTTAAACCATTCTCCAAAATGACATCTCATTAAGGGGAAATTCATCTGCCAGGATTGGAGCCGCAGTGAGCGGGGAGAGGCAGGGGGAAAAGCGCCGCTCCCATTTGAAAATCTCTATTTATTTTCTATCAGGAGCGCTTTTAATCTTTCTAATGAGGCTGGCAGGAGATACACAACCCTGCATTGTTTC
Organism: Tinamus guttatus; assembly: GCF_059628265.1. Taxonomy (NCBI): domain Eukaryota; kingdom Metazoa; phylum Chordata; class Aves; order Tinamiformes; family Tinamidae; genus Tinamus; species Tinamus guttatus. The sequence continues at coordinate 1,972,950 of NW_028288566.1, read as the reverse complement.
GGAGAAGTCCTGACATCCGGCCCAACATAATCCATTTTCTGTTAGCGCCTGCTTAGAGGCTTTAAAAAACAATGTCGCCTCTTTTGGGCCAAGCTGGGGATTAATCTTGCATACGCTCCGCGCTTCCCCCTCTTGCAGAAGGCGAGATGTTTTTACGCCATTCAATCTTGCACTGCTTTTTCCCCCGAAACGGAGCTGCTGTTTGGGTGCTCGACTTGGAATAACTGCAACAGGAGTGACGGACCGTTTCCTTCCCCTGGCGATCCCAGTTTCCTGGAGGCCTCCATGCTCTTCTTTGATTTTTTTTTAATTATTATTATTTATACCTATTTATTATTATTTATTGATTTTATTTATTTTTATTTTATTTCTATTTCTTTCTATTTATTTTATATTCTTCCTAGTGCTCCTAGTTCAGTAACTGAGCTCCGCTTCGGAGGAACTAATGAAACCAAAATCCAAGCAGCACTCAGGGAGGTCAACGGGAATAACGGGCTTTTCTTTGGATATTTTTGCTTAATGGAGATAGCAGACTTTTTGCAGCTATTTCCCATCTCTCTGCAACCTGGGGCAGGCAATTACGAGTTGTTTACTCGATGGGGCATCAGCTGGCCTCTGGGATGGGTCCCTCCAATGCAGACCTTCTCCCATCTATGGAGAAGAGGGTGATATGCTCCACGAGCCTTCCTTGCAAAGCCCAGATTTTCCTAATGCCCAGAGCTATTCCCACTTGGAAGATCTTGCAGATTCCCCAAAACAACCTATTTTCATAAGAACCCCAAAATCCCATGGGGTTAAAGCACCTCCAGCTTGAGCCTTGCAACCCAGCCAAGCTCTCAACCTCCACATTTGGAGCAGAGCCCCTCAACATACACCCAGAATGGGGCAGAAAGTTGCATTTTGGCAGCTAGGGGCTCATATGCTTATGTAAACCATGAGCAGAAGTTGGAGTGAGGAGCGGTGCCTTCTCTTTGAGCCTCTTTTGGGCATAGTTTTGCTTTTGTGATGCTTAAAATCAGCAAAACACAGATGTCTCCTGCAAGGTAAAGATACTCTAAAGGCAGTTTCTACCACCAGGCTCTTCCTCGACTGCGTGTGTGTCCGCTGAGAGTGTTCCCCGAGCAGTCCCTAACCTGGATAACCTATGGACAGCAGGTCTCCCTTCTTTTCCATTTTCTTGTCTGGAAAGCAGGATTTGATGCTGCAACCTCCTAGAGGAAAGCACCGTACTGTGCTTGGGATGTTTGGATGTTTTAATTTGGGTCTAACGCAGCATTTAGAAGTGAATCTCTGGAGCATCCCCCGGCTTCTGGGCTTTGCTTCACTCAGTGGTCTTGGAGGGCTCCAGCTTGACCCCTCTCTTAGGAAACCAAGCCTCAGGATGTTCTCAAGCTGTTCATGGGCACTTGGTCCCCAAGACCAGCCCCCATTTCTGTGAAGGTCTCTTTGCTGCAGCTTTCAGCATCTCCCCAGATCAGGAGCACAGTGCTGCACGGGGGCCACTGTGGATCCTGGGGCCCAGCGGTCCTGCGGAAGAGGATAAGGAGCACAGAAGCATTCCCAAGGGATCACGGTGCTTTTTAACAGGTTACTGCTCGTCAGCAGAGCTGCTGCTCCCAGCCCTTTGCATATTAAGCTAACACTTTTTACTTAACGGGCAGTGCGCGCACGCGCTGTCGCTTGCTAGAGGATTTGCTGATGAGCGGGAATTTGTTAGCTGGGAATTTTCTTTTCCCCCCTTGCTCTTTTGTGATCGCTTCTCCTTGCTCTAAGACGGCTTTGGGAGAACAGTAGCTATCAAAGAAAAGCAGAACATCCTTAACAAGGAGGTTTACACGGATTAAAAGTGGAGCATTTGGAGCGAAGGATCAGCACTTTGGAGCCAGGGCTGCCTTGCCTGGTGTGGGAGCCCCAGCAGGGAGAGGAGAACGTTTGTGCCAAAGCACCTAGAGGCATCTCATCTTCAAGGTGTGAGACCCCAACGTGCTCCTTTGGCAGGGATGATCTTTGGGAAGGTCCGTGACCCCCAGGCTGGGCACGTGGTGACAGCAGCAGTTGCCCCTTCCTCAAGGACATGTCCGGGATATCCTAAAAACAGTGGGACGTTGACAAGTCCATAGCTTGGTGCTTGCCCAGGCTCTTCGGTTACTTAGAGTCTACCCTGGGAGGAGGCCTTCAGTGCAGTCTGGAGGGTAAAAACAGTGTTAACCCCTAATTTTATTCTTTTTTGCAACAAAAAGTGGAGGCTTTCTCTACTATCGTATTGCACTCCTCTCCCCACATTCAGCTTGAGCATCTTCCGAGAGCGGCTCTCCCAAGCCCACTCCTTGGCTCAGCCCAGGGGCATCCGTTTCTCCCCACCCAGGCACCACAGGGCAAAATCCCTTGGGAGCCCATGTGGTTTCAGCTACTGCCCTGCATTTCTGTCCCCTCCAAATTCTCCCGGTGCCAGCTGCACCTTTTAAAAAACCATAAATCTTCTCTGAGAGCAGAACTTGCCCCTTTCAAACATGGGCATCAAGAAGCACCAGAGCAGTCGGGAGAGAGGAAATTTGCTTGGCGATCTGGTTTGCAAAACTGCACACACACTAGATTTTAAACTCGGGGTAGAGCAGTTTTTAATTTTTGGAAGGATTTTTAAGCATAATAAATGACAACATCACATTTTGAGAATTTTTTTCCCCGGTGCTGGGTATTTACAGTCGCTGCTTTTTTTCACCTGACAGTGACAGCTGCTCAAGGCAACAAGGTATTTAATTTCCAAATTTCCACCCTGCTAGATTAGCAATGGCAGAACTCTTTTTTCCTCGCCTCCTGTTTTTTTTTTTTTGTGTGTGTCTTTTTTTTCCTGCCTTTTCTTCTGATTTTTGTCTGTTTTCTCCTGCAGAGTTTGCAGAATTGTGCTGATGCAAAAAGCAGTCACTTCTCTGGCCTCTTGGATGGGCCTGAGAAGTTTGCCGTGGCGATTGCTGGCAGGAAAATTAGTATCGAATGAAAAAGAGGAAGGGTTGGAGAATCTCATCTCTCCAGAGCAAGAGCTGAGGCTGAGAAATGCCTTGGGTGTGAGGACGGGGTGCATTGAGCTTCTGGTTTGAGCATGAAGTTCATGGTTGTGCATGACCATGAAGCTCAAGGTTGTGCAGAAGATGCTGAGGGGCTCCACATGGCTGTGCACAGTGCTGCCCTCTGCTCCATCGCATATCACGGGTTGGATGACTGCTATCGCGGTGCCAAGGGGGAGGAACGGGTGCCACTCACCAGCAGGACAAGCTCCTCTTGGCTGGAGGACAAGATAGGACATCGTGTGGCATGGTGGTGGTGGGAAGGACACTTGTCCTATGAAGAGCAGTTCTCCCAATTTCCAATGCACCTGAGAATCACAGAATCCCAGAATGGTTGAGGTTGGCAGGGACCTCTAGAGATCATCTAGTCCAAATCCCCTGCTCTAGCAGGGACACTCAGAGCACATGGCACAGGGTGGCATCCAGGGGGGTTTGGAAGATATCCAGAGAAGGAGACTCCACACCTCTCTGGGCAGCCTGTGCCAGCGCTAAAAGATGTGAGCTTTAATGCAGCGGGGAGCGGAGCAGACTCCTCATTTTTGCTGAGGCACCTTTGCCTCCTAATAACCCTCTCTTTTAGCCCAGGGTTTCCCCGGACACCAGCAGAAGGTGGCACTGCTCAGTGCCCACCATGCAGCTGCTTTCAAGCTCCACAGCGGAGCCTCCTCTCCCCCTTTTCCCGCACAAGAGCCGTGTAATCCCCTTTCTCAACCACCGTGAATTTATTTACTTCAGCTGCTTCCGAAATGATGGGAATTAACTTGTTTAGTGCTGAGTAAGTAGCACCTGGAGGTATCGTAAAGAAGACGGGCTCACTCGTTCCGGGAGGTGCTTGCGCCCGCTCCTTCTGCTTCTGCTCAGCTGGGATTTTTTTTTAATTTCAAGCACAACGCTGTGTTTTAAGCTTTCCAGACGCAAATTCTGTGGCTGCTGGAGGAAGCTCCTTTGTAACACAGCAGTGGAGCTTTCTGCAGGTTCCTCCGAGCATCCTTTTCTACAGGAGGAAGGATCTGTGATTTCCTTGTGGGATTATAATTAGTGGGAAGAGCTCATGTAAGGATCTCGGAGGCATTTTGGATGTCTCCAACTGGGGACAAAATCTCCCGTCTGCTACCAGGTGGAGGTGACATCTCCTTGGTCATCCGAGTGTCTCTGGACAGAGCATCTCCAGGCTTCACGGCCAGGAAACTTGGAGCCATCCGTGAGGTCCCACATTTGTGAACAAATTGCAGCTCTGTGCTCAAATTTGGCAGGTTCTCTCGCTCGGGTCCACTGATGGCCTCGCTGTTATCCTGGGATGGCTAGGAACATCTGCGGCCGGCACTGTCCCGGCTCCTGGGCTGCTCCGCGGGGCCGGATGCAGATGTTCCCACAAATCCTGACGCTCCAGAGGTCCTTGCGGTGGCCGTTGGCCGCGGCTTGCAGCCAGATCTGGATCAGGATGCGGACGGGTCAGGAAGGTCACAGCTGTCCAAGCTGGGAAAATGGGACACAAAGGGCAGTGGGTTCCCGCATTTGGCACAGGCACCAGGGCCACCTGTCCGGAGGCAGCGGCCGTTCTGCAGGGCAGTGTGTTTTGATTGCAAATCGCTTCCCGTCTGGCTCCTTTTTGTCAAGTTTTATACAGAAAAAAACACTTTTTAGGGCTTGGAACACCCAAATGGGGCTTTCAGGACATAGCCCAGCCGCTCCGCTCATAGTGTTGAGATCTTAAACACCGCTTTAAAGTGCTTTTTAAATGATTGAATGAGTGGAGGGCAGAAGGAAAGTGTTATTTTTGGCAATGAAACAGCTTTGCAGCTTTTTTTTTTTGGATGGGAATCATGTTTGGAAATATGTTTTCCCCTTTACTCCAATCCAGCAAATTCCTAAGGACCTTCCAGCTGGGAATCACCAGCTGGGCTGCCAAAAGCTCCCTTGCAGCCATCCCGCTGCAAAGCTCCTGGCCCTGGCTTTGCTTTTCCTGATGGTGACGCTGAAGCCGAACACATCTACCAGCAGCTTCCCCAAGCTTTTATTTTACGAGAAGAGGCAGTTACGGCTCCCCAAACGCCGTCCAAGTTAATGCGATGGTCTCCGTGCGCCCGGGCTCATTTTTATAATTTTTTACTTTATGAAACAGGACAGGGAGCTTAGTGACTTATTACTATTCATTTCGTTTCAATGCAGTAAATATTGATTCAGCTGGGGGTTTTCAATTTAAACCGCTCGGCGATTATATAAAATATTACCAGCCTCTGAAATTATGCTTACCGATCCCTTCGGCTGCTCATTAACGGAGGAGTGCAATTTTTAGATCCCTCTGCTTTCATCACTCTAACAAATGGGCTGCGCTGCCTCTTTGCGCCGAAGGTGCCGCAGATGCAGCGAGCGGGGACTCGGCGGCCTCAGAGCCGCTTTCCGAGGGGTTTTACTGGGTTTTATTGAATTTTGAGGCCTGTTAATCCCGGCGCTGGGATTAAACAGGGGTTTCTCTCTGCTTCTTGCAATTTTTACGGGTGTTTGTAGGTGGTTTGCCCTCCACATCAATGTATGTCACTTCTCGGTCTCGCATGCAGCCCCTGCTTTGGTGCGACACCAGCTTGGACGTCAACCTGGGGCTTCGCTAAGCTCTAACCTGGAGGGTTGAGCAGCTCAGCGGGGAGGGGAAGACATGTCTGATGTCACGCAAGAATCTGCCCGTTCGGTGCAAAATGCTGCCAATCATAGAATCATTATGGCTGGAAAAGATCTTTAAGATCATCAAATCCAACTGAAGGCAAGAAAGGCAGAAGCTCCACGTGGGCTCAGCTCTTCGCTCCTTTGCAGTGCAGCTGGGATGACCTGGTGGCCAGGAGTAGATGGGAAATGAGCTGTTGGGTCTCACTGGAGCTGCATTCGTTGGATCGAGCTCCGTGCATGCTTTATAGAACCACAGAGTCCTTATGCTTGGAAAAGACCTTCAAGATCATTGAGTCCAACCGTAAACCCATCAACACGATGCCTAATAAAATACCTGCTCAATGGATTTGCATGTTGGGCTAAGCCGAGAGGGCAATGCATGACTTCCTTTCTTGTGGACTCTTTGGGCAGAGGTGGTTTTGGCTTCAAGCCTCGCTCAGCGATTGGTCCTTAGTTAACCAAAGTCTTAATCAAAAGTAACTAATGATGTCACCTGAAAGGTACTAGATGAGATTTTGAGTTAGAAGTTGAAGAGGGGAAAAAAAGGAGCTCAAACTTCATCACTGCTCGCCCTGCCAATTCGTCAACTCACCTAATTAAATGCCGCTTTAAATACTGCTTTAACGCCCATAAGGGCATAATCCATAAGGGTTGTAGAAAGTTGCCTTTAAAAGAATTGATGGGATTTTACCCTATGTGCATATTTCCAACTTGCCGGCCCCTGTCTCCTCCGAGCGCTTTGTCTCTAATCTTCCCGATTTGCTGCAGTGTGACTGAGAGCTGCGTTGAAGGTGACCGCGAAGTGCTTTGCCAGAAATCTGTTGTTGCCTGCTACGTTCAAACAGTTTACCCTTAATATATGTCCCTTAAAGAGAGTTTTGTCCCCCAGGCTGCTGGGTACCTCTTGCTGAAGTTTAATGATTACTATGAAAGGAAAAATTGCTGATGGGTTTGAGGAGCTTCTGAAGCTTCTAGCTTTCACAGCAGATGTTTGAGGAGTTTCATGAGCTTCGAGTCTGTGCAAAGTGGTGCCAACCTGGCCCGATGGGTCCTGTCGGTGCGACGAGGTGAACTCCTTCCTCCTGCCATTCCTTTAGCTCGAGTCCAGAGGAACTCTTATACGATAAGGAGATCTGGCTCGGACAAGATCCATCAAGGAGAGAAAGCTGTTCCAGGCTTCTCAAAGCAAGGTAGCGACAGGCGTTCTTGGATGGCCATGACAACCTCTTTTCCAAGTCTTCAGGATGCTTTTCCTAAAGTTTCCTGTGGTCACCAACCAGAGGGAAGCCCCTTATTCCTCCGTTTGTGCTCCTTGGTGCTCTACCATGCATCCTCTTGAAGAGCTTGGTGGCATTTGGACCCTGGTGAAGACAAGTCTGGAGGAAAACACAACCCAGGGCAAAGCCTGTGGTTTTCCCTGCTGTAAGTTGAGTTTTTTTGCATCGTTTTTTTCTTTTCCCTCCCCCTTTTTTGCAGGATGGGTTTTTGTTTGCTCTTTTCTGAGCTCAGCAAGGCTCGGCACCCCGTGCAAGCGGCAGAAATGCCCCGTTTAATTTGCGGTTAGATATCTGTTAAGATTGCATCCACTTCCCCAGTCAGCACTTAATTGGCAAGTCGCTTGATTTAACAGCGTGGGAGCCGGCACCGGAAAAATGGCCCAAATAAATCACTGCCTGACGCCAGAAAATAGATATAATCTCAACATTAACTACATTAATAGTAGCAGGAGCCGAATTAAGAAAGCCATAAAGTATAGGCAGGAGAGGATAAATTATAGCCATCTCGTCGACTCTTCTGTGGGTGCTGCTGTGCTGCCCGGCTCCTCCTGACCCACTCCAGCTCGGGGCTGGGCCAACTTGCATGTTGAGTAGCCACGTCCTGACGCTTTAGTTGCTCCTGCTGTGGGATGAAATGATGTGTGATGTGATGTGATGAAAGACAGGGAAGGGAAGTTATGGCCAAAATATCAGCCAAAAAACAGGGCTTTCTGCTTGGCCAATTAGGTGCTGGAGTGCAGGAAAGAAGGTTTGTGAGTTGATTTCTTAAGAAGGTTGGGATTGAGTTATCAGGTGAGAAGTTGCGCAGTGCTAGGTGTGAGTAAAGCTCTCTAGGAATGAAAATGTGGATTTTGGAACATGCTTACAGCTTGGGGCTGAGGTCGCCTGGAGATCGCACACTCACCAGTTGCTTGTGTCCTGGGGAAGCCCAGGCTGATGCCGCCACCCTGGTCCTTTTGAGTGGTTGGCCTGCAACATTGGCACCTCTTCGTTCCTGTTCAGTACAGGAATTGTGGAAGTTGGTGGCAGGCCCAGGAATCTGCTCTGCATGGAAAAAGAGTCTCAAAAGGACTGTCAAAACTCAGGGAGGGTAGAGTATTCCAGGCCCACATCCGGAGTACTGGGTGCAGTTCTGGGCTCCCCAGGACCAGACGGATGTGGAGCTTCTAGAGAGGGTCCAACACAGAGCGACAAAGATGGTGAAGGGACTGGAGCATCTATTGTATGAGGAAAGACTAAGCGAGCTGGGCCTGTTTAGTCTGGAGAAGGCTGAGAGGAGATTTGAAGGCTGAGGGCAGAATGTAGGGAGGATGGGGCCAAGCTCTTCTCTGTGATGACCGCTGCCAGGACAAGGGGTGATGGGTACAAGGTGAAACATGGGAAGTTCCACCTCCATGTGAGGAAGAGCTTCCTTCCTGTGAGGGTGCCAGAGCCCTGGCAGAGGCTACCCAGAGAGGCTGTGGAGTCTCCTTCTCTGGAGATCTTCAAACCTGCCTGGATACCACCCTGTGCCCCATGCTTTGGGTGTCCCTGCTGGAGCAGGGGGGTTGAACTAGATGATCTCTAGAGGTCTTTTCCAACCTCAACCATTCTGGGATTCTGTAAAGTTGTAGAGCTATGAGAGGGCAGAAGGTCCAGGGGGATCTTCAGGGAGGACACAGTCAAGTGCAGAGGAGCCTGGACAGACAAGGTCCCCTTGAGGCCCAAGTATGATTGTTCCTTGGATGTTTTGGAGACCCCTCAACACCTTCATTTCCACATGTAAAATGTGGGAAAGCAGCTCAGGTATGTGCCGTGAGGGCCTGTCTTCTGCAGTGACCTCAGTGCTCCTTGGTGTTGGGCAAGATGTTGGGCCAAGCTCTTCCAGCTCTTCAGGAAAGTATTGCAAGACCCAAGGAAGGCTCCTCTTCATCTTCCGCACCTTCCCTCTGTCTCACAGTAAAGTCTTAAACAACATCCCACCTTTCGGCAGCGACCTGAGGGAATGATAGCCTTGGGAATGGGACACTTGGCGTTGCCTTCACACTTGTTTAGGGGTTTCTTCCACCGCAGCCTTGAGCACTCAGGAGAGGAGCTTCCCTCTGTTCCCCACATGGCCAAATACTCTGTGGTTTTCCTCCCTGCTTCCAGCTTTTATCTGTACCGCCTGTTAATGCGGTGTTTAAAGGACTCTTGGCAGTAAATATTTAACGATCATAGAGTCGTCGCTCGGAGACGCTGGCGCTTTATGAAGTTTGAAGTGCCGCTGCTGTCACTTGTGCTTTTTTTCAGCCCTGAGGAGAGGTCTGGACCATTCTCAACTTGAAGAGGCCACTTTGAGGTTCAGCCACAAAGTTTCGGATGTCCCTGTGTCCAGCTTGGGGCCGAGCATCCACATTATCCCTTAAGGATATCCCTTAATGGTTGCTGACCGGGCTGCCGCATTATCCCTTAACGCGTGTCCCTCCTGCCGCGACTCGACAAGGCGATGGGTCGAGATGCCAGCAGAGGGAGACAGCTTCGTGCGAGTCCCGAGGCCCGGCACGGAGGGCTCTTTTAGCTCTAACGAGAGCCTCATTTAGCTCTAACGAGAGCCTCAGCCGTGCGCTCTGGTTCCTTCCCGCTCCATGTTGCAAAGCACGAACACATCTCTCCAGGTCTGCACCTCGCAAAGGTCTCAAGCACCCGCGATGCCTGGTTTGCACAGCCCCCTGCGTTGTTTTTCTTAGATATCCGATAAAATGGTCGGTGTTTCGGACACCCAAGGTGCTGTGGCTGCACCAAGCTCCCCTCTGGACCGAGCTGCCAACAGGCACCCATAAGCAAATACCTGATATTTGGATTTATACCCATTTCCGATCATGGGCAAATCCTTGGGAACCTCTGAGAGGTTTCTTTCTTTTTTTTTCCCTAACGGGAGAAAAAATAAGTATTTCCCATTTTCCCATAGTTGCCCAAATGCAGCATTTTCTCCCCCAAAACCGTCAGAAAGCGCTGAACTCTCTAACTTTGGAGCCTGGATGAGTGCATTTTGGGTTGGTTCACCGCCAGGGGGTCCGTGCTTAAAATGGATTTTTGCCAAGTGTCCGTTTTACGGCGCTTTTTCCTTTGCCGCCTCGTTGTTTATTAGGCCCTTAAAGGGATCGCTTGTAATGCGACCATCGATCCACATCCCTTTCGGAGAGACGGGAGCCCATAAAACCAGGCCCGACCCTTTCATACCGGCACGGCATCGTTTGTAAGGGAGGCAATGCAATTAGTATTGCTAACCCGCCTGCTGTCCTGCGTGTGCACCTGCATACGGTGCCCTTGAATCATTTTTATACATTACACGATATACGGGGTCTACATGCCCTGGCTGTCTTTAAATATCTGGCCGACGACTCGCTTATGTACTAAAATTTTGCCGAGAATCAGGTTATTGCCCATTTTCTTCCAAGCGGGGCTGAGCACCAATCCCGGTTCTCGCGGGGGAAATTCCAGAGTGTGTTTTGCACACGCTTGTGGAGGTTAATGAACTTTAAATTAAAGCACTGTGTTCCCGTGGGTGCGGAGTTACTCGTGTCAGAAGCAATGGGGTGTGCGGCAGAGTCACAGCTGGGCCGGTGCCTTCACATCTGGGCAGAGGGGTTAAGGGCAGGTTTTGCTTCCTGATGTGCCGAAATAAAGAGCTAAAGGGCAATGAAAAGAGCATCACAAGAGGGGCAGGAACTTTGGCTTAACCGAAGCAGACGGGTTAACTTGGGATGCAGATGCCCAGGCTTTAGTTTTGCATTTAACTCTCCGGCTCCCGGGCATGAGGCTCTGCAGAGCCCGACAGCAGTTGCTGGCGTCTCGGGGCTTCGTTCCCTTTAATTCATCCCCAATAAACCACTTGCCGTTGAGCCCCGCTGCCCCATTCCTATTTTGTTTTCTCTTAATTAAAATGCATCCACTGCCGGTCCCGTCGTTAGCATTATTATTATTTACTGCCCGTGAAAAAAAGTGCTTGGAAAGAAGCTGTCTCTGGAAAAAACAATTACACTGGAGCATTTGGGAATGCAGGCAGGAGGGGAAAGCTTGGTTGGGATTTGCCTCTATTTGGGAGATGGAGTTTTTTTGGCTCGTTGCAGGAAATATTTGAAGCCAAGGCTGGCGCAGTCCTGGAGGTGATGCTGAAGGGCTCCGTTTGACCACTTGGGATTTGGAAATGGCTTGGAAAACTCATCGCTCCAGCCACACTGGGACATGTGCCTCCCACAGCGTTTTGCTTTGGGGACTGAGCTTGCTGGTTCGGATTTCAAAAGCTTCTGCTTATGCACAGTGTGGGAGTAATGTGACAGCGCTTGAGAATGCAAAATTTGGGAGCGTTGCCTACAGAGCAGTGTAGCGTCCAGCTTGTTTCCACCCCTGCTTCCCATCCTTGTGGGAGATCTTCTTCAATCTGCTCCCATTTTTCCCTCATTTTGTAGGGCTCTGCGATCACTCCCTGGATGGGACAGCCTGTTGCTGCGGGAGGATGAAGCGTTATCCCGTATCCCATTCCCGGTGCCTGAATATAGCGCGGTCGCTAGCCTGGCCGCCTGAGCGGAGCGCCTGAAGCCGCTACCACCTGCCTGGCTCGCGTGCTGTAGGAGATCCCTTTCAGCTCAGCAGAATTAAACCATAATGAACTTTGTCCAATCGTCGGAGCTAATGGGGTGAAAGGAATCTAATTAATGGGTACAATGGTCCCCCGGTCTTGCTGGCATAATTGCTGAGCCGCTGCGGCATTAGAAAGCGCCTCGGAGCGCTGAGCATTAGGGGCTGTCAGCACTTCCTTTCTCAATCTTAGCTTAAGCGGTTTAACGGGACGCTAGCAGGGGCTTTGGGCTGCAAGTTGACCTACCTTGAAAGTGGTTTCATCTACACAGCCGCGTTTTCCGGGAGGATTTGGGCTTGGGTTTTTTTGCCTTCCTCTGACTGTTGCAATGGAGGAATTTTCCCAGCCTTTGCTGGGAAACCCAAGTGGCCGTTGAAGTGTGTCCGGAGATGCTTGGGTGACTTTGAGCAGAAGGCACCAACTGCTTTCTGGAGGGCAGAGCTGTGCCCAAAAGGGGCAGAGTGCATTTGGGCTGGGGTCTCAGCTGGGCAGGGAGCGAGCGGAGCTGCTTTGGGATGGGCTTTGTAGTCACACAGATGAGGACTCTCAATCCCTGGAAGCTTTGAGAAGAGCTTCAGGAGAGCCAAAAACATGAGAAATTGCACCAGGCAGGGAGATAGCAGTATGAAGTGGACTTTGAGGCTATGTGTTTTTCAGAAACTGATGATAAAAATGGAGGGAGATGAAGTGATTAAACAGGAGAAAGCAGCCAGTAGAGCAGTAGACCTCAATGAGGAAGCTGCCGTAGTCCCCACTTGGACAGAAGAGTCCAGACTCTGGGTCATTGGGATAAATGGTGCGATGGTCCTGGCCAGAAGCGCTGTGAAACAGCCCAAAATTATAATCCTGGTACATAGTCTGAATGTAGGTGCTGGTCGCGAGGTGGCAGAAGAAACGGAGCTGTCTTAGACCTCAGGAAAAGACTGTGGAGGAAGACAGAAAGAGGAGGCCCGCTTATTGCCAGCCTCCCTCTTGGAAAGCGAGGCCGCCACAAGATGAGTGATGGAGGCCGCAGCAGCTGTTTGCTTTCCAGAACGATGATGAAATGTTAGTTACAGACAGAAGCAGCATCCTGCAGAGAGGGACAGAGATGGAGCCACATTGAAGCTAGCCACCTTCACAGGGGGATGCCATGGAAGGAGCAGAAGGAAAATCAGGGCTGAAGCCTTGTTGCGGGCTTGGAAGAACTGCTCGTGGCAAGAAATGGATGGCGTAAATCTCCTATATGTAAATCTCCTTTATGTATAAATACGAAGGGATTCCCACTGTGTTGGGATGCTTTGCTTGACTTCTGGACCTTCAGAGGCCTGGTGAGACCCTATGGGCCATGAAGAGGGGTCAAAAGTGATTTCAGGTACTATTTAACTTACACATAAAGTCTGAAATTCCTTAAGTGTTGGCAAATCTTGCAGTGGGTGGAAGGAGAAGCCCCTTCCTTGGGGCTTAGCCAGGTGCACCCTTCAGCAGCGCTAGCCCAAAAAGTCCCCAGAAGCTTGGCTGCCTCTGCGGAAAGGTCTCGGTCCCTTCTTCCCCTCCTCGCTTGCAAGCGAGGAAGGAAGAGCCGTAGCGCTCCGGAAATCTGCTGATGCAGCAGCAGGGGAAAAAATGATCCTCGAGCAGAAATGCCGGTGTTCGCGCAGGACAGATGCGATTTGCTCGTGCACTAAAGCCAGAATGACCCCTGAGCATCCATGAAATCTGATTTTCTCTTGTTTTAGGGGCAGCGATTGTGATCGGAGGATGAGTATGTTCTCACACCAGTTCAGTGACTTTAACAACGGATGTTTTTTTGCTTGTCCCTCTTGCCCCTGCTTCCTGGTTATTCAGTGCCAGTCATGTTAGAGCGGAGAGACCGATTAAACTCATGGCATTAGCAACACTTTTGAATTAACAGCAAAACTCTCTTGTTATCCTCAAATAATTAAACTTTCAGTCAATAACCTTTTTCTAAAATAATCCTGCCCAGCTGTAACAGGAGGGCTGTGCAAGCGAGAAGGCTGCGGAGAGCAGCGGTTGCTTCTGTGGGATTAATCCCATGGCGCTCGGCATGGAGCATCCCCGGTGTGATCCCATGGGGTCCCCTGTGTCTCCTGTGTTTGGGGCCCTGTGCTCGCTCCAGCGCTGTTAGTTGATGTCCCCCATCCCTGATTCTCCTGCCATGGCCAAGAATGGGAGGCAGTGACCACCTTCTGTCATGGACCCCGCTGACATCGCAGTGTTTCCTTGCAGCTGCTTGTCTTTTGGTCTCATCGGATCCTTCCATTGTGAGCACTTCCAACCATGGACTATGTCCTTCTAGCTCATGAAGAAGAGGACAAGAGAAGAGAGATCCATTGAGGACATAAGAGCTGCAAAGCTGAGGGCATGGAGATGAGCGATGGAAGCAGATATGACACTCTAGGCATTAATATAGCATTACATCCATGCTTTGCATGAAGAAAAACATAAAAAATAGTATTGATAACCAACCTAGACTGCTTCCCTCTCTGAAGACTCATCCCCTGGCCCACTGGCAGTTGGGAGAAGGGTGGTGTTGGGTCAAAGTATCTTCCAAGGCATCATAAATTTAAGGGACCCTCCTTAAAGGCAATTTGCAGCATTACCATAAATTGCCTAAATTTACGGCTCAGCCTCTGCGTGGCACTGCCAGGGGCAGGAAGAACAGCGTGAAGATTGCAGACGTTGTAGAAAGGCTGGTGACGTCCTGTTGCCTTGCATAATCATGGAAAATAAAGGGGCCAGAGAGGCAGGGTTGTAGTCAGGAGGCTGAGCATGTCATGGGACATTAAAACGTTCCTTTCAATTTGCTTTTTACTGCTCAAGTCGTTAACCTCCTATGTGCTCTTTGGCTGTTATTGACCAACACGTGGCCGTGAGCAGAGGCAGAACTGCGGATCAAGTGCCGGTGATCAGCCCGACAGCTCGTTTTCCTCCTCCTCCTGTAGGAAAAGGGACTGTAACACGTGGGGATGCTCTGAGTGATGCTGGATACAGCTGGCTCTGCGGAATCACCCCCCTAAGCTCGTGCTAGGTGTGTGGTTGGGGCAGTTTGACCAAAGCTGGGGTCTTTGCACCTATTTCAGCTGGTGGGAGAGTGTCTCTAATGATGCCCTGAGTTGGTTCTTGTTGCTGGCGTATGTTACTGCCTAAACATCTGTGAAGGGTTCGTGGTGCTTTGGTTTTGGCTGTTGAAAAGGGCTTTGCAGTCCAGTAGTCACCTGGTAAATGTGTTGCCCTCCAAGACGTGGGGTTTAAAGCTCAGAGATCCCAAATGAGGCTGATTTGTGTTGTGTTGTGATGTCGCCTTCTCCCTTTTGGGTCCTCCTGCTGGTCTCAAAGCAATCCAGGATGCATGGTAAGGGCTTGGGGTGCTCCTTTGCTTTGGTAGCAAACGTTTTCTCCTATTCTTCCCTAAAATCTCTTCCCCTTACTCTTTTTTTTTTGTTTGTGATATAGATAATTCCGAGCTTGCTCTCTCAGGAAGCTGCCAGCACAGTGGTTGCAGGTAGTTGAGCTCTACAGAGGGACCCAACCTTGGACTGGCAACAACATTTGGGGTTACAAGTTTGAAACCTGCGGAGAACCTATAAAACCCTGCAGAAGTTGCACAAATTAACCCACTTTTTAGTCATTACTTCTGGAGTGCAAATATTCAACTCCAGCTTGGCTTGTGTCACACTCTCTACTTAGCCTGATCTATTAGATATCAATATTTCATGAAAGACAGTGAGGATGTTTCCAGACCAGACTAGTGAACTGAAGCCTTGGCTGAAGTGACCCAGATTGAAGACACTTGCTGGGGCTAGGAATATTCTGGGTGAAAAACACTGCAAAAAAATGTGTGTGAATCCCTATTTTAGCTGTACAGAAGCAGGCACTGGAAGTCCCTAAGGAGGGGATGCGGAGTGCAGTTTCTGCATGTGCGTCTCACCTTGAGCAAGTTGCTTCTCCCCACTGAGATGGTTTTTGTCCAGCTGTTTTAAAAAATAATAATAATCAAGTGTAAATTGGAAGCATCCAGCCTTCTGGCAGAGATGTGATTTGGTTGCTCTGTGAGAGGCCCTTTGAGAAGGTGCCGTGAGAAGAATGTGAGATTATTCCGTTTTCTGCCTTGCTCCGAGTGTAATTGTTTGCGCAGGGAACTTCTGCAGCTTGGGCGAGGGCTGCGAGGAAGTGTCATGCTTCTGGGATGTGGAAGATGAGAAAACCACACACACAAAAAAAAAAAGCAAGAAAAGAGAAGACTGGCAGCCCTGCATTGCAGGTATAATCAAATGTTTGTTACGTAACACGCAGTCCTAAAAATTACTGCAATATTTTAAATGGCGGGATTAAGCGATTGGGTGACCTGTAAAGATGAAGAAATCCATTTAGATGTCTCGGGAATGGTGCTGGTGAGGGCAAAAAAGCTGAAAGTGACTAAATGTGGGAAGGAAATGATTGTGTTTTTGGAAGGCAAGTTGTAGTGTGTGCAAGCGAGCTCGGTGGCTTTGCATTTGAGCCTGGTTTGCATGTCGTCAGGAGGGCTCACGTCTGCCATGCTGAAAATGACTCCAACCAGCTCTGGGAATGCAGGAGAGCAAAACAAATAAAAGTCGTTAGTCTGATGGCCAGTGAGGGAAGACATTCTGCTGAAAGTCTGGCCAGCGTGAGGCCCCATGCCCTGGTGTTTCAGGAGCTGGATGCTCCTTCTCAAGCCCTCGTGTCCTCTCCTTTTCTTGACCTTCTGCAGTTCATCCTTCATCAGGCTTCATATTTTTCTCTCCTGCTCTACCTGGAAACCGTGCTTCGGGACTGTAGATCTGCTGCTGCTTTGTGTGTCTCCATCCCAGTGGAGGTGGCCACACCTTGGAGGTGGCACCAGTCACCCAAGGTCCTTCTTCCCATTTTTGCTGAGGCTGTTGAGGACACCCGGTGGTCCTGGCCCAGATTCACGTTGCTGAGGTTGATCAAGATTTAAATTCCCAAGACAGAAACCCTTGATTTAAGTCATTGAGTTTGATCTCATCCCACATCTTTGTTCCGCGGTTGTTTTTTGAGCCAAGTCTTGATTCTCATTGCTTGCTAACCATTGCGATACACTCGTAAGTATTTTTCTTCTGCAAATGTGGAGAATTTCTCATACAGATGTGCTTTCATTTAGGCAATTACATAACTTAATACACACTCATTGAGCTTTGTAATTTTTCCTGGGCTTAGGAAATAGTAAGTGAGACCTGGATTCAATTTTTTTCCTTGAGATTAGCACCAAGCTGCATTTGAAGGCACACATAGATTCCACCGAACACAACTAAGAGAAATGTGCTGAGTGCCTGGGAGTCCACGCTGAGCTTCCGAGCACAGATTTCCTTATTCGATACGTTAAAAATGAAGAATTGTTGGTAGCTCCGTTAGCATCATTGTTTGTCGCTGCTTTTAAAGCCAAGGGACATGTCCAGCATAAACAGCAACCTGTCCTTTAACAGGATGGTGCCACCTGTAGCTCCAAGAAATCCTTTTTACGCTCGCTAAGAAGCTGGTAGGAGGTTTCTATTCTGCTCTTGTGGTTTCCTGTTTAATTTATATACATCAGGCTCCTTGATATTCAGCATATAGACGTGTATATGTGTGTGTGTCTGTGCTTTCTTTGGGCCAGATGTCCTCATACCTACAGGCAACGGCACGCGCATGTGCATTGCTTGCGGATACCAAATCTGAACTTTGAATGAGGTCTTTTGCTCCACTCAGTTTCATTTCTCAAGTCCTTGGCCTGGAAATTCCCCTGCTGCTGGAGCTCCTAGTCTCTTCCATCCAGATCTGCATGAGTAAGCAGTGGAATTCCCGGGATTTGAGTGAAGCTGCCTGTTGACCAGGCGGAAGAGCCCGGCGCTCGAGATAGCCAACGTTTTATCATCCACTTTTAGCACAATGTTGAGGTTTGTCACCCAAGCAGCGGCACCACGGTCAGTGTCCGACCACCTTCCTTTTCCCAACTTCACTCTTCCCTCTTTTTCTTTTCCCCATGGAAAAATGGGGCCTCCCTGGCCCACCCTGAGGAACGCTGACCCTCACCCTCACGCTGTCAAGGTTATGGCGATAAATCCTGGCGCTTTGTCACCGCTCCGCGGAGTAAATTGGCTGGCCGCTCTTGGGCTGAAGGGGAGATAATTTGCTGTAGTATTTCAAATGGATTAGAGATGGATTTGAAGGGAAAGTTCATGCCTCCCATTACAAAGGCGAGAAAGAAGACTATCTTAAGGCACTGTTCACACTCCGGCCTTCATTATCCACGCTTAATACCTTTCCCATTTTCCAGCGTTAATGAAATTTCCTGCCGGAGCGGGCCGGCTGGCCGGCCGGCAGCACTCCACAAGCACGTGTGGAGCTTGCGGCGCCCGACGGGGAATTACAAGGACCTGGCGCTGGGGCCGTGTTCACCGGGCCGGGCGTTTGCAGCTCCTTAATTGGATCCTCCCCTTGAGTGAGGAACTTGTGGAAGACGCAGACGGCATGATCCCGGACGCTTTCTCCAACGTATCTAGCTACTGCCATATATATTTTATTTTTTATTACTTACTTGACCTGCTTTTTTATTATTCTTAAGTGCTCAACGTTGCTTTTTTCACAGCCTTAGCAGTGCGTTTATCCTCCCGCTCTGAACCTGCAGATGCTTCGGGATAAACACTGGATTTTTCCGTCCAGTGGCAGCATTTTGGCAACTTGGTAGCCCTTGCTGAATGAATGACCCATGCCGTTAAGCACCAAAAAATGTAGCTATTACATTGTGCAATTCCTTTTTGCTTTGCAGCGTCCCCTCACTGCAAGGTAATGCTCTCCAGTGCTTGCATCCTGCTGATAGGATAGTGGGCCTTAATTTACGGATATTCTTCAGTAATGCACACTTTATGTACATGGGGCTAATAGCATTATGGGCATAGTTTGTCCTAATGCAAAATTAGAGCTCACGATTTGCATAAACAAATTGCTGTCTGGATTAGTGCTGAATGCCAATGACGCCCAATGCCCGATGGCCGAGGTGATCTGCTCTTGGCTCAACGGCGCCCAAGGAGGGTAGTATCCCCCCTCTCAGCCCTCTCCTTTGCTGAAAAATTTGCACAAAAGGGACCTTGAATCTGCCTCCTGACCCAGCTTGTGTTGCAGGCTCCGTCCTAGATGTTGGGTGCCTGGTGATAGGTGGGGAACGGCATCAGTCTCAAACCTTCGCAGCAAAAGCCAGGAGCTGGGGTTGGAGGTAGCTGCAGCGATCCCAAAGCTGGCAGAGCTCCGTCAAGCTCAGGGACTGTCCCACATTCCTGATTGCTCCTCCTGTCTGTGCTGTTACCAATGCTCATTTCTTTGCTGGTGGGCCTAGAGCTGCAATTGATGAGTCTTGGGGTGATGGGACCACGTGGACCATTTGTGGAGATCTAATGCAATATCTGTGACTGCGAAAGCCGGAAGTAATGGAAAATTGGAGCTTTTCCACAGTCCAGAGCAAGAACATCCCTGGTTTCTTTCTGTAAGGCTGGAGAGCTCTTTCTCCATCATCCAGTGCCATATCCTGTGGGTTGTGAGTGTGGAGTCTGCGTCTGGATGTTCCTCAGAGCCTTGGGTTTGTCCGTGCAGCAGCAGCCTCTGGTGATCCACACTGACCCCCTCTCCGTCTCCCATTTCCTTGCAGATCGCCGGGATTGAACCCAGCGCGCCCGTCACCAACGAGCAGCAAGTCGCCGCAGCTGCAGCAGCGCTGGCGGAGCAAGGGCTTGCGCTGCATCGGGGGCGTCATGTACAGGGTGTCAGCCAACAAACTCTCCAAGACCTGCAGCACCCCCGGCCGGAGCAGGGACCTGAGCACCAAGAGCCCCAGCAGAGCAGGTGAGCGCTGAACGTTTTAACAGTGGTTTTAACAGCTCAGTGGTACTGGTTTTAACAGTGTCTGGAGAATTTTTTTGAGTTTCTGCCCGGGCCTCTCATACATTTGCTCCATGTCTGCTTTATTGGTGATGGTAACATCAAGTAATTGTAGGTAACGTCCCTCCTGAGAGCATGTGGGGGAGGCTCAGCAGCGTCAAGGGACGTGTGTGTGTCCATATGGCCCACACAAACATCCACAATCCTGCCTGTAACCCAGTAATCCTTGGCTTTGCCGTTGCATCCAGAGAAGGAATCAACTTTTCAAAAGCTTGGGGAGAACCCTCCATAAAGTGAGCTCAAGCAAAGCCTGGTGTCAGCGAAGCTGCGTTTCCGAGAGCTTTGCTTCCAGCAGTGGGATTTTCCAAAGTGTCTGAATCTCTTAACTCTTTGTGCCTGTCCGTGGGATCAGGCACTTCTAAGTGCTTTGGGAGGCTCTCTTGCAGAGCTGCTGCTTGCTGTTATGACATGTGTTAATTTAAAGCATTTGTAAGAAATGAGAAAAAACTGCCAGATAAAATGGATAAAAATGGATGAACTGCCTGATAAAATGCCCTTTAATAGAGATGAGAGCAGTGTGACACCCTTGGGGCAGGAGTGATCAGCAGCACAAAACCAAGGGGGAACATCCAAGTTACAAGAAGTCCTGCTGTTGAGGACCAGTTTCTCCAGGGCATCATCTAGGGCTGAACCAACAACCAGCAAAGACAGTGAACATCTTGAAACCGTTCAGACATGTGCGGGGACCATTCTGCTGTAGTCTCTGTGGGAAGGCCTTAGGTGGACAGGCAGTGATTCTGTGAAGTGCTGGAGAAAGTCCGTTGGTTTGACCATGGCATTGGGATTTGTAAAGGGCAGGTTACATGATCTCCTGCTCGAGGAGGACATGGGTAGAGGGGGTCCTGCCTTGCAGTGAGGTGGGCTTGATGACTCCAGCTGCTGCTTGATTTTCAGTAGATCCATTTAATTAGATGCCAAGAATTAGACCAAGGGGAGAAACACCCAAGCCCAAATGCAGTTTCTGGAAAGAGGGTTGAGCTGTGGATACGATGGGGATTTTCTCTGGGGCAGCAGCATGACAGATGGGGTTTTGCTGGGTGGCATCTCAGGTTCCTCTAAATGTGAACAAGGAGATGCGATGGCCACCGTTTCCTTGGCCACGCTTTTGCGTTGAAGGGAAATAAGCATCCCCTAGAATCCTTGGGACTTTCTGCAAAGACTTTCCGCCTTTTTGTCCTCGGTTGGAGAACAGCAGAATCTCGGGAAGACGTGAGCTTCGGTCTCAAGAAAGGTCCCAGCAAAACGCAGAGTAAGTGACTGTCTCCCAGCTTTGGTCTCATTGCTAAGGGCTCGCAATGTCCCCATGCAGCGTTTATAACCCTAAATCTTCCTTTTCTGGTGTGTGTCAGTGCTCTTGTGTTGCATTTTGGCTGTCGCCGTAATCCCTCGTGCTTTGCAAGGCTGGATTCGGCGTGCACGCATTTATCTTGCTTTAGGGTAGCTGCGGCTGGTGCCGCATGAGAGTCACACACACTGCCCGTGTGCCCAAGTCTGGGCACGTTTGCAGAATGCTCTGTGTTTAAGCACTTCACAAAGTGCATTTAAAAGAGGAAAAAAACAGCTTTTTTGCTCTCTGATAGCGCCAGACACCAGATCTTTGGGACAGTGGAGAGATGGGAGATGCTCTGGGTGCCAGGTGGCTTCTGTTTGATCTCAGCCAGACGAATCTCTGCAGCCCACTCTACCGGAAGGTCCCATTCCTGCCCCAATCCATGTGGGAATGCTATCCGCACTGTACTGCTCTTAAAACATTCCCAAATGCAATGGAATGGCAAAGACGAATAACCTGACTGAGCGGTATCGTGTTTAACGCTGTCATTTCAAAGGTGTGCAGGGAAATCTCCTGAAATTTTCAAGGAAGCCAGTGCCGACGGAGCATCCACCGCAGCGTGCAAAGACACAAGACCCGGAGCGTCGCTTCTCCGTAGGGTTAAGCTGGTTTTGCTGCCGCTTGGGAAGATCCCGTGGCGCCGCGTCCTGCCCTTCTTTGCAAAGCGACATGCCCGATCCTGCTCGGATCAGCAGCGAAGCGGAGCCCCTTGATAAGCATCGTCGCCGTGGTAGAAAACAACCACTCGGAGCGGCACGGTGGGATGCACAGCACAGAAAGTGCCTTGGACACGGCTCACAGATGCATTTGGATAGGCAGGATAGGGAAAAAAAAAGGCGCCAGGCTGCAGGCCCCGCTATTAATCATCGCTGTAATCATGCGGTTAATGAACATGACAGCTCCGGCTCCCCGCGGAGAGCGGCGCCGCGGCTGGGCTAGGTCCAACGGGCGCTTCTCCGGGTGATGCGTCCCGTTTCACACGGGCTGCATATTTCCATACGGATGATGCACCTCTGAGCAGATAAATCATTTTAAAAGAGAGGGGAAAAAAAAAGAGAAAAACACCTGTCCCTCGTTGCAAGATATAAAACATCCAGCCTGCCGCCACATTGCTGCGTGCAATCGCTTGAAAAGCCCTTAATGTGCAATTCCTTGCTGCTCTCCCTAGGTAGCTTTTATTTTTTCCCTTTCTATTTTTTCCACCTTTCCTTTTTTTGGGAGAAACAAGGCTCCCAGGTTGCAGAGTGGCCAAAAGCTAAATTCAGAGTTATGACTCACTTAACTGGTCGCTGGTTTTGCGACATTGCAAGGTTTATTTGTGAGCAGATGCCCTGGGGGAAGAGGTGCGTTGGCTGTCCATCACAGGAAACTTTTGGTCCACTTAATCCTTTTTAATGTTTTTAGTTTGCTTATAATAAGATGGCTTTGTTGATATCCTTTGTTGGATATTATTGTAGTTTTTCTTTGACATGAGTTGGTTTTAGCTGTCCAGTCCAGTGAGATGTGTGGGAAGTGGCCGAATTTCACTTATGAGGAGCTGCCAAGGACCAGGCTGGGACCATAGAGCCAAACAAGGTGATTTGGCTGCACAGCCTCATTCAGCAAGGGCAATAACTGCTGTAAAGTTATTTTTCTTCATTTCTTTCAATAGCCATTGTGCGACCCTATTGTGTGTAGATGCGGCGCCAGCGGGCACATGCTGGATGATGTGCCACATCCTGGAGTTTCTAAACTGCTTTTGCCCAAAGCTGCAATAAAAGGGGATGGAACCTGGCTGGGACAGGTTGGCAGAGGGCAGGTTTGGTGGCACATGGACTTTTCATCATATTTCAATGTAGGGAAGTTCTGCAAAATGCTAAAAATCCACCCGTGCTTGGGCTTACGAGAATTTTGTTTGACCTTTTCAGCATCCTTCCGCTCCATGCGAACCCCTGTAAAAACAGCGAGTTGTGAACATGTCTGTGGTTTCTAATCTTTCTCCTCTTTCTTTCAGCGAGGTTGACCTCGACGCCCAGCAGTCCTGGCTACTCCCCATCCAGCTACCTCAACAGATCAGCCACGAGCCGCTACATTGCCAGGTCTGTGCAACCTGGGGCACCGGCCTCTGCTTGCAATGGTGTAGGAAACTTCAGTCACAGCTGATGGGGCCCTGGCTGCTTTTATCCCAGTGTATTTGTTCCAGAGTTTGTGCCAGATGTTCCAGCTGTGGCTACATAGAATGCCAGGTTCTAGCTCTATTTTATCATCTCTCGTCCTGCCAAAGAGCATCCCAGTAATAACCCCGAGCCCTGTTGCGTGCTTTATCACATGTCCCCAGCTTGGGGACAGGCACTTCATATAAAATGTAGTCATCCTTTGCGATAACTGAGGAATAACTTACCCGTTTGCTATAAGCAAAGCCAAAACGATTAATAACATCCTTCCCTGTCCTTACTTCTCTCTGACTCTCCAGGCAGAGCTTACTCGGTCGTCTGGAAAACCAACCTGACGTTTCGTGGGTCTCTAGGAACAATTATTATAAAATTTGCCAGCAGGATTAATTGCCGTCGCGCCCAGGCTACGAACGCTTAGCGAGCTTGGCAGGCAGGGCAGCCACGAGGTCCGGGTGCTGGCAGGCAGGAGAGCCCTCTTTGAACATCATAATTTAAACCAAGGAACCTTCTTCTCTTAAATCCTTCTATAATGGCTTGGCTTATGTTAGCCTCAGAAACACCACGGGGACCGACAGGTAATTTATGGTAGAGCTTGTTGGCCCCGCTCTGTAGTCACTGAATAGTTGAAGAAAAGACACTTCTAATGAAAGAATTGATGACACTTGCAATGCTCAAGTAGGGAGCAAGTTGAGGAGGGCCTTTCCCATTTAGTATTTTGGCTATGTAAAGTTGTCTTTTTCTCACTGCATTTTAACTTGACAGCTGTGGACACGCAATCATTTTAGAGTTAAAAATGTGTCTTTCCCCCACATAGTGTCCTCGTACTGGCATTTATCACAGGTAGTATTGTGTTGTAACCCATGGGCCTGTGGTTCTGGCACCGGTAGGGCTAAGGCAGTGGAAATACATATATATATGTGTATTTATATGTCTATGCCTGGTCTCTGAGGAAGCAAGGCATGCAAAAACCCAGAGAACTGAAGGCAACGGTTTTGTGTGCCCCCCTTCAGAGCCCGATATCCTTTGCAGAAGTGAATTGACCCTCCTGCACTGTGTAATTATTGGCACACTGACAGATCAAACATGTGCCCTCAGCCCAAATCTCGACATTTCTCCTCTCCCTCCTCATCCCGTGAAACTCTAGAGCTCCTCCATAATTACCTCTTCAGCTGCCAGTTACAGAAAACGTGTGCTAAGCAACTTGGATATCCCTAAGTAACTTCAAGCGGCACCGGGCGATTAATGCAGAACTCGCCTGATGTTTGGTGCTACCGTGTGTTCCTGCCACACAGGCCCTCATTCACTGAGGTCGATAAGCAGGTGCCCACTTGGAAGCCCCTGAATAGCCCTGGAGAGCCCAATGGACCAGCTGGCAGCGGGAGACGCTGAAGTGCCCTCTGAATTGTTCAGTGTCATCCTGTGCTTTTGATCCCATCACGGGAGAGGATGTTTTCAGCTTAACAGCGTTCCTGAAAACTGCAGGAAGCTCTCTCCATACCCGTAAAATCATAGGAGAGAGTCACAGTTGTGGAGGTGGTAAGGCATCTCCAGGGGTCTCTACTCAACCTCCTGCACCAAGCAAGGCTCCTTAGAGCGAGTTGCTCGGGGCCGTGATCAGCCAAGCTGGGTGTCTCCAGGGATGGAGGTCCCACAGCCTCCCTGGACAAGCTGCTCCAGGCTCTGGCCACCCTTGTGGGAAAGACTTTTTGCTTCCATCTCATCGGGATTTCTTGTGCTCCAGCTTGTCCCTGTGACTCATGCCCTTCCACAATGTCTCTCTTGAGAGGAGGCAGTCCTCACCTTCTCTACACTGTCCCATTAAGCAGTTGCAGAGGGTCGTAAGATCCTCCTTTACCTTCTGTTTTCCTGGCTCAACAAAACACCTTGGGGCCTCTCCTTGGACATCCTGTGCCTCAACCCCAACCATCCACTGGAGTTGCTCTTGCCTGTTGCTGCCCATCACTTGGGAGTCCCAAACTGAACCCAGTGTCCACTTCTGGTCTCACAAGTGCCAAAATGAGGGCAAGGATCCCCATCCTCATCCTCTTACCCACATTTTTGCTAAATCAGCCCCAGACGCTTGCAAGGACACCTGGCTGGCTCCTGGGTACCATGTGGTCCCCCAGGATGCCCAGGTCTTCAGCTGCAGCGGAGCTACCTAGGCAGTTGACCCCAGCTTGTCCTGGTGCATAGGGCTATTTTATCCCAAACACAGATGTATCCTGGGAGATTGGTGACACATTGCAATTTTTTAGGATTCAGGGTAAAGTTGACCAAAAATCAAAATGACATAAGAGCTTAAGACCTCGTAAGAATTTCCTGAATCTCACTGTCTTTAAAGTGGAACTTGGCCTTTTCGCTGATTTTAGGAGTTGTCACCCAGTTTTCTCTATGTCGTTGTGCAAATCAGGTTGCTGTATTGATGTTGGAGATGTCACCTGAACCTGTCTGTCTCCCTCTGTTTAGCCGTGCTGTTCAGCGGAGTTTGGCCATCATTCGTCAAGCCAAGCAGAAGAAAGAGAAGAAGAAGGAATATTGCATGTACTACAACCGCTTTGGCAAGTGTAATCGTGGAGACAGCTGCCCTTATATCCATGATCCAGAGAAAGTGGCTGTCTGCACCAGGTATGGACATCAGTAAGCACTTGCTTTGACCCGTCGTAACAGATCAGGCTGTGAGTGTTGGTGGGCTTTGGTGCTTGCTCATGTGATATTCTCCAGGGAAACATCCAAATAACAGATACGTAAGAACACAAGAACTGCTGTCCTTGTCCAGGCTGAGGGTCTGTCTAACCCCATCGGTTTGGAAGGTGCCATCAGAAACAGGCCAAGTATCGAGGCCTTTGGAGGAGGCTCTTTCTCCTAGACGGGACCTCTCAGCTTCTGACAGTTAAGTCCTGTTGCTTGGTAGAGTTTTCAACTGTTAGAAGTTGCAAACAAGCCATCATGTAGTCCTTTCCTTAACCTATCATGTTTCTGACAGCAGATTGCCCAACTGAATTAATTACTGGAGGCCTCTTCATTCATGTTTTATGAGAAGTATGGAGTAATCATCCCCTAACCACTTTCTTGGCACTGTTTATAACTCTGTATAGTCCCCTTGCTTTCTCTCTCCAAACTTGCCAGCCTGGAGGATCATGATCTGTTTAATTCCTTCTAATAAGGGAATTTACACAGCATTTTACTTCTACAAAGTGCTGGTTGTGCCAATTAAGCATTGCACAACCAGACTCCAAATTAAATGGACACGTTTGGTTGTTCAGTGCAGCTTGTGAGGATCACAGATCTTGTGAGTCTCCATCCTGGCCCTCTTCTGTGAATCAGAAGACAGTGTTGGTCTTTTGTCACCTTACCTGGTGCCTTGTGGCTTTAGTCCCTTTCTGTATCTCTCTGCTATTATCTCGTGCCTCAGTGCCTTTTGTTTGAAGCTGTCCCTTTTTGCCCAGATATGGATGTCTTGAAAGGTTGCCCCAGATGTCAAGAACCTGTTGGCCTAGTTGCCATCCACCCATGCTGCCTGCATGTGAACAACTGCTCACTGTGGTAGCTCCTGGAAGAACTTTGAGTCGAGATGCCTTCTTGCTCCCTGGGATCTGGGTGTCTTGGGCAAATCCATCTCTGCAGAGGACCATCTCTGGTCCTGCTCTTCAGCCCTCATGCCTGACCACCCTTGAGCACAAAGCTGCCCTCCCTGAGCCTAATTGAGCGTCTTGCATAATCCAGCCTTTACAAAGGACCTTCCATCAACCTCTGATCTGAACATCGTGGTTCAGGGCTGAGCTGAGCATCAATCCATTGAGAAAGAGCAAGGTCCTTCAGGAGACCCTGGTTGCTCTTCTGAGGGGAGAGACAGGCATCAGTTTGCTTTGTGCAATGGCCTGTTGCATTGGACTATGGTGTGTAGTCTCGCTCTCCCGCTAAACCCTCTGCCCTCCTGTGTTTTGGCAGGTTTCTCCGTGGCACGTGCAAGAAGACAGACGGGACCTGCTCCTTCTCTCACAAAGTCTCCAAGGAGAAGGTCGGTACGGCTTCCTAGCCAGTCCTTTCCTCCAGCTTGCCTATGGAGTGGAGCCAAGGGGGTGGCATTTATGGTGGCTGTAGAGACATCACCACTAAGGAGCGTTTCAAGTTGAGTTTGTGCCAAGCTGTTGGGACTCATTTGTGGAGTCAGAGTGTCCAATGACAGCGCGAAGCGGTGAAGTGAGAGATTAATGCAGGGTTAATACCCATATTTGAACTCAGAGCACCTGGGGTTAAGGTTTTTGCAGTATCAAGAACACAGGTTGGATTGAGGACCATTTTTGCTGTGCTCAGTGTATTTGAGGCTCTTGAATTTTTATGATGCAAGGGAGGGTTGAAAAAAAATTAGTTGTTTTTCATTGAGCAATTCTCAGTTGACAGTTTAGCGAGTTAATCTCCACTCAGGGACTGGGATTTCCAGCTGGATGTAGCCTTGTGGTCCTAAAGATTGAAGCCCAGGTAAGGTTGGCCAAGCGCAGCTGCAGGCTCATGGCTGGGACAAAATGCTTTAAGCTTTGGGTGGCCTTGCAGGGACGTTTGTCCATCACAAAGGACCACACGGGCAACAGGAGGGAGTTTAAATCCCGTGTGTGTGTTAAAACTGCAGTTGGAGCAGTGTCACTGTGCTGGGAGCAGTTCCTGGTCTTCTCCAGGGATGCAGGTGCTGAAATGTGGTTGGGATGAGACCTGATCTTCCCTGGGGAACCCATAGGAATTCATGCCTTCCGTGCTCATCGTATGGGTCCGTGGACAAGGAGCTGCCGAGGTTGCCAACAGGACTGCGGTTTGGTGCTGCTTGCTGTCCCATGGACTTGGGAAGTGTTAGCGTCCCGTGAGTTGATTCCTGGTCACATTTTGGGTTCCTGTGTGGGATGCAGAAATGGACCATCCCATTGGAAACCCTCGTCTTTACCCGGGAAAGCCGCCTGGATTTCCCCGTTACAGCAGGGATCCAGTGAAGAGCGTTTCCCTCTCCCCAACACCCCCCTCCTTTCCATCCCAAGCTCCCGCTCCAGCTGCTCTCCAGGAAGCGACTCGTGCTCACCGCAAGCCCCTGCTGTTCCGACAGCTTTTCCCCTTGAGAGAGTTGGCTGCGAATCAGCGTTTTTTCTCCCTAATAGAGCCGCCAAAGTCCGCTGCGAGCAATTTGGTGCTTCCCGGCGAGCTCGCGGGTTCATTAGGCGCTGCCTCCGGAGCGCGCGCGCGCCCGCGCTCGGAGCTGTCGAGCCGGGGCCGCAGCATGCCAGTGCCTTGAATTAATGTTATTGTTATTTGCGTGGATGTAGTGGGGTGCAAACAAGGTTAATTGAAATGAGAGCGCTGCTTCCTCTTGATAATAGCTCCTGCTTGACAGCTAGGAGGAGTTTATTTGGGCCTAAGAGCCGCCTTTATTATCCCTTTTTATTAGAGCTAATTTGGGCCCTATATCAAAAACTGCATTAAGGGAATCGTTTGCGGTCACACGGCCCCCCCGGCAAAAAAAGATAGCCCTAGAGCCCTGTCCTTTATGGTAATGCCTGCGGTTAAAAGACGATTAAAATTAAACTCTTTTCTTTCCAAGCACCCTTTGTTTTTTCTTCTCCTCCCCTCTCTATTCCTCTTTTTTCCTGCTTTTCCTCCGGCCGACAGATTTATTTAAAACCCTCGGGTGCCCTTCAGGGAGAGGGACTTTCCGGCGGCGGCCGCCGTTATTGTAAATATCGCCTTGGGGATGCTCGCGGCAGGCTGTAAGTAAATCCGGCACTTAGGCGCCAGCGGGAGGACGGAGGAAAGAGCTGGAGGGTCTGGGGCCTGGGAAAGGGCAAGGAAGGGAAAACGGGGCTTACAGTCCCCAGCAGCACAGCCGCGTGCTCGGATTGGCGCCTTTTGCGAGCAGAGTTGCTGCTCTTCTCGCCCCTTCAAGGTCAGCCAGGCGCGTTGGCAGCTTTACGGTTGCAGGGACAGCCGGGGAAGCCCCTGCTGGTGACGGCTGAGTTTATTACAATTCTCCTCTCCCTTCCCTGTGCTGCATAAGGAGGCCGTTTCCTCTGTGCTGGCAGTTTTGGCTCTTCCCAGGATGCAATGGCAGCGGGG
Source organism: Tinamus guttatus (assembly GCF_059628265.1). Classification (NCBI taxonomy): domain Eukaryota; kingdom Metazoa; phylum Chordata; class Aves; order Tinamiformes; family Tinamidae; genus Tinamus; species Tinamus guttatus. Next base: position 1,943,824 of record NW_028288566.1, on the reverse strand, counting down.
ATGCCGTGAGCCCGCGCAGTGCCAGGGAGCCGTATTGCAGGAGCCCAGCAGAAGAGCTAAAAATACCACGGGGAGCAGCGGCTGACAAAAAAACATATTTATTTTATGCATGTCAGGGTTTTATTTCAGTCCTGGGTGCTGGAGCAGCTCCTAATCTCCATGACTGTGGCGGGGGGAGCACTGATGGTTTCTTCTCCTCTGCCCTTGCAGATGCCGGTGTGCTCGTACTTCTTGAAGGGGATCTGCAGCAACAGCAACTGCCCCTACAGCCATGTCTACGTGTCCCGCAAAGCCGAGGTGTGCCAGGATTTCCTCAAAGGCTACTGCCCCATGGGAGAAAAGGTAAAAGAGGGGCTCGGCACGCTGATTCCCCCACCATGGCTGGGATGGATGCTCACAAGCTGTTCCTCATGCGAGCGATGGCACCGAAGGGAGCCGTACAGCTGGAAGCTGCCAAACACCTGGAGGTGATGAACGGCAGCCCCTTGTCTTTCTGGAGGTTTACGAGCCAAAGGGTTTTATTGCCTGACCAGTAGGCAACATATGAAAGGTGTTTCTGGCCACCCCAGGGCCTCCATAATGTTTCCCACTACTCATTGTTTTTCATGGCTTCCTTCTCCACCCGGCCATAGCGTTGAGCCAAGGGAGAAGGTAGACCATCTATCTACCATAGATACGGAGGACTTTGGGATCTACCATAGTTCTCCTGGGTTTCAAGGACCTGGGACCTTGGCATGCCTTGCTGTGTGATTACTGCACCGTAGTCATCCTGAAAGACCAAATCTGGTTTTCAAGGAGTTCCTTGCCATGACGGGTTAATTAAACATATATCTACCTTTTTTAAGGGTTCCTCGTCCTGGTGATGGAATGGTGAAGAGCAACAGAGTGCTCCAGGGATGGACCTTCCTTGGCTTTATGCTGAGATGAATTTCTCTTCACCTCTCTAAGATGGAGTTTGTAGCCTCAGCATGACATGAAGTCTTTCCTGTGTGCTAAGCGTGGATCTGTAGCCTCCTGTTCTACCTTATTGACCTACTCTGATTGGGTCCTAGGCTTTCTCCAGACTGTTCCGCCAAGCACTGTCTCTTGGGCCAAGAATTTCCTCCTTAGCTTTTATTTTTGGCGTGGTCCTAGGAAGTGCTGTTACAGCACGGAGATCTGAAGGACAGGCGTAAGTGCAGGTGGATGCTTGTGAGCTGCCTTAGCCATATGCTGACCCAGGTTTGGAAATTTCCAAATTCCCTGGGATTTCTTGGTGCGAGAAGCCTGATCTTCTGAGGTTCCTTAGAGGGTGGCTTTGCTGTAGTGTGGCAGCTTCCCTGAAGTGAAAACCTGTCCAAAAAATACCTTTTAATAGACAGAAATCTGTCTTGAAAGTGTCTTGATTCCTTTCCTAATGTTGGGCCAATGCTTTTTATGAGGAACCTCTGGAGACAAGTGATGTCCCAACCTCTCATGATGTAGGAAGCGGTTGTAGGTCTGGGGCACTGTCCAGGTGGTGTAAGTTGGGCCTTGGCTATGGCAGAGCTTCAAGGGACATCAGTGAGGACAAATAGGATGAGAGGTAACTTGTGGCCATGCTGCTTTGGCTCTTGTGGTAGTATCATCAGTCTCCCACAGAGAATGGCTTCTACTGCTGGAGAGAAGGTTCCCAGGTAGCTTCTGGATGTTTCTGACCTTCCTGTGTGTATCAAAAGAAAAGATAAACAGTAAATTTGCCAAAAAGATGAATAAACAGACAAGAACAGGCTCTGAGGCATGCAAAGGTTTCGTGTTTCTGATGTAGTTGAGAGCTGGTGGCCTGCTCTGTTCTGCAATGACTTACGTGGTGGCTTTCAGGTCCAGCATTCAACCATGTTCTGTGCAATGCTGTTCCATCCCTGGGAACCCCAGGCTGATTTAGCTAGAGAATGGGACCCATCCTCCTCTCTCCATCCACTTCTCTTCAGAGATTTCACCTATCACCAGTAGGAAGCATTTTACAAGGCTTTATGTAGAGGAGAACATCAGATAAATGTTTGTGGTTGGGTTCAGCTGCTGCCAGATACCAATGGCAAGTGAGCAGATACCAGCTTCTCCAGGAGCCTCGAATCCAAGCGGGACACCCTGGTGGGTACCATGATGCTGACAGGATAGCGACCGCCCAAACGCGGCTTTAAATGTGCTCTTCAGCTGCAAAAAAACCCCAAAATGAGATGCTAATGAAACAATCATTTTGTTTATGCAAAGTCTGCCAGATCGCAGGGCACCGGCCCAAATATTTCCCAGCAGGCCTGTAGAATGATATGATTTGATTGCATTTAATAGAGATGCGTGAAGAAGTGTCTGCCTAGGCATGGTTTGGCAGGCGTGCTGCTCCTGTAGGGGCTTTTTCCCCCTCCTCACGTCTGAGGCTGCTTTTCAGCAGGGGTTTTGCCAGTAAGAACTGCTGGATGGATGCTCGGAGCGATGCGTTTCTCCAAAGCCGGCACTAGAGTGGGTCATTTCCACTTTTCCTGCTTTCCAGTAGCTCTCGTTGACAAATGTCAATAAAAAGCGAATAAATAAGGTCAATAAAGCCAATTACCGTCTGCCCTTAGAACTGGAGCACAGGTGGGAGATGCAGATCCAAGGGGACAAGGACACTCAGTGGCAGGAGCAGTCCTAAAATGCAGCCGTCGGGAAGGAAGAAGAATCCAAGTAGACTTGTCCAGGCTTGTCCAGACTGGGGTGGACAGGATGAGCTGAAGCCATCGGCATTCGCGTCTGTAAGGAGAGCGGGATGTCAGCGGGAGGTGATGACCACGCTAATAAATTAACCTTTGCCTAATTACTCCTCGTAGCAGAGTCCAGAGAAGCCGGCGGACAGGGTAAACCTGGCCTCCAATGGAAAAACAAGCCATCCCACCAGCTCCCTCCAGCCCTGGCCGCGCCGGCTGTGTCCCTACAATTATTTTAAAATATTCCAATTTAAATGAAAATATAAAAGAGATATTTAGAATATTTATTCTATTAGCAAAAGTGCTTACCGCGTCGCTTTTGGAGTGTCAGAAAAGCATTCTCCTACAGATGATGGATAGCAGCCTGTAATTATATATGGGGAGAAATTGCTGAGCGGGCCATATTTAGCTGGGGAGGAGACATACCAGGGTGGGCCATTAAGGGTTAATTTTATTCTCTAAATAATAGAAAAAGTGCTGAGTCCGCTCCTTTGCACAAAGTAGAAAGTCCTCAAATGGACCCCGGAGAGTTTATAATATTCTCCTGAATCAAGTAAAAATGTTAACCTTGCTTCATAAAACGATGGCTTGTTAAAGATGCGCTGTCCCTTTTCCCTCTGAATAATTTAGGACAGGAGTAAATCTTGCCTTGTTCTGCCTTGCTGGGTCGGAGAAGCGGTGGAGAAGCTTGAGCAAGGAAGGCGAAGGGGCCCCCTCGAAGGCTAAACTCCAAGGAGGACGCCCCGTAATTAGACATTGGGATCTTTGGCATCGGCGTTGGCCTTGGCTTGGCACCTGGCTCTCCCTCCCACTGCCTTTTCCGCTTGCTTTCATGAAAAATACTCGTTTATTATCCATAATTTATTGCAGTTCCTTGCCTGAAGCACTTTCCGCTCTTGCTTCCAGGACACGCGGGTGGAAAAGATCAACCTTTGCTCGTCTCATGGGCTGTAGCTCTGACCTGCCTGCCATGGACCCTTCCTTGTGGGTTTTTAATGAGGACGACGCCGGCCATTGTGCAGGGCTGAGCTGCAGAAGGAGTGGAGAATAAGTGGAAATGCTTTAATTTTGTATCCCGAAATTCCCTTTGGAGGGGCATAGGGGAAGGTAGTGAAGCTCCTGCACCTCTTTGGAGAGGAGACAGTTCCTGTACAAGTCTCTGCTTCATTATGGAGGATGTCAATCCTCAGTATTAGTCATGTCTAGGAGGCAGCTGGTGGCAAGGTGAGAACTTGGATTTCCAGCACCTTCACCCATTCTTACATCCTGGCTTGGGAAAAGCTGCCCCAAACCATGGACATCAGGAGTTTTGGGACATCATCATCCCAGGGCAGGATCCGGAGACCTCATGTCACCTTTCAGCTAGAGCATTTTCCACTCTTTCCAAAGACTTGCAGTAGGTCTGGAGACGTAGGGCTTCCTTGAAGGTCTGGAGACGGTGCAGAGAACGGGCACCTTGCAACGCGTTTTCTCATTGCCAAACCCGAATGACGGGTGGAATAAGCGTAGCCGGGGCTGGTTGTGGTGTCGTTGCCCATAGGCAGCGTTCAACCCTCACAGCCTGTCGGAGCAGAGGTGGGGAAGTCCGCCTGGCCTCCTTCAGCATCTGGAAAATCAGTCGGTGTTAACTAAGCCTTTTCCCCACGGCGTCTGTTAGCAAGCGCGGTGCCGTAAATACCTATCTTCATATTGGTGCCATCAGCTGCTTGGAAGCCTGTGGGTAAATTTTTCCCCCTGGGGAAGCGTTAAGCAGCGCGAGACGCTGCGATTAAACAACGAGGCTACCGTGCAAGCGCCTGGGGAAATGGGCTGGAATAAATCACTGGGAAGCGGGATCGGCATGCGGAAAGTCAAGGTGCAAATGGAGCCAGCAGCAGCTTCGGGTGCCTTCAGGTCACGTTCCTAAGCGAGTCTGAATTCCAGATTTGCAGGATGGTCCTGGCTGATGGAGTTTTGAGTCGGCCTCTTTGCAAAAGGCAACTTTGAGGTTGAAAACAGGAGTTAATTAGAGCTTTTGCTGTTGCACTGGAAACACGTGAGGAATTGCTCAAATGACTCAAAATACCTGGAGCTCTGGCCCCGGTTTGTCATTTATTCAGGTAAAGTGTCAGTAATTCATGTTAACTTGGCTGGTTTGGATTAACCAGGGCTTCTCAGGGAAATGCCACTTCCTTGGGGGAAAATAAACATTGATTTTTGCCCCCAGGTGCAGTGTGTTTGCTTCTTGCAGTACCAGCTGCTGAATTTCCCAGAGAAAACTCATATGTAGGGACTTTCTCTTAGCTCACATCTTGTTCTCTTCTCTATTTCTGTGGTCTGGGGATGTCTGAGGTCGTCTTGGAGTTTCTCATCTACTGGTAGAGGTTTAACAGGTTCCCACAGTAAAATTATTTTGGTGTCAAGTGTCTAATATTTTAAACTTAACACTGTCCAAATCTTTAAGTCTGAATCTTTGGGATGGTTAATCCACATTAACCATCTTGGTGGCCACAAGGAATGACTGAATATAAATCCTTTAAAAATCATTTCTCACTCCTCCATCATATTGGTGTCTTGTTGTGCTCCACTATCCTCCTCCTCTCCAAGATCGATATCACTGCTGTGGTGGAGCTTGAACCTTCAAGGAGAGGCAGCGGGGTTTGTACTCCAGCAAATTGCTTCTTCTGAAGAGATGATCCAATGCGAGCACCTCCAACATAAGAGAGGGTGGGGAGAGGTTGGTTTGGCCTCGAATTCCTGCTGATCCTTCAGCATAGGCCATCTCTGCAGCCTGTGGCACCCTTTTCCTGGCACTGTTCTCTGCATGGCCCAGTGCTGATGATGACAAACCTTCACTGAAGAAATTGGGCATGATCCAGGCACGCAGCCATGCTGGTGCCTTGCAGTGCCACGTGGCTGCTCAGCTCTGCACAGTGCTTGGTTCATCTTTCATCTCATATGTTGCTGGTGGCACTTTTCTGATTTTACCTCCAATTCTTGCCCATTCCATGTCTCCATCACCTTCTTTTTGCCATGAATCATGTTGGAGTTGCAAACATATCCAGGGATATGTAACTGTGGCTCTGCCTGTACAAGCTCATGGGATTCATTGGGCCAGTGCGGTAACAACGGAGGGACCTTGGCCTGCCAACCGGTACTTGGCTTGTGCAGATGCCCTCAAATTGTCTTTGAGACACTGGCGTGAGATAACACCTCATTAGCAGAGCAGTAATCATCATCATGAAGACCTCAGGTCATTCATGCCTTGGGTTGGCCCCCTTCCACCCAATTATTTCTCATCTTACTCAGTCTTTAGAAGGGTCTGTGATGTTCCCCTATGGCTCTGCCCTGAGTCACACAGTGCCCTGAGTTCGGGCACTTTGTGACTGAAGTTGCCATGAACAGAAGGTTGGCTGATGACCACCTGGAACCATGCGGCTCTTACCAAGCATCTATGATGATGAGCAGCCCCTTGGTTGAGCTGCCATGGAAGGTTTGAGGCTGGCATTCCCCTGTTGTTCGGGATTAGCTGATGGATAGCTCTGGATGCCTTTGATAGCTCTTTTATAGTCGACTGCATCTGTATGAAAATCAGCTACAAAGGCAACTTGGTTTTGTTTAATTTTGGCTTGGATTAACAGATGTTTCTCTGGTGCTGCAGCCACCTGCCTAATTTGTTTGTTTTTTTTTCTATAATGTGTAGCAGAAATCTTCAGTCAACAAACAGATCAGTAAATAAATTCTTTATTTAAAGTAAAGAAGCGGGTAGGCTTGTTAACAATCACACAAGTGTCAGCTTCTTGGATCGCAAATGGGTTTGGCTGCCTTGGAGCTCATCTCTGCAAACGTAGGTTAAACCCGTGATTTGGGACGCAGCAAACAGACCCGGATCCACTAATGCATTTGGTACACAGTGCCAGCAGGAGCAAGGAACCAATTAGACTTTGCTGGTGAAATGAATTTAAAAATCAGAGCTCTGCATGCACCTGGAAGGGCTGGGGAGTTGTGACTACGACATCCTGCAGTTTAAGCTGTACTGTCTCTCCTATAGAGTCTGCAGAGAGATCGGAGAAAGGTCTAGTGCTGGGAGCAGAGATGCACTGGGAAGGAAGCATAGGAGTTTTCCTGGCTTGGCACTGGGCTCCTTTGGTCCCACACTCTGGCCTGATTCTCAGCTGGAATTAAAACAGCAGCAAAAGCTGCATTCCTTATAGCAAGTGATAAATCTCTGTGTTGATGATGGGAGCTTTCCACTTAAAATGCTTTGTAAACTGCACAGGAGGTTTAAAACTAATCAGGTTTCCCCTCTGCCCCATCCTCTCCCCGTATCTCCACAGAAATCTTTGTGGGTTTCCAGTTGCATCTTATTTACCGAACACTGTAATGGCATAATGAGGGTTCTTATTGCTACTTTAATTTAACCGTAGTATTTTCAGCAACGTTCAAATGCTTACATTAGAGATGTTGCTTATCAGGGCAAACTCGAACTACTTAATAGCCTGGGCTAGTTGATAATAGTGCTTAGATAAATACAGGTCTGTGATTATCTCTCAGGCGCTTTAATATCTTTGGAGGGGAAGGTGCATCACAAAACATGAAAATTAAGAAGTCCAGAGTAAAAGCAGTCTTTGAATCACAGCTAATAACTGGGAATATACTGAGGAGGCAGAGTGTCCGTGATTGCAGTTCTAACTTCTGTAGAGACAGCCACAAATAAGACCAGATTACATCTTTGCTTCCCATTCTGGAATTTACCTCCTTTCCCATTTGTTCTCTGTTGGCTGATGAGTTCTTTGTGCACTCCAGAGAACACAGGCACATGCTGTCTTCCCAATCTCTGGCATCCTGCGTCAGCAGCTTCCCCAAGCGACCTGGAATAATATATTTAACAGATCCCCCCATCTTCTCTGATGAACACGAACCTGTACGTGGGACACTGTGGTGTCCAGCTTGCTTGCCTGGCTCCATCCCAGGTGGATTTGGGGTTGGTGAGGAATACCATCAGCGGGTTCCTCATGGGAAACTGGCTCCATCACATTTCTGAGGTGAGATGGGGGAGGTTGTGAGATTGGAAATGGTCTTCCTGAGCAGATGCGTCGAAGTAGTGCAGAAGGTGGTTAAATGCTGTAGACATTCCCCATGCCAGTCCTTGGTGCTGGTTCTTCAGCTGGTGACTCACCTTTCTCCTTAAGTCCTTATCTGTGCTCTTACAGAGTCTCGAATCGCCAAAGTGTTTTGGGCCTTGCTGATGGTGGCCAGCTCTTCTTGGTCCTCTCGTCTTGGTTCATTCTTCTTATTTTGTGTTTTGACATCTAGTGTCAGGGAGTCTTGTAGAGCTGTGTGACTGTCCTCCAGCTTGATACAGGGCACGGATGGAAACCAAGCCTGAAAAGGGCCAACCTCTGGTCAGCATGACTGCAAGCAGAGCTCTTGCAAGTCTGCAGAGAACTGGGAGAGCGCAATAGAAGCAGTCAAGAGGCAATTTTCAGACAAGAAGATGTAATTAGACAAAAAAAAAATTGGGAATATTCAACTGTGGTGCTTTTGGTGAGGTCTGGAGGTGCTGTGTTTGCCTCCAACGTGGAAGTGAAATGTCTAATGCTCTCTTGGCATTATTTTGATCCATGGAAAATTCCAATTATAGAGGAATTTACAATTCCTACTGCAGCCTGTTTTGCTCCGGGCTGCAGTAGTTCTACCTGGGCAGTTTATCAAGTGCTGTTATCACCCTGCCATGATGTTACTGAGTCCCCGTGTCACCGAGCAGCTAGTTTTCCATTTTTTGCAGATTTTGAGCTTTTCCTTTGCTCTTTCCAAAAAAAGACATTGGCTTTGAAACAGAGAGCTCAGGTGTCCACTTCCTTCTAACAGATACCGTGTTGTTTTGCCCCAGTAACCGCCACTTCCTGCCAATATTTTCAGAGGATCCAACATTGTTGCCCAGTGTTATCGAGAACCATAACATCATCATTGGCCACTGCAAGAAGAGAATTTCAGAGCTTTCACATGAGTTACTTTCCTCCATGTTTATGGGTGATCTTCATCATTGCGTTTCACTTTTGGACCTTGGCAGAATAAAGGAGCTGGCTGGTAATAGGACCTGTCTTCTGAAAACGAAGGCGAAGGTGCAGAGCAGACGAGCAGGAAAAGCCAGGGGCGATCGATGGCAGCAACCTGATGCCCCGCGCTGAGCAGTACAGGGCGTTCTGCGGACGGGAGATGCTGTAGGACGCTCTGCCCTGCAGATGCTCCGTTAGCAAAAATACCATGTGAGAGTCAGCAAAACGGCAGATCCAAACCAAGGAGGAGCAAGATTAGAAGAAACAACATAGCAGGAGCCATCAGCAGGACAAGCAGGAGAACGCCCCATTCTTTAGGTCGTTTATGTTTGGGCTGGATCAAAGTAGGAAGGTCTACCCTGCAGATAGGATCAAGGCTTGGTCCCTTTGCAGGAGATGCCCTTCAATCCTATGAAGGTGTCCTGAGATGTCCCAGCCATACTGGGTGCTTCTTAATTCAGGTGTTTTTAAAACACTGTCCAGTTCTCATTCCAGCTCTAGAGTGTCGACAGCTCGAGTGCAGTCACTGATGGAGAGCTCAGCAGCTCGGCGTTGGATCGTGTTTGCTTATGTGTTGCTCTTCGTGTCCTGCCTCTCTTGATGTTTGCGGCATGGATCTGTAGTGATGTTTGTGTTGCAGCAGCGCTGAGATGCTTCAGCTGAGCTCTGAGACCTGCTGCATCACTGATGCTCTCAACCTCCCCCCACATCCTAGACAGCATTAGAATGAGGCCCTCAAAATGGGTGGGAAGAAAGGACATAGCTTGTACTGCTTCGCTTGGCCCGCTCCGCTTGGTCCTACTCACTGTCTCCTTTATTGTGACAGATTTTTTGCTCCTGAAATTACTATGGGACAAGTTGTTCCTGGTCTCTTTTGGAGAGTCAATCGCTGTCAACCTCCATCTGCAGGAATCCGTTGCTTCTCTACAAGCTCTCATGGACTCTGCTTTGGGGCAGAAACCCGTTTTGGAGATAAACTCTTAGCAGGGGCTCTCAAAATGTCACATGGGACCTGCAGGGGTTGACATTAGCCTCCAGCGTCCTTTTTCGGGGCCACTAAGGTGATGGTCGCAGCCCGAGCAAGAGGCTGCTTCACTTTTCACTGTCCAGGCTGCTGCTGGGGTAATGCAGATGGGTGATGTTGGGTCAGAGGGGCAGATAGTAGGGTGCTCTAACAAAGCCACATCATCTTCCAGATTTTAACCACGGGGGAGCTGGAGTTTTTAAGGCTGCTTCCATCTGCAAGCTGAGGAGCTGAGCAGCAGGCGCAGGAAAGCCTTGAGCTTCCTGAGAAGTTCTGCTGGTGGAGATGGGTTGGGTGGAGAAGACCACTGTGGGAGTCTGCATGGCAAAGTCGACCTTGGTTGCCTTTTCTTTGCCTGTGACTACTCCTGAAGACCTAACCCCAAAGTGGGGATGAGTGGAAACGTCGCAATTCGAGCCACCCTTGGTCACAGCAGCCCCTTCTGGTGTTGCTCCCATTGCCCGGCGGCAGGAATGTGTCTTCTCCCTGCCGTCCTCAGTGGCATCTCCTGGCCACTTGCCACATGCCCACCGCGGGCTCCCCACGGAAGGTCAGCCGGCAGCTCCGAGCGTCCCAGTAACCCGACTCGGCCTTCCCGCCGCCTCTCCTCGTGCCAAGGACGCTCATGGAAGACGGTCGTGCCGGGAGGACCCGAGCTGGCACCGTGCAGCCGCCCGGCCGGCTGTTGCCTGCCTGCTGCCAAGGGAGGTTGCACGATGCCAATGCCCACATCCCTGCGCCACCCCTGCTCCGCTCACTGCCGAATTGCTGCTCATGTGGGAATGGCAACACCATCCCTTGGGGATGGCAGCACCTTCAATCTTGGCAGGGAAGGTGCACACGGATCTGGGACGAGCTGATCTCACAGGATGATCCCGCTCCCGAAGTAGCTGGCAGCACCCGCTGCAGGTGCAGCGATGCCAGTGGGTTCCCTCTCCCAGATGGGGGCTTTTTCATCTGGCCTCTACCCCAGACCCAGATGCCGCTTCTCTTTTTATGGTGCAACCTGCAGCAAGAGAGAAGCAGTGGCGGGGATAAAATTAGCCATGCCGACAGGTGGAAGGGATCGGATGGCCTCGGGAAGGAGGGTGCTCCCCGCGTGTCCGTGCACTCATTCCCTGGCCCTGCCGCGCACGCTGGGCACCTTCTCAGGAACCTGATCCCCACGGCCGCGAGCTGGTCCCCCCCCTTCCTCTTGTCTCCATCCCTCCCATAAATAACTGCCGTGAGGGCTTTCCCACCCTCGGTGCCGGAGTGCAGAGCCCGGCCATCCCTGCTCTCCCTGCTTTTCCCTGTTTTTCCTCAAGGCCTGAGAACACTTGATGCAGGGAGAGGTCGGAAACGCAGCCTGGACAACATTGTTGTCCCATGACCATCCTGACAGCATCTTCTCCAACCTGGTTAACCTCCTCCAGACATCCCAGCACTGCCACCTTTGGGCAGATTGTTGCTGTTAAGATATTTATATAAAGATACTTGGTGCGATGGGGAGGAAGATGGCAGGACAAGGAAGTGCCATCAGCTCCTCATGCCCTTTGTGGCCGCCTTTCCCCACCTTGCTCTCTTCTTCCCTTGCAGTGCAAGAAGAAGCACACGCTGGTTTGCCCGGATTTTGCCAAGAAGGGCATCTGCCCCAAGGGTGCCCAGTGCAAGCTGCGGCACCCAGAGCAGAAGCGGCGCCCACGGCTGCCCGGCGCTGCCGGTGATGCCGACCGCGGCCACCCGCCGTCCAAGTGGCGGCGGCTCGGTGGAGAAACAGGCAGGTAGGAAACACGGATTGCGCTTCTCTGGGCACCTCTGAGGTTTTATCTCTGCCTTTGCCCTCTCCCGCATTGCTCTGGCCTCGCATCTCAGCACCCTGTGAGTTGGTTATGCCCTTGGGTGACCCGAAGCCCCTTGGCACAGGGTGGTGGCAGCGAGGGGGAGCTCGTTGGCAGAGTTTCATCACTACCAGCATTCTGGTGTGCACCAGATTTCTTGTAGAGGAGGCGAGGTGGGGACAGATGTGGAAATAGAGCTGCTGGTGTTGGACATCTCTGCCTCGAATCTCTCTTCTGGCCAGGCTGTGAGGCAAGAGTGAATAGATGAAACAGGAACTATCCCAAACGCAGTATTTCCCTTTGTTTGGCCCCGATCCAACTGCTGGTTTTGGATTGAAGTTTCTTCTCACAGAGTCACAGAATAGTTGAGGTTGGAACTGATCTATGAGGTCATTTAGTCCAACCCACCTGCTCATGCAGTCGCCCACAGCACGTTGTCCAGGTTCATGTCTAGATAGATTTTGACCATCTCCAAGGATGGAGACTCCACCAGCAGTCTGCACAACATGTTCCAGTGCTGTCATGTTCACAGCAAGGAGGATAGTTCCCATAGGAAGCATTTTCCTCAGCCAGGCACTAGCTGGAGCATCTCTTGGCCAAAAATATAATTCTTGGGTGCTGAGGACGAAGCCCTCCAGGGTGATCGAGACATCAGCCTTCCTCATCCTCACAGAGAGCTGAGACTTTAAGAAGCATCTGGCAGCTTTGAAATGGCTTTTTGTGGGGAAACATGGGACAAAGAGGATGAATCCTGTCCAGTTCCTTGGAAATCCGAGATATGGGACAGCCTGGAATGGAGTTCCTCATGCAACTCCATCCATTCACCCTGGCCTCTTTCAATACCTGTGCTCAGCTTCACCAAAAGGGTTAATTTGTGATTTTTTGTTATTATTTTTTGCGTGCGTCCCCTCCAGGAACACTGCCACACAGTTCCCTGAGGACAGGGCAAGGCCGGGACCCTCTGGCGAGGAGCTTGAGGCGACGCTTCGGCGGGACATGGACCCGGTGCGGAGCAGTGGGCTCCCCAAGCTGCCCTCCTTCATCTCGCTGCAGTCGCCCTCCTCCCCCGGGGACGGAGTGCGCAGAGCCGAAGCTGGCGATGACGACGAGCCCATCGAGGAGCCAGGTAGGACACGGTCACTCCAGTTTCCTTCCCAAGCCTACCAGGCTGTTCCACTTCACCACCAGTCACCAAACCACCTGTTACACGTGTTTTCTGAAGTGAAAAAGCCCATATTAGTCCTAGCTGATCATCTTCGTTGCTTTGTTGACAGACAGGGCAAGATGCTTTGGAAATTGGTGCAATTTTTTGCAAGGTGCAGCTTTAGGATAAGCTGGACTTTTGCGTGGCATCTGGCAGGATTGAGCAAGTGGCTTCTGCCCGTGTGCTTCTTTAATTTTAAGAAGAGTTTTTAAGCAAATTGGTCAATTGAAGTGTTTGTAAAAAAAAAAAAAGAGGGGAAGGAAAGCATTGAAGCAATTGCAAAGAAATAATTTTTCTCAAGATTTCATTGCAGTGTGTTTTCCACCACCCTGATGGACATGAGCTGTAGTTCTCTCATACCTAAGGAGAGGAAAAAGGTCCTGTCCTAGGAGAGCCATTGGCTCCATTGGTGCGGGAGTCAGTGGAGAGGCTTTCCCTGGAGCACCTTGCAGCCCAAGGGGCTCCTCATGGCTGGAAGGACCAGGAGATCCAACCGGCTCCTGAGAGACCAGTTTGCAAATAGGAACTAGACCACCTATGCGAGGGGTCTGTATTGAATGTGTGTATATACATATATATATATATATATATGCGCATATATGTTTTCCACTGATAAGCCAGAAAGAGGATAGCATGTAAAGCTAGAGCTGAACACTTAGAGATTGTTGGATCGTGGTGCAGAATGCAGCCAAGTGTCCATGTCCACGTCCTCCTCTCCTGCTTGCAGCAAGCTTGGTGCCCCTTCTCCCCACAGCCTTTTGGGACTGGAGTCTTTGCTCCAGCATCAAAACGTTGGTCCCTGCTGAGTGTTGCCTCCATCTTACACATCCTGCCTCCAAGTGGGCTAATCCCAATAAACCTGCACTCTAGTCCCCAGCATCTGACCATTACAAGGGGCTTCCCAGCAGCTCTGTGCCACCAAGAGAGATTGGAAACCCTTGGCCCTCATTTCACGAGTGCTGCGGGAGGGCAGAGCCAGAGGGAGCACCCATCTCCCCTGCCCTCCAGTGAGCACTTCCAGGTAATGTGGTTTTCCATATTTCACCTTCCAGTTAAATAGCCTGCGCCAGCGCCTAACTGGCCTCCCTGCGCTAATTGTAAGCAAGCGCACCAATGCAAACCATTCCAATCGAGTGCTAATTTAATTAGAAAGCACCCATTTTAGTTAATTTGTTCGAGAAGATCACTGAAAACTCCTGGAGAGAACAGATGTTCCCCTCTCCCCCGATGAACATTCAGGGGTTTGTAAATGGCTCCACTCAGCCTTGTTTAGGAGAGAAAAGAGGATTTTATAGCTGCAAACGACCCTTTCTGTAAACATTTTACAGCTCTCTGCACGTTTGAGTGACGATAAACCCCTAGCAACTCGGCGGGCTGCAAATTTGCGACCATACGGCTATCATTTTATTGTCATATTTCACGGTCGTAACGTTAATGGAAGATGCTCGCTACAGTCTTTTTTAACGGCTCCGCTGAGCACGCTCAAGCGCTTTTGCTTTGGAGGAATTCATCGAGGTGCAGTGCTTCTATTTTTGTTTACAGCGCCCAGTTCTGGAGGAATAACTTGGAGAGCACAAATCCCCCTTGCCTGCCCGAACCCGGGGCTGATGCACCCGTGCTCTCGCTCTCAAGGGTTAAGTCGTTCCCATGTCGCGTTAGACAGCGCAGAGCCCGACGGATGATGCAGGAGATGCAGCTGCTCCGCAGCACCATCCTAGACATGCTGGACATGCATCCTCTCTTGGTCTCTCACCCAACATCTCCAGCTGCAGCATCAGAGCATGTTTGGAGCAGTAGCATCTCCTTGGGAAGCCTCTGCTATCGCTCTAGGTTGATGCTTTCCCTGTGTTTTCTCCTTCTTTCTTCCTCAGCTGCCAGAATTGGAGAGCAGATGTCATTTATTTAACACAAAGCCAATACTCCAAGCCCCACATGTGTCTGCAGCTGGTCCCCTTGCGGAAACTCCTAGCTGGCTGCAGTGCAGAAGGTCCCACGGGGCCTCCACTGCCTCTAGTATCCCATTTAACACTTCTCCTTCCACTGGCTCTTCTTTCCAAAGCCATCTCAGTTACCGGGGGTGCAAGTAAAAATTAACCCTCTTGGTTGGTGTAAGCCATTGGCAGAAGAAGCCTTGAAAATGCAGATTGCATCTGCACAGGTAGATGGTTAAGGGTCAGACCTCATCGGGTTGTCCTGGAATCATGGTGGCTGGCATCTAATGGACTATGGAAAGGACTGCATGTCGGTCCTTAGCTAATGGCAAAATAGGAGCTACATTAACGTTTTCGCTGCGTTGCAATCTGAGAGTGCTTGTGTGGACAATCGCTGCAGCTTGGCTCATGGATGGTCACCTTGTTGAGCAGGGGGAACACAGTAACGTGTTGGAGCATCAACGCTGTTGTGACCGAGTTGGTAGTTTTTCTCCTGACAGTAGGGCCTGGGAGGAAACATTATCTGAGGGGTAAACCATGGGCATGTGTTTTATGTCTCTCTTGTGCTAGGCAGCCCAAGACTGGGCACTGAAGTTCAGGTTGCGTAGAGGGAAAAATATTTGTGCAGTTTCAACAAATTAGCTCAATCCCAAAAAGCATTTCTGAGGAGGCATCTGGTGCAGGCCTTACCACTCATCTCTAGGACTTCTTCATGACAAAACAGAAGTCTCTTATTTATCCATGGGTAAGGGCATTTTCAACTGCTCTTTAAGTGACTGAAGGCAGCAGTGAGCTTAAGGTAGGGGAAGACAAGCAGTTGATGACAGCAGTCCTCCATTAGTCCCCTTCTCTTCTTCGATCAAGAAAATAGGTTTGTCTCCTCTCTCCTAGCTACACACTAGAGGTAGCTGAAACACTTTGGACTTAAGAATCTGGGTCATGGTTGATGGGAAGCAGAGGTCTTGGTCCTTGTTGTGGGAAGCTGCTAGCTCTTTTTGGAAAAGATATTGGCCAAGATGAGGTCATGAGGTAGTGACTGCTCCTGTGACTGGTCCACCTTCATCATGTCTGTTCTGGAAGTGTCCACCTCTGTCACCTGTTCTTTGGGTGGGCTGGCCTGCAGGGGCTCTGGGTCTCCTACAACCTGGCCGAGGGACACTCCTTTGGCCCATGTAGTCTTCCTGCTCCTCCTGTATACATCCTGCTCCTCCTCTATATGTCCTTACTCCGCACTTCTTCCATCTAGCTCATCGTTGCCAGCACCTCCTTTCTAAGCAGCATTGGGTGCTTACTCCTGCAGCATGGGTGATCTCTCCCACTGCTGGTGTAGGTGTTATGGCCAATGTTGTCATGATCTGTTGGAGAGCTTGTTGCTGGAGTGGACCTGACTTCCTGAAAGTCTGACCCAGATGTTGGAGAAGCTTGGAGAAGGCCTTGCAACTTCTGAGGAACCGGTTTGAAGATCCTTGGTGTGTCACCCAAAGAGTGACAATAACTTGCTCTTTCCTATATTCCTACCTGCTCCATGTCCCCTAGTCACTCAGAGGGACAAGAAACTTGGTGAATTGTGAGGCCAGTCCAGGGAGGGTGTCTAATAAGGGCAGTGAGGTGGCTTGTGACACTGTGGATCCACTGCAACGTGCCCAGCTTGATCACCAACTTAACTGGGATGAGTAATGGGGGTGATGGGCCAAGAGCTGCTTTCCTTGGATTGTCTCCACTTTTGTTTTCTGGAGAGAAAGGCTACTCCTGGTTCTCAGAAGTTTCCTCAGCCTCTTCTCACAGTGTAGTGTAGCACATCAACATACAGGTCTTCGGTCACAGTGATTTTGGCTATGGGAGGTGACAGCAGCAGCTGAAGGACTTATGCAGAAGTAGGGTTTTTAGAGGGGTGGTAGCATTTGACTTGTGTGTGCCTCGGTTTACCCATTTCTCATACTCTCCCAATCCGCAGGAGCTTCGGAGTGTGGCTGCTGGTGTGCCTGTGGCATGGGGAGCAGTGGGACGAGAAGCGGGATTCAGGAGATGGCCTTTGGCCATGACAGTAGCTGCTACATGACTAATCTCTGTGTTCAGGGGCAATAGCAGCTCTCGTTTGGGCTGTTCAACAGCAACTCTAGGACTGTGTCTGCTTAAACCTCCTGGTGACCCTGTGCCACATGCTCCAGGTGTCCCTGCTTGAGCAGAGGGGTTGGACTAGATGCTCTCTAGAGGTCCCTTCCCACCTTGACCATTCCATGATTGTGCGTGTGAAAAGAAGCACCAGGAGGAGATGGGCACCATGGGGACAACGGGGGACAGCAGCAGGCACGGGTGCTGCCACTGGGCCGGCTGCCAGGGTGCCGCGCTCCGCGCTTGCCCGCACCGACGCTGTTGCATCCCTCGTGCCATCTGCTCACCGCCGCTGCGGAAGTGCTGCAGTGAAGCAGGCTGCTGCCCCGTGGGCCCCGCCATGGGGATCTGCTCGAGCAGATGCTGCTAACGCTCATAAAAGGAGAAAGGAAGGAATAAACCACGATGGGATTTTTGTCATCGACTTTGACGTGACACGGATCTAATCTGTCGCCAGGGATTGGGCCTCTTCATTGCTGCAGGTACCTCTTGATCACACGGTGCCCAAAGAGCTTCCACTTTGTTTCCAGCGTTGCTGGAGCTAGTGAAGCTCTTACTGCTCCTTGGCCCTGGGGAGATGTTGCCGTAAGCAGTGGCAGATGCAACCTCCCCCAGTTAGCCCATGTGGGCTGCTCCTCCATCTCTGCCACCTGCAGAGGCAGAAGGTTTTCTCCGCACATCCTGCCTTCTCTGGTGGTTGACTGTCCTTAAACTGCATGGCAGGACCTTTCACTCACTAACGTGCTCCAAGCTGTGGGTCACCAAATCTGGGACAGGTGTCGTGCCACCTGTCTACAAGGGATGATGAGAAAGAAGCACAAGGGTCCAACTTGCTCCAAAGCCTCTGAGATAAAGGCTTGGCCATGAGGCCATCAAGAGCTGCAAAGGGCTCACCTGGGTCTCTCCTCTTTCACATAACCTGGCAGGTAGCAGCTGTTTCTTGCGATTGAAGAAGTTGATCCACGTAATTCTGGACTGGCAGGAGGATGTTCCAGTACCCTCATTGCCCTCCTCCCCATCTCTGCTGTCCCCTTCTTCTCCAGGGAACAACCTTCATGCCTTGTCTCCTCTGGCCCTTGCAGGTCCCAGGCTGCTACCTGCTACATCAAGCATGCAGATAGGATTTACTTACAGAGCGTCCAAACTCTCTTTCATAACTGAATTAACAACCCTCTCATATAATTGCTTTTCTAATTCAAAATCTATTGAATTGCAGGTAGCGGGTGACACCCGTTCCTTGATCCGTTAGTGTATCGGGCTAATTGGCTTCCCCTCAACATGCTGGATCTGTTCATTGTTAGTGGTTGCAGCTTTTCCTCCTGTGTCAGCAGATGCAGACGGACTTGGGGGGCAGTGTGGTAGTGAACCCCACCATAGAGAAGGTTTTGATTGATCCTCTTTTATGGGCATACTTGTTTTAGATGTCTTTGATCATAAACATGGGATTGTGATGGTTTTAGTGCCCAAATGGCAGCTGTGAGGTGGCTTGGTGTGACACCAGCACGGTAGGCTTACGGCAGTGCTGATGATCAGAGTGTTATGGAGCGTTGGAGTTGGAGATGTTGGATCTTGTGCTGGCTTCGTGGCACTCGGGAGGTCCCAAGGTAAAACACTTCATTCCAAATCTCTGTGTGGCGGAGTGGCCAATTCAGTTGAAACTTCCAGTAAAACGTGACGAGCGTTCTGACTTTTCCTAATTGAGCTCTCAATCTGAATCAGAATCGTTATTTCTTATCCCATGAGCAGCATTTGAAAATATTCTTTCTGATTTACTTTCTGCACATATCTAACCGTGCGTAAGTTTCCAATCCTCTTTCCATATCGATTTTGCAGGCAAGTTTCAGATCTGCCAACTCGCTTCTTCCATAATAATCTTCTGCCTATCTGTAAGGGCCTTGACCTCAAATGGAGATCAGGCCTTTGGGAATCTGCTCAGGGTTTCTGCACATCATAGAGCCCCATCATCTTCCCCTGGCATTAGTTAGTCCCTTGCCAGTTGGAGATGGAAGGGTCCTCTCAGATGTCCCAGCCAGACTCCTTCAGGATGAACTTCAGCTCGTCCTTGGATGGTAGATCTGGAATTCACTATATCCAATAGTTCACCTCATCTTTTCAAGTTGCTGAGGAATAAATCTCTGCTCCTGGTTTTGAATAAGCTATTGGCTCAGGCAGTGTAGAGCAGGAGGGAGGCAGCTGTATCGTGCAGCATCCAACCTACATGGAGGTCCTCCTTGGAGAAGGAGGATTTGGTTGTTCAGGGCATCCAGCCTGTGAACAGCGTTGACTTTTCCAAGTGTAAGAGAATGATTGAGGTCAGAAGGGACCTCTGGTCTAACACCCCTGCCCAAGGAAGGTCACCTGGACCATGTTGTCCAGGACCTGGTCTGGGCTGTCCTAGTCTATCTGCAAAGATTTTGGTATCTCCAAGGAGGGAGTCCGCCCAACTTGTTGGAGCAACCTCTTCCGGTTCTCTGGTACCCTCCTAGCAAAACAGTTTTTCTTTTGAGGTGACAGCAGCACAGCCAGTTGGATTTAGATGCTTCTTTCATGGCTGGTTGTTCCCTTCCTCCTAAAAGAGAGGATTGAGGAGGAAAGACCCAGGAATGTGGCAGCTCTCCTGGGCCACCCATCCCCAAGCAGCATCAGGGGCTCTCCCAAGACACATCCCGATTTTAGCCATTGTAGCCAGAAGGAAAGACTACCCTGACTGATCTTCCAGCTGCACGAAGCTTCTCCTACCAACCCATCTCCCAGATTTCTCTGTCGCTGGCAGTAGACGGATTCAGTGGAAGAGCCACATGTTGACTTTGAGGTTTATTTGTGTCACTGCTGTAATTCAGGAGCAGCCGGAGGAGTTTGCAGGGGGTCTTCAGCCCCATGGGATCAAGGCGCTGGACCCTTGAGGACTGCTGAGTTTTTTGCCTCCTGCTGGGATCGTGGGCTCCAACCCCCGCTTCAACTTCTCCCTCCCGTCATCCGTTAGGGCGCAGGTGAAGATGCTCGAAGTGGCCGCATCTGAGGACAAACCTCGTCTGATGGGAAAATCTAACGGTGCCACCTGACGCATGATTTACCGCCGCGTCCGCTCCTGGGGCCTCAGTAATATATTTCTATTAGATTCTCCCCCCAGCCTTCGCTACCGTGCGGAGGGGATGCCTTTTCCCTGACACCTGCTTAGGCGCCGGCGAAATAAATGTTGATTTTTTCCATCAGGGAGGAAGAGCGCAAGGACGGCGAGCTCAGCAAAAGCGGCTCGGCACCGCGCCGGGTGCTCGTGCGCCAGCCCTGCTCCCCTCCTCGCGAAAGCGCTTCAATCATCGGAATGAAAAACACGGCAACCAACACAAAAAAACAGGGGCCGGGCGCCCGGCTTTTCGCTAACTAGAAATGATATAGCTGGTTCCCAGGAGATGGATGGTGGTGCTCCCAGCTGGTAGAGTGCGCGCGGCGCCGCGCGACGGGGCCCAAGATTGATCGGGCAATTTGCACGATCTCCCACGCACCAAGAAAGTGGAAAATATATTTGGCTTTGCCAGGGCAGGTTCTTTATATATATGTATATATATATATATATTTTTTTTTGGTGGGGTTGTGAGTGGTTTTGCAAGGGGACGGTGTGCTGGGTACGCTGTGTTTCAGGAAGCTCGCAGAGCATCCCGTGTGTCCGGCCGTCTATCCCAGCCTTTCCAGTGGAGCGTGTCCACCATCAAATGTGCTCAGCTCCGGAAAGTCCCGCGCAGCGGTCGGGAAGCTAATTGCAGTCCATTAAGAAGTGTGCAAAAAAAAAATCTATATTTCTGCTGCTCTTCTGCAAATATTATTTTATTTGCTTTGCCACGCGGACGGTTTGTGCAGCGCACACGGAGCTTCGCCAGCAGCTCCGAGAGGATCAAGACTCTCTGTAACGCAGGATTTGGGCTCTCGGCAGGCTCTGGCTTCTCCAGGGAAGCTGGAGCCGGAGCAACTCTAGGGGCACTGCAAGATATCCAGGGAAAATCCGCGTGCAGCATTCAGCAAAACAGCCCCTGGCGCAGAGAAGGGGCACGCTGGGCGCGCGCTTGCCGGCGTCAGAAGTCATGTTAGCCAAGGTGACTAATAGCCAGGGCGGCCAGGGCCGCCTCTGATGTATGGGTGTTATATTAAGGGTGGAAAGGTGCTAAATGAGCCCTCTTTATTTTACATAAATTAGCTTGTGGGCGATGCATCACTGCCAGCGCCACTCGTGCGCTCCATGAGCTCGCTTTTCCCCCAAGTTTCTGCATTCGAGTCCAACTCTGTCTTCCGTAATAGAAGTCCGTGTAGCCCAGCACGGTGCCGGAGGAGCAGCCGGCAGCTGGGAACAGAGAGCGGGATGTCGCCGTTGGCAGCGGAGCCGAGAGCTCTTCAGCTCCAGCTCGGGCATCTCTCTCAGAAAAACGGCACTTGCCGGGACAGTCCCTCGGGACTCCAAAATCCTTGGCATCCGCCTGCAGGGCCAAGTCGATGGGAAGCAATTCCCGCGCCTGCTAGATGGCAGCAGCACTCTCCGGCTCGGCGGCGCAGGAAGCGCGTCCGAGTCCCCAAAGCCGATGCCAAGATTTATCTGGGATGGATCAGGGATGCGCCAGGAGCCCTCCGGGGAAGCTGCCACTTCTCCATGCTGGCTTCTCCAGAGCTGCAGCTGGAAGCAGGACCAGAGTCCCAGCATATCCCGTAGGGCACTGGGGAAGTCCAGAGAAGTTGAGGATGGAGACGACTGTGATGAATTCCTATTTTTCCCTTTCTTTCCCTCTTGCTCCTAGGAAGCGCCAAGCGGAAAAGGACCTTTGCATCCTCGAGGGGCTTGGAAGCGGCAGCGCTGGAGGATGGAGGCTCTGGAGGTGAGGCCAGCGGCGCGCGCGTTCCCTCAATGCCAGTGGCTGCTCCCATGTCCCGAAGAAAAATGACACCTGTGGGCCCAGATGTCGTGTGGCGGTGGCTTCTCTGGGGCCGTCCTCGTCACAACGGCCTCTCTGCCACCCTCGCCCTTCTCTCCTCTTCTTCCAGGAAAGCGGCTGCAGATCAAGCCCCGGCTCTGAGCGACTCTGGCACCCACCTTGATCCTGATCCCGATCCCGCACCCAAGAGCTCGGGAAAAGGCCACTGGGGCCGGCCCAGCACCTACCTCAGCACCCTGCGCCCGCCGCCGTCTCCCATGTCCCACAGCTCCCCTGTGCACAGGGAGAAGCAAGACTGGTTTTGCCGGCCCTTGGGCGAGCTGGTTTGGTCGGAGTTGTTTAATTTTGAAATAAATTCCCTTTTAAGCCGACGGTTCCGGTGCCAGGGGTCGCTGTGGGTCCCCCTTGGGTGACGGGCACCCATGGGACACACTGTGCCCGGAGCCCACCTGGATCCGTCCCTCTGTCCTGGCGCGGAGGCGTCGGGTCTTGTGTTTCCTTATTTTTAGGGGGCAATTTCACGCGGGATGCTGGAGCGGAGCCAGGCGCTGAGCCGGCCTCCGGCAGTACCACAACATCCACGGCCCCCCCCACTGCTGTCCCTGTCACCCCTTGGTGTCCCCATCCCCCTTGTTCAGTTCAGGGGCCTGAGGGGGGCTGCTCCAAATCTGCTCCATGTGCCAGGAAGCCGGAGTCACTCCACATCATCATCCCCCCACCCGAACCACCCGTCGCATCCCCAACCTACATCGGGTCCCCCCACACCCGAACCTTTTTTTTCCCCCTTCTTTTTATCTATTTCTTTTCCTGCCGAAAGCATTCGAGGGTCCCGAGATGCCGAAGGGCCCCAGGGGGATTTAGCACCCGCAGGGGGATGAGTTTGGGGGGGGGACTGCCTTGGCCACCCCCGCAGCACCAATGGGTGCCCCCTTGGTGGGGCCGCCGCCAAGATGCCTCGGTTGCCGTCGGGTCGCCGGGATTTTGGTGCGTTTTGATATTTAAATAAAAGTCCCTGTGTGGAAAGCGCCAGGTGCTGCTCTTCTTTGATGGGGGTACATGGGGACAGGCATAGTCCATCTGTCCTGGCCAGCCCCAGTGGGTCCCCCAATGCTTTTTGTGCCTTTAAATGGGTCATTTGGGAGGGTTTTCTGGGTTTGTTCCTTCCTGAAGCTGCCAAGAAAAGCCCGAATACCCCTGTTTCCAGTGGGGTCCTGACAAGGCGGACAGAAGGGGAGCCAACGTGGGAGGGAAAAAAGAAACAAAGGGAGAAAAAGCACTTTTTAAGTTATTTTCGGGAGGTTATTATGATTTTTTCTCTTTTTTAGGGGGGGTGGTCAGGGTAAGTGGGGCTCCACATGTCCAGAGGCTCCGGCTGCTTTTCCTGGAAACTCACCCTGGGTCCTGGCCCTGGGTCCCTCCTCGGCTCCGCTCTCCCGCTGGGAAGCAGGTGCCGGGATGGCATCACCCGCCGGGTCCCTTTTCGAGAAGCTGAGGGGGGAGCTGAGACAGGGCCCAGGCGCCCGCCCCCCCCCCCCCCGCTAAAAATAACCCCCGCCCCGAGGCCGCAACGAGGGGCTCGGAGGAGGAGGAAGCGCCTCACAAAGACACATCGGGCCATGTCGCCCCCGTCCCTCGTCCCCCTTCCCGTTCCTCCCAGTTTCGGAGGAGGCCGGCGGGGCAAGATGCAGGGGGTGGTGCCCATCACCGTGGCCTCCGGCCTCGACAGGCCCATCCCAGCACCGACAGCTTGAAGCGGCACTTAATAAATATGTATATTTATATATATATATAATATATACGTATATTATGTTATGGGGCACGGTGTGGGGGGCTCCATAACTTAGGAAGGGCCCAGGCGCCCGGGCTGCCCCCCGCTCCGCCCCCCCGCCGCGGTGGCTGCGCCCTCTGTCCCCCCGCCCGCTCCCAGATTTGACTGACAGCTGCCCCGGGGCGTTGCCATGGGGATATGCAAATGAAGCGGGCGCCCGCGGCGCCCATAGGCGGCCGCGCGGGGAGGGGGCGTGGCCGGGCGGCGCGGCCCCGCTATAAAAGGGTGGCGCGGGCGGCGGCGCGTGGCGCGGCACCGAGCGGCGGCGGCGGCACCGGGGGCGCGGGAGGGAGCGGGCCCCGGCCCGGGATAGCGCGGGAGGAGGAGGAGAGCAGGGCCGGGCTGGGGGAGGTGGGGCTGGGGCAGGTGCCAGGGGTGGGAGGAGGAGAAGGAGAGCGCCCGGCCCCGCGGCGCAGTCCCGCTGGAGAGTCGCCGAGCGCGGCTGGTGGCCGGAGCAAAGTCCCGAGCGGAGCGCGGACCCCGAGTGACTTCCCGGCGGCGGCGACCCGGTGCCCGGTCCTGATTGCACCGGGCAGTCGAGCCCGGCTGAGCCTCAGAGCTCGGCCCGGTTGCAGCGAAAATCACCGGAGCCCCGTTCCCGTTGCACCGGGGAGTGGAACTCTGAAACCCAGCTGAGCCCCGGAGCCCGGTCCCGGTTGCAGCGCGGAGCCCTTGGAGTCTGCTCCCACTCGCACCAGGGAACGGAACCCCCGAGCTCAGCTGAAGCTCGGAGCCCGGTCCCGCTTGCACTGGGGAGCGGAGCTCGGCTGAAGCTCGAAGCCCGATCCGGTTGCAGCGCGGAGGCCGCTGCCGTCGGCGCCTCCAGGGCGATCCCTCGGGCGGCCCCGACCCGCAGCGCGCCCCAATCCCGGCGCCTGCCGCTTCCCGAGCGAGCCCCGGCGGCGGAGCGGCCCCTCCATGGACTTGCGATGGCCTCGGAGCTGGCCATGAGCGCTGAGCTGCCCAGCAGCCCGCTCGCCATCGAGTACGTCAACGATTTCGACCTCATGAAGTTCGAGGTGAAGAAGGAGCCGGCCGAGGCGGAGCGGCTCTGCCACCGCCTGCCCGCCGGCTCGCTCTCCTCCACGCCGCTCAGCACCCCGTGCTCCTCGGTGCCTTCGTCGCCCAGTTTCTGCGCTGCTAGCCCCGGCGCGCAGCCCGCGGGCGGTCCCGGCGCGGCGCCGCTGCCCTCCAAGCCGCAGCTCGACGAGCTCTACTGGATGTCGGGCTACCAGCACCACCTGAACCCCGAGGCGCTCAACCTGACGCCCGAGGACGCCGTGGAGGCGCTCATCGGCGCCCCGCACCACCACCACCATCACCACCACCAGGGCTACGAGTCGTTCCGGCCTCAGCCGTTCGGCGGCGACGAGCTGCCCGCCGCTGCCCATCACCACCACCATCACCACCACCACCACGTGCGCCTCGAGGAGCGCTTCTCCGACGACCAGCTCGTGAGCATGTCCGTGCGGGAGCTCAATCGGCAGCTGCGCGGCTTCAGCAAGGAGGAGGTGATCCGCCTCAAGCAGAAGAGGAGGACCTTGAAGAACCGCGGCTACGCGCAGTCCTGCCGCTACAAGCGCGTCCAGCAGCGGCACATCCTGGAGAATGAGAAGTGCCAGCTCCAGGGCCAGGTGGAGCAGCTCAAGCAGGAGGTGGCCCGCCTGGCCAAGGAGCGGGATGTGTACAAGGAGAAGTACGAGAAGCTGGCGGCGGCCCGCGCCTTCCCGCGGCCGCCCTCGCCGCCCGCCGCCCCCAAGGCGCCCGCCGATTTCTTCCTCTGAACCCGCTCCGCCGCAGCGGGACGAGCACCCAGTGTTGTTGTTGTTATATTATTATTAATAATAATGATTATATTGTTTCCCTCCCCCTCCCCAGCTGGTCGCTGGAAGAGGCGGCTTCCTCCGCGGGGCTCGGACTGGAGCGGGGGAGCCGCCGGGGCCAGCCTGCATGCGGGACGTGTAGGGCACCGCGGGGGCCGGGGCTTGGCTTCACCTCCTTTTGCTCTCTTCTTCCCCCGACCCCCTTTAATTTTCCCTTTCCCCCCCCCCCCCCCACCCCATCCCTACCCGCGTGTGTGTTTCCCGGTGGGTTACAGCTCCGCCGGTCTTCCTCCCTCCCCACCCGTATCTTCCTCTCCCTCTCTACCTCTTTTTATTTTATCTCCCTTAATTCTATTTTATCCTCCACTTTCCCGGGGCTTGCAGCGCCCGGGACGACGAGGGGGGGTCGCACCGGGCAGCGTTGCGCCCTGTCCGCCCCGCAGCCCCCGCACCTCGGGGCGGCCAAGCTGAGCCACGCGTTAACTTATTCCCCCCCTGTACATAATGTAGCATCGGGTTAGGGTGTTTTTTTTTTTCTGCCTTTTTTTTTCTTTTTCTTTTCTTTTTTTTTTTTCTTCTCCCGAGTCTCTATTTTGCTTGATTTACGGGGGGGGAAAAAAAAAGAAGAAGAAAAAAAAAAGAAAAATCCTAAAAAAAAAAAAAAAAAAAAGCGCGAGTCTTAAAAAAAAAAGTTTGTATGTAATAGCATGCAAATAATATCCGAGTTAATTTAACGATGTTGGGACGAAGCCGAATGCACTATATACAGGAGTCAATTGGGTTAAATAATACTGTTTTATAGAGATTTAAAATTATCTATGCTCTTAAAAATAGTTAGGGGGTGGGAAGGGTGGGAGGGGAAGGAGAGGTAACAATTTTAGGGTGACCTGAAAGGCAATATAGTAATATATGGACTGCAAACGGTTGGCTGCTATCTCACTATGCACCAGATTTATTTATTAACCCTCGGGAAACGAAATCTTATTTTAATCTCACTGGTTAAGGAAGGAGAGGAAAAGAAAATGCACATTATTTGCTGCGCAAAAAAAAAAAAAAAAAAAGGCAAATTCGTGCAAACGAGAATGTTGGGCCGATCCTGCGCAGACAAGCGTGTTTTTGTTTTTTGTTTTTTTCTTTCTTAAAAAACGAAGTTGATTATTTAAAACAAAAAGAAGAAAAAAAAAATATTATCTTGGAGCGGGGGGGAAACCCAAGGGTTTCTGCCAACAAAGCGAACTCGGGAGCCTGGTGCATTTTAGGTACTGATCGTGCGAAGCGGTTTTTAAACGACCTGTTGTTTCGATTTGTGACGGTTTTAACGATGTTGCATCAAGATAAAAACTTATATTCAACTAGAGCCTGGGTCGGGTTTTCTCTCGGTTGGGGAGGGGGGCCGCGGCTTCGCCTTTCGTTCGCGCCTTATTATTTTTATTTAGTCTCTCTGTTTCTTTTTGCCCTTTCCCTGCTGCGGGGCGAGGGGACGCGGCGGGATCGGGACCGGGGCGGAGGGGAGGAGGGGGGATGAAACTCGCATTTCTTTTTGTTTCAGAAGGGCAAATATCCCGAGTTAACCCTTGATGTCACCTATAATGGGGGACCGGAACCCCCCGCTCTGTCCCCTCTTTGCTTTTTCATCCTTTTCGCCTCTTTTTCCAGCCCGACAGCGAGTGCCGAAAAAATCAACTTCGTCCCCAACCCCGCGGGACCTGGGACCCACTTTGGCCCAATCCTGCTGCGGCCCTGGTGAGCCACAAGCTTTATTTTAATGCCTAGGAAATAGTTGATTTTCCCCTTTTATTTACTCTTTTAAACTGTTTTAGTACTTTGTCATTAAAAAAGGGGGAAAGGGAAAAAAAAAAAAAAGAAAAGTTTTAAAAACCTTTCCCCTAAAAGCGGGCTTTGCAGGCAGTGTGTTTCACAGCATTCCATGTTTTTCTTGCGTCGCCCATGGGACTATGCATCCCTCTGGCTCGCTGCAAATGGAGCCCCCAGTGTGGATGGAGCCAATGCTCTGAGAGGTATCTAAATCATATATTCATATATATGGCCATATTTATATATATATAATATATATATATATTTGTCTCTAGCGTTTTGCACAGGGCTTGATGCTCATCCCTCAGAGGGTCTCCGCTTGTCCAGGTGGTTTTCCCGGCTGCTCAGTGTGTCGGGACAGGAGGGTTGTGGTGCCTCCAGATCCCAGTTTGGCCCCTCCAAGGTGTCAGTGAGTTATTCTGGTTTATTCTTTTCTGATTTATTCTTTTTGGGTGGCCGCAGCAGGACCCTTGTACTCAGTGGTTCCCCTGATGCAGCCATGCAGGAGGCCCTGGGGACTCAGGGCCGTTGCCTCCCCAAACCTCTTAATTCTGGTTTTTGATTTATTTATTTATTTATTTATTTATTTATTTATTATTCCCATTATCCTTCCTATCCTGTTTTTTACCCTCTATGCTGTCTTGGCTTTTTTTTTTTTTTTTTTTTTTTTTTTTTTTTTCCCCCACTGTACCACTTCACCCTCCTTATTTTTGGGGTGAATTGGGTCCTGCTGGTCTGCCCACAGCAGCTCCCCATCCCGTGTTTTCTTTTTTTTTTTGTCTATTAATTTTTATTTTTATTTTCCATCTTTTATTAATTTTTAACTATCACGTTTTCTCCACTCCATGTTTTCAGGTCCTAAATAAGAAGGCCATGGGATCCCCAGGCTGCCAGAATCACAGCACCTCTCTATCCTGGCCCCAACTCTGGGGTGCTGATGGGGGTCCAGGCTTGCATAGATCCTTCTTGGGATCAGATCTCCCTTTCTGGACCTGCCGACCTCATTGCCTTGCAGCCCCCGTGACTTTATTTTTCTGTTCCGTTCACTGTGGTTTATTTTCTCCTGCAAACCCCGTATGGATTGAAGTTCCCAGCCTCGCGTGTAGGAAGGTGGGGTGCCCCAACATTGTCCTCTGTGGAGGCACCCGCTTGGCATTTGGGTGCACCCATAGGAGACAGGTCCATCTCCGCTTGGTCCCACTGTGCCCCATCCCGCTGGCTTTGGGTACAGCCCAGTGTCTGCGCCTTGCATAATACAAGTTAAAGCCACGCAGCTCCCCGTGGAAGGGGCTGTGTTTGCCACTCATCCCCTCTCTGCAATGGGACCTTGTTGGATCTGGGCCACCCCTGTGCACTCCCCCTTGCTCTTTCCAGCCACACAGGGCTGCGGCGTCTCACTGCGTGTTGCAGGGGTGTGTGTGCAGCATGTTGCATGACCGTGTACATATGCAGCACAGTGCATATCACAGAGCTATGCATGTGTAGCACGACTGCGCACGTCTGCAGCGTGTTGGTGCCTATTGCAAGGCTGTGTGTGCTGGTGTGTGTTGCACAGCTCATGTGCAGCATGGTGCAATTTGAAGCACTGGGAGCATTTACACAGTGTGTGGCACAACTGTGCGTGCATTTTCAGCATGCTGCACAACTATGCATGCACATGCAGTGTGTTACACGACTGTGAGTGCGGTTGTAGCGTGTTGGTGCTGTTTGCAAAGCCCTGCGTGTGCTTGCAGCGTGTCGCAGGGCAGTGCGTTTATCCTGCTGCGTATATCGGGTCCGGCTCCACGTGTGTTGCTGGACTGTATAGGGGTTTTAGGTTGCCCTTGCCCCATTTTTTTTGCAGATTTTGACTGTGTATTTCCATTTCCGAGGGTTAGGGCATAACCCCCCAGCTGGACGAAGAGTTTTGCCATCACTTAATCCCTTCAGAACCCCCAGCTCCCTCCTTCTGCCAGCTTCCTTAGCAGCCCAGAGGATGGGTTTTGCACGGCTTGGGTGATTTTTGGGGAGTTTTGAACCACTCTGGTGATTTTTTTTGGCAGGATGCACACCCTCAAATGCAGCCAGCAGCCCGAGATTGAGGTGATGGGCTAGATTCTTTTTTGCTGCAAAATGGGTCACAAAATGCAAGAGGCCAATGGATGCCAGAGCACCCCGTGCCCACTCTCTGTAATTAGTAGTATTATTGCAGTGATAAATATGATTGTAATCAGTAGTATTATTGCAATTATCGCTACTTCATTGTCACCACCATGGTATGTTTTGCACCAGCCTGGACAACTTGGGAACGTGAGCCAGTGCTTCAGGAGTTTGCCGGGAAGAGTTGAGGGAGCTGCTTGGCAGCCACGTAGGAAAAGAGGAAATGATTCCTACCCCAAAAATCAGTGCCCTGCAAAATAAAGCACTGCAGCAGTTCGTGCCAGGCTCCTCACCCTGCAGAGCGAAGCAGCCAAACTCTGCCCTGCTTGCAAGTTATATATATATGAATTCATATATCAATCTTTGGAGGGAAAACAAACAAACAATCAAAAACCCCCAAAAGCCCAGCTGGTTTGTTTGTGACAGCTCATGGGCTCCCATCCTTCGGCAAGTGCCCGACTCCAGCCCTCGGTGACCACCGGGTTGGCATCACCCTGGGAAACCTGTCAGGCTCCAGCAGAAGCATCGAGTGTGCGACTTCGGCACCATTATTTTCTTGAGTGTTCCTTAATTTTTGCCCAAGAAAAAGGTTGATGATTCGCTTTGGGCTTCCTTTGGCTGAAAATCCCCTTTGCTACAGGGTGGTGTTCGGTGGTGAAGGGTCGGTGCCGGGTGCCAGCGTGAGAGCATCATCCCCTAGGGTGCGCAGTATGCAGTGAGTGTGTCAGTGCTCAGGCTCCTTGTGCTTTGTCGTATAGAACCGACCCTGTGTGTTTATTCCCGCAAAGTGTGAGACACTGTTTGCCCAGGCGAAAATTAAAACTAATCCCAGTTTCCATCCCAGGCAGACAAGCATGTCCTGCCTTGGCCCATTCCCGCACTGCATGGACCAGGATGCCGTGAGGGTCGGTCCATCCATTCCTGCATCCTGTCCAGGATGCTGGCAGTGCAGAGCCCATCACTATGATGGCTGGGCACCCTCTCTCTGGAGACTGCCCCCTCCGCTGCCCACAATCTCATCCCGGGACCACCCCCCCCTTATTTATTTATTTTAGCACAAGGCTTTGTGTGAGCCATCTCAGGGCCTTAATCCGTCTTTCCGCCGGCAGGTTCTGCCCGTTAATTAAATATCAATTGATTGTTCGGCGAACACTTCCTTGGGTTTATCGCCTTTTGGTGAGACAAATCAAATTGCCACGTCATTAACTCACCACTATACAATCCATACATAATTACAGCTTTATTAATACCGCTGCGCGATGAGGAAGTTTTCTTAGGCAATTAATATTTGCGGGAGAGTTTGTACCCGGTTAATTCTGCCAGGGTTATGTTAATAACGCGTTCAACTAATAAGATGGGTAATTAACGTCTCTATCTCTTGTTAGCATCGCCTCCAATGCCGGCTACATGTCAGGCTGGGCTCTGTGGCCAGGCTGCCTTTAATTAACCGTGTTACTGCAGGGGCACTCGTGGCCATTCCATGCGAGCAGGGATGTGGGTGTGCAGAGCACTGGGATCCGGGACAGCTTCGGAAATGGGGTTTAGGGACCATTCACAAGCAGGGAGGGTCAGGATGATGCCAGACCAGCATTGTTTGCAAACTTTGGGTTTAAAGTCTGATTTAAAATAAATAAATAAATAAACAATAACTGTGCGAAGCTGCAGCTTCCCCGTCTTCTGGCACGGCGGGGATGCAGTTTCCCTTTCTGATGCTGCTGGAGGCCATGGATGCAGAGAACCACCTCAGAGACTGGCTCTGGCACTGGGACGAGCATCACCCGGGACGAGCATCATCCGTCCAAGCATCATTCTCCAGGAGACATCCGAGACTCAGCTGGGCCGGCTCCGCTGGGAGCCCTCCCTGCCTCTCTTCCCTGGCGCTCATCAATAAAAGATCGCCCCTATCTACCTGGCCTGTTTGTCCTCGTGAAATATTCATCAGTGCCTGATTAAGTTTTAAGGAAGGGCTGCACTTGTCCTCGTGGCCTGGGGGAGGGACATGTCGCCCCAGCGAGGTTGGGATTCATCCCTTTCAGGTGCTCTGCAAGTGGAACGGGTATGTTTTTGGTCCTTTCCTGCTCCTCACTGGGCTCCTTGTAGGAAATTCTGGGGTCAGTGTTGGTGCAAGGGGAGAAGATGTTTTGGGTGATCTTGGTGAGGGTGTCCATTCCTGAGGAGCACAGTGGCTGGCCAAGGTGCCCAGTGTCTTCACTGGTGAACTGCCCATGAGTAGCATTGGTGGGGGAAATAGTGAGAACAATCAATATTAAAATCTCCCTCTCTCCCTCTCTTTGCCCTTCTTTTGGAGGACGCTGGAGGTCATTTTTAATTGCAATTAGACAGTCTGCTAATTCTCTCCCCAAAACAGTTCCTCTGTGTTGAGGAAGACCTCAACACCATGTCCCACAGTAGAGCAGGCTCTGCACCACCCAGGGTGGGACATAAGGACCCTCTAGCATCCAACGTCCCAGCAAGATGAGGACCTGCACACACCTGAACTCTTTCCACCCTTCCCTTTCTGCCCCATCATTCCTTCTGCCCATCTTGTGGTTGCCCCATGCTTCCCACATGGCTGCCAGTCACCCCGTGTCACCTCCCTGGCCAGTGCCTCTGGCCTTACTGCTGCCCCATCAATATTTCAAGAGCAAACATGGGGCTCCTGAGTGTCTCTGAGGATGGGGCATTAGCGTAGGCTGAAGGAGCACTGGACGGAGAGCAATGCGAGCCGCAATGGAAAACAAGCAAAAGGCTGCCGAAAACCACGCAGTTGGGCATGAAATATTGATGGGCCCGTGTCGTGCTGGAGGGGAGGTGTAGGGGCCCTGGCAAGGGGCCTGCACTCCCTCCTCACTTGTCACAAATGCACATCCAACAAAGTTTGGGCAGTGGTTAAAGATACATGAACCTGCTTTAGTAGCAAGCAGAGGCATCTGTCACCTTGTGTCCCTGGTGGTCTTCTTTTGCACTCTGAAAAGCCAGGTGGAGGTCTTGCAAGAGGACACATAGTGACCTTGGTGTGAGAGACACTGGGAGGCTCAAACCCTGTTGGAAGCACCAGGTTCTGGTGGTGGTGTGGTTGGGCAGGATGGATAGATGAAGGTGTGGAGGTAGCTGTGGTGAGAGGGATGGGATGGGCAGTGGGGTGGTGGTGGTTGTGGTGCAAAAAATAAAGAATAGGATGATGTTGGCTGTGGTAGGAGAGATGGGCAATGGGATGGGGATGTTTGTGGTGGGAGAGATGGGCAGTGGAATGGAAGTGGAAGGACAGCAATGCAATGGTGGTGGTTGGGCAGACAGATGGGGCAATGGGGTTTGGGTGGAGGAATGGGGCCTTCAAATGAAGGCATGTCCCCAAACAGTGTCCATATTCACCTGGTACCTGACAGAAACACCAGTCCAGGGGAGGTTCCTGCCAGTCCTCTGGTCTATGAGTAGTGAGATCCCCAATGATGAAGCTGTGCAAACTGTGGATGCTAACAACGATGACAAACTCAACTCTGACCACCCACAAACAGGGGCCCTATGAGACAGGCAGACCCACCTGCATGTATTAAAGGCCTGGCCATCATGAAGATGAGGGTCCTTCCTCCAGATCAACTTGTTCCCAAGCCATCAACTGCCTCTTGGACTCGAAGCTCCAGGGATGGACTAGGGGAAGGAGGACATGGAGGAGGCAGAGGGCAGCGGCAAAGAAACCCGGATGGATGCTGGCATGGGCAGGCCCCAGAGGGGAAAACGGTTGCTGGTTCAGCCCTTCCCAGACATAATACACCATCAAGAGATGTATTTTCTTACGCAAATGATTTCCTTTTGCCTTCATTTAAGCTCATTAGCATTCCTAAATATGACCACGTGGATCAATATGGTGCTGGGCCAAAGGACCACAGTCAATTGCTGCTTGCCAGGAGACTTCACCTCCCCATCTAATCAGGCAGGACCCAGGCTGGAGGATGTTGTCCCCTCTGCTGTTCCTATTGCATTGGTCACCACTGATTAATTTCCAGTGGAAAGGAGGTGCTCTGCTTTAATTAGAAACAGGTGATATGAATGTGCATTGCTCTGCGGCTGTCCATCTGTGGGTCACTGCAGAAGCATGCTGCAAGTTTCTGCTTTTCTTAAAAAAAAATACACACATATAAAAGCAGAATCACAGAAGGACTGAAGTTGGAAGGATCTCTAGAGATCATCTAGAGTCCAAATCACCTAGATTGTTCAAGCAAATCACCTAGAGCATCTTGCCCATGATGGCATCCAGGTAGGTTTTTGAACATCTCCAGAGAGGGAGGCTGCATCACCTCTCTAGCAAACTGTACAAGTACTCTGTGGCCTTCACAAAATAATCTAACCCCCCTCAAAACAACAAAAGAAAGGAAGAAAAATAGGTCTCTGGTCCTTGTGCTTGCAAGGACAGCCTCTAGACTGGGAGCCAAATGTGGACAGTTCTGCTGATTTCTTCTTGGGTTTGCTGGCATCTTGGTCATCTCAGTGGGCTTCTGACTGTTACAGGCATCTGGAGAGGACATTGCTTCCAAGCCTGATGAGGACATTGAGCACCCACAGGGATGTCCCTGAGCTGGACTGGTAGAAAAGTTGGCACATGGCCCATGTCATGCATCCACATGGGAAAGGTGGCTGGCGTCCCCAGGCTCTCTCGCACTGCTGGAGCAACATCTCCCATGGGATAAAGTCATGCGTATCAGACGCCTCCCTGCACATGCTCCTGCCGGCAGCCAGAGCGGAGCGGCCGGGAGCTGCCGAGTCAGCAGCCTTGCACATCTGCAGCGCGGGCCGGCGGCGCGGTGGCATTAATCAGGGCTTCGCTCCCAGCTCTTGGCAGGCTCTGGCACTCACAGCTGCGCCCGCGCCCAGGGAAATCATGCCGTGGTCAGCGAGGCTGTGTCTGCTTTGTAGGGGGACCCTACTTGGCTGCAAAGGGGTCGCTCAAAGGGTCCAGGGCTCTGCACAGAGGAGGAGGAGGAAGGTGGAAACACACTGATGTCCTCCCAGGAGAGATCCCCGGAGCCTAGTCCCTGGGTGCAAAGCAAATTACCTCCAACCCTTCCCAGAGGTGCATATAATAATTAAATACTAATTAAATAATAACATAATAATCATTATTAATAATAATAAAAAAAAACAGTGCAGATGTAACCCCTAGAGCTGGACCCAGCTTGCTGGAAGCTCTCAGGACCGCCTTGAAGAGAAACCATGGATAAGAGCATCCTTTACAGCAAGTCCTGGTGGACTGAGGAGTTATCCCAATTCCTTGTCAGGATGCAGCACGGAGCAAGGATGCTTCATGGGCCTGAGAAGCCCGTGTCAGGAACAGTGTCAGTCTCAGTTGTGACATGGCCATACTCCTGCTCCATCATGTGGTCTTTGCATCCCTAATTAAGAGGTTGAGGCAGGCTTCGATGATGGGTGGCCTGGGGCAAGTGCTGGCAGCACCAGTGAGTGCAGTAATTATCTGAGAGCTGGATGCGGCCGTGATGATGAGAGCACTGTGCTGTACCGATGCCGCTCTTCCCCGTGGAGGCAGCGCTGAGCTCCTTACGGGCACTAACGAATTTAGCTGTGGTGGGAGGGAGGATGGAGGAAGTGGGGGAATCTATCTGCAGTAAGTCCAACCCTGACCTCACAGAGCAGCCAGTGCCTCAGTTTCCCCATCTGGAACATGGATGAGGATGAACCTTGGTAGGGCACATAGTCAACCTTAGCTTGTCCAAAGGCTTTTTTTTTTTTTTTTGGTGGGGGGTGGGCAGAGGCTGTTGCAGGTATGCATTTGCACCCATAATGCAGATTTTTGGAATATTTTCCCATTCCTCTTTCTTGGTGCATGTGGATAAAGAGAGCAGTGCTGCAGGGATGGCTGAGATGTCGGGAGCCATGCGAGGGGCCACCACACAAGCGAGGGCAGAGGTGGCTGGGGACGGGTTTTGTTTCCATGCTGCATTCCCTTCCCGGTGGGCATTTGCTCTTCATGGAGATGAGAAGCGGGGGGTGGGGGGGGGGACACACACTATGCTGGCTGCCGCTGCTGAGCGCTTTGTGTTGTGGTGTAATCAGCATTCGCTTATTCTCTTTGATTTTTTTTTTTTTGCTCCTTTATGTTGTTGCTATTTTTCATGTTTCCATCGTGTCTGCAGTTTTCTTCCCCCACCCTCCCGGCTCCCCACCGCCCGCCTGGGTCCCTCCCTTCCCCTGTGATGCACCAGGAACCTGAGATCAGGAATCATTGGGGTTGCAAAGGACTATGAGCGGGCCAGCGGACTCTGCACGGTGGCATCCTCTGGAGGTTGGTCCCAAGACTCTATACCTACCCCAGGTGCGGTGTTTGCCTTTGTGTATCTCCCCCCTCCCCATCCTATTGTGTGCACACCCCCAGCAAAAAAAAAAAAAAAAATCCACCAAGCATCAATCTGCACACAGCAGAAAGGCCAAGGGGGGGCAATTCTGGGGACTTGCTCTGAGAAAAATTCTGAGAAAGCAATTTCTGGACTGAAGAAAATGGCTTAGTTGAGTGGTCAGGATGGAGATGCTCTGTAGGGAGATAGTCAGAGAATTGGGTGTACCAAGGCGTTTGGAGGCATGGCAGGAACAGGGGTGGGATGAGGCATCTCATAGAATCACAGAGTGGTCGAGATTAGAAAGAGATCATCTGGTCCAAGCTCCCTGCACTCACAGGGTCACCTAGAGCACATGGCACAGGATCTCATAGGGAAGATGCCATCATTGCAGCCAGCATGACCAGGAAAGTGATTGTTCCTCTGTACTCAGAGCTGGTGGGGCTGCACCTCAAATGCCATGTTCAGTTTTGGACCCCTCACTACAAGAAAGACATGGAAGTGCTGGAGTGTGTCCAAAGAAGGGCAATGAACCTGGTGCAGGGACTGGAGCACAAACATTAGAAGGAACGGCTGAGGGCGCTGGGGTTGTTTAGTCTGGAGAAGAGGAGCCTTGGGGAGACCTTATTGCTCTCTACAACTACCTGAAAGAAGGTTGTAGAGAGGCCGAGGTCAGTCTCTTCTCTAGAATAACTAACAACAACAGGAAATAGCCTCAAGTTGCACCAGGGAAGTTTCAGGTTAGATATTAGGAAGAATTTCCTTCACGGAAAGAGTAGTCTAGCATTGGAACAGTGCTAGGCTAGCTGCCCAGGGAAATGGAGAAGTCACCATCCCTAGTAGCGTTCAAGAAATGTGTAGATGAGGCACTTTTAGGGACATAGTTTAGGAGGCTTGGTGTTGAAGGGTTTACTGTTGGAGTCGATTATCTTAAAGGTCTTTTCCAACTATTATGATTCTATGATCATCTCCACAGCCCTATGCTGGACTGTCTCCAGTAGCTCTGTATCCCGGTTTTTCTAGGAAGCCCATCACTGGACCTAGCACTGCAGACCTGGCCTTAGCAGGGATGAGTAGAGGGTCAGGATCACCTCCCTTGATCTGCTGGCAATGCTCTTTGTAAGGCATCCTAGGAGATCATAGGCCTTCTTGGCCTTAAGGACACATTGCTGGCTCATGGTCAACTTGTCCACCTTGTTCCTGTTGCACCTTGTGAAGAAACGGACTCAGTCTGGGGTGCAGAGTGAGACAACTTTATTTCCAAACCAACTTCTTTTTATACTTTCTTAACACAAGTGTTGCAAAGCTTACAACCAATCAGCATCTGGCCATCTGCGCGGTTGTCTGGCTTTGTTTCTTTTCTTCTGACAAGACACTCCTCACGCGGGGCAAGGGGAGGTGTTCTGCAGTCCTGCAGTCCTCCTCTTTCTCGGTTCTGTCCCCCATCTGCTGCAAAGACTGACATCCTTGTGGTTAACTATCTGCTAACAAGGTACTATTGTCTTTGAATGAGCCTCCACATGTTCCCATGGGATCAAGTGGTCCATGAAACTTTAGGAAAAAAAGCAAGAATGAGAAAATGCAAGTTCTTGTCCCCTTGATGGTGAGACCAAGAAAAGGACAGTTAATATTGGCCCTCTCAATATGGGCTAAAAGCTAAAAAGCTGAGGGACCTTTCCATGCAAAGCCATGCTTGATATTTCCCATGTGAAGGGGCCATATCATCCCCAATGCATGCACAGAGGTGATCTGAGCAGAGCTGGTGTCCTGGCATTGACACCGGGTGAGTTTTCTTCACTCAGGTGCCTTTGAGAGCTGCTACATCCCTGTCTGCTGGGACACAAGGTTTCTTTTTCAGTCAAATATAGTCAATATGGGAGAGGTTGACTTGAAGGGGGGAATTGAGGAAAAATAGCTCCACTAGGACATGAAGGTGGTGTTGCAAAGGGAAAAAAAAAAAAGATGTCACAGTTGAAGGCAGGCTGATGTTCCTCTAGCTTCGAAATGGTTTGGGGATGTGTGTACTTCTCTGCCTCCTTGTTTTTTCTACCCAAGGCGATCAGGAGCACTAAATCTCCACCTTTTTTGATCTTGCCTGAAAAAAAAAAAACTCACCCAGAGGATGCAGAAAAGTGGATCAGCTCCTAAGTGTCGCAGCCAGAAAAGTTGCAGCTTAAACAGAAATCTCGTCTGCCTGTGAGTCAAGGTGTTTGAGTTAAATGGGTGTTGACTAAAACCAACACAGAGCTCTTAGTGGTGCGCACACAAATCGCTGCCCCCTCACGTCCTCCCTAGACATGGTCCCCAGTTATCCACTGACTCTTCCAGGAAATTAAAAAGAAACAACCCCAAATGTGTAGAACAAGGCAGAACTGCTGATGTGAGAAACTGTTTTTAAAGATGAAAATGATATGAGACGAATCCCAAAGTCTCTGCAGTCACAACAGCAAAGAGGGATAATTTTCAGGCTTCTCTACACGGCGTCAGGAAGCAACCAGGGGCGCAGGTACTGCTTTCACGACCGACACATTACTGATGGTTTTAGACACAGATGCTGCTCAAGCAAAAGGCTGTTTTCTTCTTCATGATGACACACACGTTGTGTGGCTAAAGAGTCCCCACTCACCAGGGTTGTCAGTCAGGCATCTTCTAATGGTGCTAAATTAACTTAAAAAAAATAAAGCATGGAGAAGAAATATTTAAGCAACCAAAACAAAACCTGGCCAGGATCCATAAAGCAAAGAGTTGAGCAAATTGGGGCAATTGTCAGGGGAGGTCAAATCTGTTGCCTGTCAAGACTGGCAGTTTCCTGAAGAAAGGAGGTGAAATAAAAACCATCTTTGCATAATACGTGCAGCATCCAGGGGCAGGTCTAGCTCCACAACATGCAGCATTTTGTTGGGTTTTATATAAGCAGACGAGACTAACACTCACATCACAGTGAGTGTTTAATACCAACCAGGGCTGCTTCTCACCTGTTGTCTTGTTTTTCTCGCATTGACATCTCCTATAGCTTCCTCTCCTTGCAGTGGGCCACAGATGCATGGGGAGGACTGTAGAGCCAGGGTGAGCTGGGGTTTGACGTTAGCTCATCAGTAGGGTCCATTTTCCTTTCTAGCCCTGTTTCCAGTGCTGTTTGCATCAGCCCCAGCTCCTGGACAATTCTTGACCCGTGTGTTGGAGATTGGCCAAGTCCATTGGCACAACATGGAGGTCCTATCCCATGTGTGCCTAAGGATCTTCATCTTGAGGTGCCTTTTGCACATCCAGGTCCCTTGAGGGATCTTTAGCAGGACTGAGATGGATGGTGCTCAGCACCCTGGAGGAAGGGTCCTGCTCTAAGGTCCTTTTGGCCTCTTGGCCGTTGCCCTGCCTTCTAGATCTCTTTTTTTGGGCCATGTTCTGCTCTAGTCCCTGCTTCAATTTCCTTCCCTTTGTGTCTACTCTGTCTTTCCTTCCTCTTTCCTCCATGGATAAATAACACTGCTTTTCATGTTCCTTCCAAGCTCCCTTCTTTCCCACCATTTCCAGGCCTCCTCCACCCTTGCAGTTGCAAACAAGCTGAACAGAAATCAGCCGGAGGATCCTATGAAGTCCAGGTTTCTCCTTCTTCGAAGGATCTTTGGATGAAATGACAATGACCAAACTGTGCGCAGCCCCTGCCATGAGAGAGGAGCTGGTGATGAATAGGAACACGTTGTCATTAAAAAGGGCATTAAGAGGTGTTTGTGCCTCTGCTCTGTTTAATTTCCCTACCTCACTCTTCGCCTGGGTATATCGTTCACCTTTCTGTCCCTAGAAAGGTTAAATAGGTTAAAAAATACACGACTGTGCCATCAGGGGAGTAAGCAGGAACCTCTCTGAGGTGAAGGAAATGAGAGCCATTAAAAACAGAAAAGAAAACCAAGTCTCAACCCAAATTTCCCCAATTCTTTGCTGAGCTGAGCACTGTAAAAGTTCCTGCTTGTCTTTTTGGGCTGTGAATTAAGCAGATGTCTGCAGGCATCTAAAGTTAAGGGAAGTGCAAATGCCTTTTGCTGAACCCTGGTTATTGGTCCTACTTAGCTCTGGTGGACACAACGTGGTCCTAGGAACCCATGTTTCATGACCTGCAGCCACTGTGTCTCTTAGACCCATCAGAGCTGAGGAGAAAACCACTTCTTTGCTTCTCGTGTCCTTTGAGTGTTGCTGCCTGCTAAATAAGCTGAACTGACCTCCATGCCACTCTTATGCTGCCTTATGGTGCGCCTGAGATGCTCCAGCGCTGCAATAAGGGGATCCATGAATACCAAAGAACACCTATGGCTGGTTGCTCTGCTGTAGGTTGGCACCCCTACATTAGAGCCGGAGAGTAGTCAGCCCTATGGACGTGGGATAACTCCAGAGACTTGGAACTTGGCACCAAGTGCAGTCATACTTGGGTCTATTCGCAAGAACATTGCCCTGTGATGTCTGCTATGGCAATGCTGTGACCCCCTAGAGGTAGGTTTATCTGCCAGGCCATCAGCCATGTGCCATCCCTCAGGTGTTTGGATGGATCCCTCAGAGTTTGGGACTGTCTTCTAGAGGATGCCACCACAGCAGCCAGTGCCTTTGAGGCCTGTGGTGGAGAACACTGGGGCTGTGTGAGGCTATAGGGCAGGGAAGGTGTGGGCATTCCCTGGGGCATCCCTCTGTCTCCATGGGGTGATAGGAAGACAAAGACATGTGGGTATGGGGAGGAAAAACAGTGTCGTAATTCCTTTGCTGATGAAGTGATGGAGTGGTGTATTTGAAAGCCCTTTGCAGGCCATTGCCTTCATGTCTATGTCGGGGCTCATTCAAAGGCATGACAGAGGGAGCGGTGCCTGTGGCAGAGCTGTCCATGTTTGATATCTCTCCATCCTGATTATTTCATAAGGTGAAGCAAGCCACCAGGCATTTGAAATGCTCCAGTGCAGGGCCTAGAAGGCTGTGAAGCATTAATACCACTAGGAGCTTTGTCTTGATTAATTCTTTATTATTGTCTTTCAGGTCAGCACTGGGTTTGTCAAGACTTCCAAGAGGGAACTGAGGTAAATCTAGTGCAGGGACAGGACAGTTCCTAGAGTCCTCCTCCACCAGCATTGCTGGTGGTTAGGACAGCACACAAATTTTTCCTTGGATCTTGGCCTCTCTGATGAGGTTGCCAACAGGGCTCATTGTTCATTACCTGTCCCACGTCCAGCATTTCATGGGAGCATGACTGTGAGGTTTTGTGCTCCAGCTAGCACTAGCAGCCAAAAGGCAACCTCACATCCCTCTTGCACCAGCTACATGTCTCTGCTCTGTTCCTTGGCCCAAGGATGCTCCCTAGCACAAAGCCTGTCACTTTTTTTGGTATAGTCGTTTTCTGCTGGTTTAACTCCTTGGGGTTGGACGAGCATTCTTCAGCTAGTCCACCAAAACCTGTTTTCATCAGTTCTTTTGATGCCTTTGTTTGTCCATTTTTTTCTTTTCTTTTTTTTTTAATTATTTATTTAAAAAAATATTCTCCTCTCTATGTCTGACCTCTTGCCTCTGACCTGTTGTCCAACTAATGAGCATATAATTAGCTCCTGCCCTTCGGGGCCTCACTTATGCCAAAGAAGTCATGTGTTGAATGAACGCCTAGGGAGGGTTTCTTTGGAGCCTGGCTCCACAGCAATGGATCTGAGATATCCCTAGAGATGCTCTTAGCAGAGCAAAGGGCAGAGGCCAGCTGGAGTTTGCCTGGGGGACTGCTTTAGGGGAAAGTGAATTAGACTTCTGGATGAGACTTCCCTCAAGCCATGGATAAGGAAAGTATTGCCATGGAGTGGCAGCTGGGTTAGATGTTTAGCATGGCAGAAGGGACCCAAAACCCCAAACTCTTCTTAGCAGGGGACTGATGCTCAAAAGAAGCAAATAAACTTGTCTGTATTGCTCTGGATAAAAAGCTCTCTGCTTTTTTTTTCTGTCCCCCCCGCTTTTTTTTCCTTCCTCTGTCATTTTAACCCTGATTAATACCTTGATGATACTCACCACAAGCATCTGCAGGTGATGGGAAGGTGGAGCCAGGGTTGGAGAGATGGATTCCTTTCTATTGGGGTAGACACAAAGAAGTAGTCTTGGGTCAAAGTGCCTGTAGGACTTGGAGAGTCCATGTCGCTAAACAGGATTTGCCCCTATACTCTTGACTGTGCTTGTAGCTGCTTGAAGGGCTGATGTTTCATGGAATTTGTCTGCATTTCTCAACCACTTAAGCTGGGGTAAAAGAATATATCGCCTTTCCTTTTAAACCTTGCAGCTCTTGTATCCTCAGGCTGCAGTGCCTACAATGTTGTCAGCCATAAAGCCTTGTCATGCGAAAATAGCCACATTACACCTGGGCAAAGTGCATTTAGCCTGAGATCCTGCTTCCAGCACTGGCCATGCAGACTTAGTGATGGCGCAAATCATGGGGAGAGGACAGCAGTGGATGCCCAAGACACTGCTTCTTTTACACCAGGACTATTTCTGAGCCCTGCAGAATCATCCCTCCTTCTCCAGGGGTCAGCTAGGGTTTGCAGGTTGGGAAAAATTTCTTCCCTCAAATCAGGCTGCATCCTGAACCTAGAAACAGCCACAACCACACAGGTTTTGTGGAGCATTTAACACAGTGACTGCTAGTGGCAGCAAGTAGCACAAAGGAAGTGGCAAGAAACTCTGCGGGACATGGGGAAACAAGCTGAGCTTGGGAAAAATTCTCTGTGCCCCTCCTCACTTCAAGACTGGATTTTGCTTGAAGCTGGAGAGCTTTGTATGTGTCTTGCCAGCAACATACACTGGCAGTTTGAGTGCTGTTTGGACAGTTTGCATGCGTGATGTTGAGGATTAGGGCACTCCACACAGAGGTGCAGAAATCATTTGCACTGCCCCCAGAGCAGCCCATCATTCGAGAGAAAGGGGCCCTGAAAATTTCTAGCTCTGAATGGGATCTGAGGCCGGAGCCCTGCATCATCTTCAATGAGGAGAAGCGGAGAACTGAGAAATGCTAAAGACCCATTAGATCATCGTCTCCAACCCCAGGAGAGCCATCAGGAGTGTTCCCTGGGCTACCTGGGATGGAAAAGCCTGCTGTTGCATGTTTTCCATGGGGGGCCCCTGGGAGCACCAGCAGACCCCAGCACATCTTCCCAGTGCATGAAACTCTGAGATTTCCTCCTTTTTGCTTCTATCCAGAGCTCCTCAGAGCATCTCAAGCAGCCTCTTTTCCTTGGGGAATGTCTGCCCTGCAGGTACAGCCGACCAATCTTCGGTCTATCTACCTGTCTGCTGAAATCCCTGGTGTATCAGTGCATACCTGCAAGTGACGTGAGTAGCCTTTGAGTTCCACCAGCCTCCAGGGTAGCAGGGGAGGTGGGAATGGCAGCCAAGTGATTGAGCAGGATTCATACAAAGGGAAATGGTGTGCAAGAAGGATTGTCCTAGCAAAGAAATTCCCCTGCTGAAACCCATCAGGCAATTTCATCTCCACACGCTTGGGAGCCTATATCCTCACGAGGTTAGTACCAACTTTCCCAAGCTGAAAACTAGTTCCAGCCTCCTCTCCATGAGGCAATGGAAGCATTTAGGTATTTACTTCCAAACTAATTTTCCCCTAGATTGGAGTAATTCAATAGCCAGCATATGTGTGTGGCTCTGGTCTGAGCATGAAGTTAGTGTTAGCCACATCAGAGCCCATAAGAGCTGGCCAGGATCTTTCTATCAGTGGCTTTTGGAGCTGATAGGGGTGAACAGTTCCTATCACAGATCCTTCCAGCTTGGCTCCATTGAAGACCAGGTGGGTTTGACCCAGCTGGCGCTGGACACATGCCACTGCATCATATATTATTGCATGTGGGATGAGAGAAGCCCCAAATTCAGCCCTGAAGTGTTAGCCACTCCATCCCTTTGACCACAGTTGGTAACATTTGCATGAGCCCAGTCCTGGTTCTATGCAGAAACCCCTGCCAAGTGCAGTAATTCCTGTGCTGAACATACGCATCCGAACCAGCAAGAGCTTTTGCTACAAGAGCATCAAGTCATTACAGCTTGGAAGAAAACACTCTCCAGAAATAACCGAGGTGTATTTAGACTGCGAACATGTACAATCCAATTTAAATTGTAAAATGGTTAGAAAGCAGGCTGCTGGGGACAAGAGCTTGTTCTTTTCCATCAATACACATGATGAAGGCCTGGGCTCTGAGGGGATAGCAGTGAGTGGTCACACCGAGTGTGACAAGGGCAGCAATAGCAGACCAAAGTACTCCTGAACACCTTTGAAAGTTAATGTTGTGGGCTCCAGAACCTGCTCATGGCCAAGGGAAGATGTGACTCCAATATGGGGCAGCTAATGCATCACTCAGATCCATCAGGATTTATCGTTTGTAGACATAGGCAAAATGGGGTAAAAGAGCTCCATTGATATCAGTGCAGTATGCTGCTGGAGGAGCTGGAAAACCTCCAAGGACTGGGGTCCTCTGAGGGCTGGAAGGGCTCCCTTGCCCAACACCAGCACCCTCCCTCATCCCAGCTTGGCACCAGCCTGGTCTGACTCAGCTTGCCAGGGGGGCTAAACTGAAGCCACCTCTTGCTTTTGCTGCACCTTCAACCTCCAAAGCCTCAACGGAAAGGAGGGAGGCTACGAGGACCTGCAGTTGACCTGAAGCTCCAGAGCCTGTTTCCATCTACCTAGCTTGGGGCCAGATTCCATCACTATCATTGCTCCATCACTGTCAATACATTTACCCTTCTGCAACACATGTGTCGGTTGTGCTGCCAGAGCCAGCGCATGCAACGAGATCTACTTCAGGATCCTAGGTATCCTAGGTTAGGATAAAGGAGTTGCCCTCACTCAAGACTCCCCATGTCGCAAAAGACCCGTGAGCTCAAGGATGGAAGGAGGTCTTGGGTGCTAGCCTTGTTTTGGTGTCTTGCTGAGGGTGCCTGCGGCAGGCATGAGGGGGGCAATATGTGGTCCCCCACCCCAAAGCAGACATCCTGCTATGCAGCATCTTCTGGAGGCCAACGTTGCTTCTCAGCAAGTCCCTGCTTCCCATCGTCTCTGGGGAGGAGGTCCCCATCCTCTGCCACCGCGTTAGCA
This sequence comes from Tinamus guttatus, assembly GCF_059628265.1. Taxonomy (NCBI): domain Eukaryota; kingdom Metazoa; phylum Chordata; class Aves; order Tinamiformes; family Tinamidae; genus Tinamus; species Tinamus guttatus. The sequence goes on along the minus strand of NW_028288566.1, from coordinate 1,899,028 downwards.
GCCTTCCAACCCTCTGTGACTAACCTGGCATCCTCCTCCTCCCTCCCTGCTGCTCCCCCTCTTCCTGCTCGCCCCCACTGCCGGCAGCCAGCCACTCTTTCAGGTTGCCTCAGAGCCTAATTGAAAGCAGCCGACGCTGCGCGCAGACGGCGCACACGAGCACACCGAGACCCAGGAGCCCCTCTGAAGCTTGACTCAGGTTGGGGAACCTGCCGGCACGTTGCGGGGCCGACAGATAATTAAAGTGACAATCGATCACGCGGGATGCGGGTGGCGGGAGCGGGGGGAGGATTGGGGGACTGCGGCGGTGACGAAGGCGATGGTACCTCACCTGAGGAAGTCACTGCGGCATTGTCCACTGGGTGTCCCAGCCCATGGACACCTCTTGGCCCCCTGCCATTCATTGCAAAGGGTTCTTGGGTCCCTTGGATGCTATCGATGCCGATGCCGGAAGCCGTGATAACTAAAGCATCGCATCGTTTAAGAGCATTGAGGAGCGAGACTCGTGTGTGTGTGTGTGTGTGTGTGTGTTTGTGTGTGCATAAAGACAGATGGGCTAAAATTTCCCGAATGCTCATGAAAGATTCAGGGGCGTCACTTGTTAAATTTAATTGGGAGAAACCTGACTCAGTGCCTGACTGCACGGTTTGCTGGCTTTTACTTAAGAAGTCAACTGACAAGCTTGTCGCTTGTGTGTTTTTTCTTTTCTTTCTTTTTCTTTTTTTTCTCCTTCCTTCCCTCCCTGCCTCCTCCTTTCCCAGCTCCCACCATGGGCTGCATGGTGAATAATTCTGGGAGCGATACCTCCCACCGTCACCAGTGAGCACCTCTCCTGGGATGGAGCTCCTTTCATTTTCTGCTTTACGGTGCACGTGGAGGGGAATGGTGGGATTCGAGTGATGTCTCAGCTTGAGATGCAGGAGAATGAGTTCGAACACTGAGTCTACTGCAGGCTGTGCCACCTCATGCCAGTCATTTTGGTCCAAATCCAGGAAGGGACTTAAGTGTACCACTAAGTGCCATAATCTGGTTTATAAAATCTCTGCCCTATGGCTGGGACACTTCTCTTTCATGGGTGAATGCAGCGGACCCCATGGAAGAAATGAGAGGTTGCAGGGCCTCTTCCCTGGGCAAGGTCCCTATTATTCTCTAGATCTGAATTTTGAGAGGGAGAAGGAAAACCTCTGTGCAAACAAGGGTGACAGTGAAGTGTGATGGCTCCTGGTCACAGAGGATTGTGAAAACAATCGGTGTTTTCAGAAAAGTTTATGAGCTACTTGCTTTTTGTTAAAGAAGACAAAAAAAAAAAAAAAAGAGAGAGAGATTCCAGGAGGGGCTTCTCTCTCTAAATGCGTCTATCTGCAGTCATTTTGACTGCCTCTGCTGCCAGTAGACCCTACTGGAGGGACAATTCATCTCATCTGAACTTGGATGTCTGCAAAAAGCCAAAAGAATCTCGCCTGAAAATGTCAGTCTCTCCCTAATGACTCCAGGGGACACTGGCATGACTCGCAAGGGTGCTCTCCTGCTCTGCAGGTATTCTCAGAGGAGTGACATGGACTGTGATCCCTAATTTTAAGTGCGGGGACCGGATGCTCACTTCAGGCCTGCATCTGGACCTGGAGCTTGCATGCATCTCCATGTCCCCTGCCATTTCTAGACCACATTTGCATCTAGCCACAATGTAGTGAGAGCAGAGGTCTGGAGATCATGCAGCTCCAAATGGTCATTGGCTCACTGTGATATGCTGTTTGTAATTATCACCTAGTATTTAACACTCAACTGTGTACTCAAGCACAGCCTGAATTCCATCTCCAGGCTCTGATCAATGGCAGTCTGCATCCTACCAAGTAGGATGTCATCAGTTCCCATGCCTTAAGGACGTGGAACATGTCTTCTTTCAATGGGGTATGCATTGTCTGATGGGATCTATGAGCTTACATGAAGCAGTTCACATCAATAAGACTTTACAAAAGATAATATCCATCTGTCTTTCCATCCATCCTTCTGCCTGTCCATTTATCCATCCATCTATCCACCCTCATGACTCGAATATGGCCCTGCTGTTCTGGCTGGTAAATCACCTAAAAATGGTCGTGTCATTATTTTTTCTTCCATGTGTTTTTGTGTTGAGGGCTAATGCATGATCCTGGGGTTGAAGCGTGGCTTTTTGTGCACATATGGACATGCTGGAGGACTCCTGCACATAAGAGACAGCCCAAAGACTGAGACACAGAGCCCTGCAGGGATCTCCTCCTTGGGTTTTAGGTGCCAGACTCTCACAAGTTTCGCTGGGAATGAGATGCTTTGACACCAACATCCACACAAGGTTGGCAGGACTCCTCACACCAGTCATTCCTGCATTAAGTCCAAAACATTGGGCTCAGACACATGATAGCATTAAAACAGTTTAGTCATTCCCATTCATCAGCTAAGCCTTGATAACCCCCTGTCCTTGGGATGCTCAGCTGACTTAATATGAACGATGTTGATTAGGGTTTAACCAAAGTCAGGTGGTCCCATACTGGTATTGATGAAAAGTATACACAGCTCAGCTGATAGTGGGTAACTTGCTAAGCTGCTCTAACCCAGTAATTTTGTCATTTGTTCTTATCATCAAATTCTCCCTGAACCCATTAATGCTGATTGGATGGGGCATCCCACGTACACTAGTATGTACAAGGATGCAAGGGTGATCGCAAAGGTGAACGCCTGCTTCCCATGGTTTATAGCTTCTTGCATTAACTACTTGCTACACCTTTTCCGTTGGTCAAGCTTTACTGTTGATTGGCAGCTCTTGTGGATTTAGTCTGCTCTAAGTTTTTTTTTATATGTATATAAAAATATATATATGATGACTCAATTGTGGTATCACACTATCACACTGACTTGGGTTCTAGCTTTGAATTTCTCGGGATATATGCACACATTCTAAGGTAAAAAAGAAAGAAAAAAAAGGGTGGAATCTGCCATTCCCCAAAGCTACCCAGGGGAGAATTTATTGCCTGTAATTATAACACTTCTTTCAAGATGCTATTGTGTTAGCTGGTGTCCAAGGGATGTATGCCTTGGCTGATTCACTTAAAGCAACATTAAGTGTGATGAGACACATGACTGGTGACTGAGCAGCAGGATGGTGAAACTCTGCAGGTCTGAAGGTCACTGGTGACTTCTGATGATTTCAATGTCAGAGCTTAAGACTGTGGTGTAGGAGCTGAAAACCTCTCTGAAATGGTGGTGAGCTATGCTGCCTTTTGCACAGTGCTCCTCTCTCCATGGGACCTCCAGGGACATCTTCTCTAGAGCCATTTGAGGGGTGAAGCTCCCAATCTACAGTTCTGAGGAGGAAAGACATTGTTTTTCAAATAAAAGAAAAAAAGGCAAGTGCAGTCCAGAGTAAGTCAGCCAGCATGCTGCATTTGGAGACAGGCTTAACAGGCAGGGAGGTTCCTGTTTTTTGGGTCTGCTACAGAAAGGGAACTATTTCTGTGTGAATTCTCAAAAAAAGGGCAACTTTCAACCACAAAGTCTGCTGGAGTTTGTCTTTATATTTGTCATTCATTTCTTTTTTTTTTTTTCCTCCTTAAAGAAAGCAAAAATAATTCCCTCCTTATTCTCCACTAGCAAAAGAGGAGAAAATGGAAGAGAAATTTATTATAAAAGGGGAAAAAGTCTCTAAGAAGGAAAAGACCTCCCCATAACTTTTTACATCAAATGTAAAATCTCCAAGAATTCCTTACTTTACTTTGTTGCAGAATAAAAGAAGTCTGAATGAGACAGACATTTTCATATTGTTCAGTACTCCATCTTTCATAAAAAAGCTTAGATGACTGAGCAGTCTTTTCATAATTACATCTTGGACAGAGTCTATCAGTCTGACATTTGGGCCCATCTGTGTAGAAATGATCCTAAAGACATTGCAGGACGATGGTGACAGAGACTTCCCATCAGCATCTGCCCTATCTCAGTTTCCTATATCATGAAGGCCTGGTGCAGGAGTGTGTCCTGCAGCTCCTTCATGTCAATAATGTTGCAGGTTCTGGCTTCAGACTTGGGCATGGTGCAGAAGCTACATGGAAAGAGATGATGGATGAGTTCTGGGGCATGCTGGAAACCCCCGTAGGATATCCATAGCACCACTTGAGAGAGTCCATGAGACTCTGTTGACACCCACCACAACCTAGTATGGGTGGAAAAGAACTGGCTGAGATGATTGGTGTTACCCCTTCTCTGACAGCCCCATGAGCCCACATGTGTCTGAGCCAGGAACATGTTCCTTATGGCTGCATCAGCCTCCGAGGTCCTGTATAATACAAAAATGTAATTCTCTTTAACCCTGACTGTCCTGTGAAGAATGCCTCGTGTGCTCTGAAATTTCTCCACGTCTTCTGCTGTGAATGTCGTGCTGGTAACGCCCTGTAGACTTGTTGCACATGTCCCAGTGCTATCTCTTCCTGCTGCTCAGTACTACATGTTCCCACTCAGCGTAGCGATACCTGTGGTTGAAGTGATGGTCTCAGCAAAGAGCTCAACTTCCAGCTGTGGAAAGATTGTTGCCTTGAAAGCTGCCTCCAGCACAGATGGTGATAGCCACCAGGGTAAGAGTGATGCTTTAGATATCCCTCCAGGCTAAAAGGAAATCCAAGTACCCTTTCTACAGCAGTCTGTTTTCTCATTTGTGTTGCTTGCATCCATTTTATGTCAAAAGTGCTCTGATAGGGGTCAATCAACTCTGGGACAACCATCCAACTTTCCTACAAGGAAAACTCAAGTGTGGTCAGCACTCAGAGCTTTTAGCAAAGACATCCTTGCCCATTTTGCTGATGGGCAGTATGTTCAATTGCCTCCAGCTAGCTCATGGCAATTGAGTGGGAATAGATGGATCTGGGGCTACCTGAGTCCAAAGACGAATGGTTTTGTTCTGGGTGTACTTGGGGAGAAAGAGATCTCCTGGTGCCTAGGTTGTAGCATGGACGCAGAGCGGTCCCTCGGCTCCTGCATCTCTTTCTGCTCTTGGGGCTGGACTGTGTTAGCAGAGGCAGTCCCCAGGTAGAGGTGGTTCTGGACCCACATGAGCCATTCCCAGCAATATAGATCCTGCCCTACTCTTGCAATACAGGCAGCAACCATTTCCCATAGCAAACCTCCATCAGCCAGCACAAGCTTTGCTGCCATATGGGTGTCATTTCCAGTGAAATTCCTTTGAAAAGATAGTGCGGTAGGAAATATTTCACAGAATTAAAATCCAGTAAATAAAATACTCCTTTCTCTGATTCCCCACATTGTGCTTTCTAGAGGTTTCTGGTGCAAAACTCCTGATACACCCCACTGATGAAGTGCTTGAATGCTGGTGTTGCTGTGGTTGGCCTTAGTGGGAGGCTCAAGGCTTCTGGCACTGATCTGCCTGGGTGAAGCATTTTGCTTCCCCATAGTTGCTTGTTTGCCTGCTGGTTATGCAGCAGGGCAGTAATACTCCTATTCTCTGGTCTTTGGTCCTGTCTGCTTGTGGAGAAAGTCTGGGGGTAACACAAAATCTAGGTGGAGTGCAGCTGTGAGGGTCCAGTTGGGACCTGTTATAACACGAGCAATAAAGGTCTTAGCTGGGCAACTGCCCTCAGACAGAGAAGAGAACCTGGCCAGAATAGCCTGATACTCTGGAAATACTACAAATTCAATGGAAACTCTGTATGTTTGCACCATTAGGATGTGAGACCTACCACAGGAAAGCTGTGAGCTGCCTAGGCGTTCTGTGCAGGTTGAACGCTCTTGCATTCAAGAGGATAGCTGCCCTCTTGAGGTGCCTCTACCACCTGGTGTAGATGCCTCTTTTCCTTGACATAACCTGTCCTGAGCAACAGGATAATGCTGCTACTTGCATTGCTGCAGGGCTTGCAGAGTCCATGGATCCCAGCTTCCAGCTTGTAGGACTAGAGCTATGGAAAGCTGGCAGCAGTGTAGGCAAGCTGGAGAGTGGAAGGGAGGGCTCTGGCATAAACAACAGGTCTGGGACTTGAACCCCTGTTCGCAAAGTTGCAGATTAGCACCTCATCCAGTACAAACTCTGGAAAGTTGGGAGAGGAAGCAGGCAAAGAGCAGCGTGTGGGTAATCCAGGGGTGTAGCGTTTAGTGTTACTGCTGCTTCGGGGCAGAAATAGCTGCTATTAGGTTGCATTTAAGGATTTGGAGCCAGCAGGTTCAGGTCATGGCCACAGAGTGTGACCGGGTGTTTTGTGTCCTCTGCGATTCCAAGATCTCTCCCCAAGGGGAGGCCTGGGAATCACGTTCTCTGAACCCTGAAATTGAGAATGAGTTTTAATTTCACAAGGTGTGGGCCTGTGGGAAATGAGATGAGAAACAAATTAAGGTCTGAGCTAAAATATAGGGGGTTTTGTTCAAAGCACACCCTTCCTCCCACATGTGCTTGCTGGCTGCTGGTTGCTCTCTGTAATGGAAATTGGGGTGCTGCCAGGCTGGACATGAGGTAACTGGGGCTGTCAGGGCTTGAGTCTATGCAAAAGAGGGTGAGATAGCAGAGGCTTTAAGACTGGGACTCTCAAACCTCTCTTTCTGGACTATTTAGGTGGGATTAAGCTAGAGCTAGACAGCTGGTATGGACTCCTCTGCCTGGACTGGTCAGTCTTGGACCCCATTATGGAAAGATGTCAACTCCATTTGAGTGTGAGTTGTCTGACCCACTTCCAAACTGTTGTTGAATGGTGAGATGACTTATGCAAAACTCGTGTATCTTCTGTGGGACCACCCTAGATGGAAACATCTATATTTACTGGGCTTTGGATTGCTTCCCTTGTGCCTCAGTTTATCCATCTCTAAACAGGGACAGGGAAATACGGCCAAATCTTAGAGGGGGCTGAGGCATCCCAAAGGGAGCTGGCACTTTGAGCATGTTATCAGAGCTACTTTGGTAAATACCAGTGTTGAACTGCCCTTTGAATACCCTCCCTGCCCTACTGGGAAGGAGGATTCCCTTCTATGCTAGGATCTCAGTCGCATCTATGGAGAGGGGCCAGGTAACCCTGGAAAGGCACAGGCTTAAAGGCCAGGACTATGGGCTGGATCCAGAGTAGTACTTTTACTCAACCACCTGCTCGTGCTGAAGGAATGTAAAGAAGACATGAGAATTCAGCTCTCTGCTTCCCTGGGCCTCATCCAGATGCAGAGCAAATGTGCGGCTGCTGCTTCCATGTCTATGCAAGGTGCAAAGAGAAAAGATGGAAAAAGTTCTTCTCTCAAATATGCGGGCACTACTTGAGTTGAGAATGGAAGCACCTCTGGAGGATCAGCTTTTTCTAGTCCAGCTCTCATCAGCAGATGTAGGGACCAGAGAGCAGTTGGATCCCATCCTTCCCCCTGTCCTGTTCTGGGCAGTGACTAGCATGGGGCATCTGCAAGATATACACACATGTCTCAGCAATTAGGAACTTGCCTCTGGGGTAAGTTCTTTCCTCGCTGTGAGACTGACTCCAGCAAAATCTGAATAAAGTACAAAATTCAGAAGATAAAGAGGCAAAGCGGTGAAGAAGTGACTTGCTCTGAGCTGGGCTTTGGGGCTATCATAGCTCTTTGGAGATGGGCTGGAGATTCTTCATTCAGAGGGGTACAGCCTGAGTTAGCTGTAACCTTGGACTCTTGGGGATACAGAGGGCACCTGGTCAGGGCTTTCTTAGGTTGCAATAAAAACAACACACAATTGTCTAGAACTGATAGTTTTCCCAGGAAAGGGAAGTCCCAGGTACGTCTTAATCAATTTTTCATGGAAAGCTTTGAAACTGTCGAAATACCCCTTGTTCATACAAATTTTGCTTTCAGCCCTTTGTCTTCATCTCTGGGAAAGTGAATGTGCTGGCACTGACATAACTATGAACTAGAAAAAGTCAAAATTGAAATGCGTTTGTAAAAGGAGGAGAGAGAATATTTTGGTTTGGGCCCAAGTGAATTCTGCCTGAGGGGAGGAGGGGAATTTTCAGCTCCTTTCCAAATTTACTTCTTGTTTTCTTAATGGAGGGAGAGAAAAATAGATAAAAAATCTCAAAAACTTCCTGGAATGGGAAAATTGCCCAGTTCTGACACACATGTCTGCTGTCCCTTCTGAGCCCTGCTTGCTTGCATGGCCCAAGAGCAGGACAGAGCTCAGAGCTGGGCTGCAGGATGGCTGATATCTGGTCTGCCCTTGGGAGTGGATATTGTGCCTGGGTGAGCAAGTCCCAAACTCAGTCTCAGGGGCACCTGGGGTGGGATGTTAGGTTGACATTGCAGCACAATAAAACTCCTGGCTGGCCCTGAGCCCCACATCATCTGTCTTTGCCCATCCAGCCCCCAACCAGTTCTGGATGTGCTTGTCCCCCACCAGAAGCTATCACAGAATAGTTGAGATTGGGGTGGACCTCTTGAAATCATCTAGTTCAAACATCTGTGCAAGTAGAATCACATACAGCACATTGCCCAGGATCATGTCCAGGCAGCTTTTGAATATCTCCAAGAACGGAGACTCCATAAATTTTCTAGACAACTTGTCTTTCGAGGATGCAGGAGAGTCTGATGTCCTTCAGGCTTTGAGACTCCCCACAGCAGGACCTCTGACAGGGCAAGGAAGGGCCTCTGACTGTCACAGGTCAACACAGCAAATAAGGATCCCTTCCTGACCTCAATCCATGCTCTGACTCATGGCAACCTGTGGAAATGTTTCTCAGCACTCACAACAATGCTCTTTTCACCCAGGCACAAGCCCCAAGCATACCCTTCCTCTTTCTCCTACTCCTCCCCGCTACTCCTAGAGTGGCTTCAGGTCACTGTCTGTCCAGACACATGTCCTTTCCTTGCTCTTATTTCAAGACATGCAGGGCGGTGAGAGGGACCTGGTGCTTTGGGGACAGGAAAGATGGGTTGTTTCTCTGCTTAGACATCCTGAGGTGATCATTCTTTCTGGAGAGGTTACACCTCTCACCCCTTTCTTCACTTCTTCAAACTCCTGCCTCATGTGGTAAAATTTGTAGCCCGCCTCTTCTGCAGGGATGGGGAAAGCCTGTAGCTCTCCTCCCTCTTCCAGTCAGTCCCACTGGCTGGCATCCCAGCTCTGCTGCAAGGATCATCCCCGCTCCAGTGGCGTCAAGCTCCATGGGTGCCCGCAACACCCCTTTCTGTGAGCCTTCGTCCCTGACCATGCTCTTCCCTCAGCACCTCCTGGCATCTTCTGGGCCCTGCTGCTGTCTCGGGGTGCAGCAGAGTCAATCGTTGGTGTTAAAGCAGCTACTTGAATTTCCCCCCTTCCCTCAAAGTAATTTTTTCTCACTTCCGCACAGCGTGTAGAGTGAATTTTAGCACCCGTAAACACTTTGCGCTGCTGGCTCCGGGCTAATTGACTCTGACAGTTAGTGTAGTCAGCAGCTGAATGGTGTCACTGGGAATTAGACTGCCGTGATAGACTGCCAGGAGCAAATTACTTTGTCACTTCTCAGCTGACTCTAAAATATGGGATTTTTTTTTCTTTTTTTAAATTTCTCTTTTTACTTTTTTTTTGTTGATGTTTTTTGGTGTTTTCTCTGTGTGTGTGTGTGGATGCGTGCATGAATGTGTGTGTGAGCGCACTTGGGTGTTTGAAGCCCTGATAAACTGAGCCGGATTTGTTTAAAGATTTTTTTTTATTATTATTTCCGTCGAAGACAACCTGGCAAGTTGGGAACAAACTCCTCTATCTCCCTACTCTGCTATTGCCTCCTGATTCTGCCCCCTCCTGCTGGGATGTTTATGAAGCAGGTTCTGGAAACGCTCTTTTAAGGAGGATCCAGGGCGGGGTGCAGGCAAGTGACTCACACATGGGGAAGGAGATGTGCACATGGAGTCGTGTGCACATTTCCCCACCTGCCTGCTGTGCCCCTCACCCTGATATCCGTCATCTGTCTTGCAGTGCCAGGGATCTATCACTCATCCATCTACCTACACTAGGTATCTTCGATTTTCTTGTTCCTCTCCCTGACACATTTCTTTTGCAGTAAAGAGTCTCGGGGTTGCATTCATTTGCCGATGGGATCTCTCCAGCTATCCATCTTCTGGCTCTGGAGCATCCTTTGATCCATCCCTGCGCTGAAATGTCCTATTCCCTCCCAGCTGTGCTGGATCACTCCAGGCTGGCAGGAGGTGTAGGGGCGGCTGCTGTCACTCCCTCCATCCTCAAAGCCCTTTGGAGGTCCAACTTGCTACCATGCATGATGCCTGTTGGAAAGTCCGCATGAAAAAGCTGCTTCTTTGATGTTGAGCACAGGCTGGTGCCAATGCCTGAGAAGGTTATGAAGGGAAAGTAAATTGGACCTCTGTGGAAGATGGGCAAGAATGAGGTTTTTAGCCAGGAAAATGAGTGCAATTCATGAAGTCATGGGGCCAAATGTTGTTTCAGTGTTGTGTGGATGAAAATCCATCATAGCTTCCTTATCTGGGGAGACTTAGGTGCTCCTAAGGCTGACCACTACTTGCATGAGGATGTGGGGAGTGATATTTCCCTGACCACATCCCTCTGTCTACGTGCAGCACCTTGAAACATCACCCAGGCTGGTTGAAGCCAGAGGAGAAAGACAAAGGGCTACTGTCTGGCTCCAAGCTCAGAAGTTTGGGACCACAGGAAATGGACCAAAGTCCTGAACCACTTTCATCGAGCTGGACCATTCATCTGGAGATGATCCAGGATTTTGGTGCTATTAAATTAACCCTAGCTCTGTACTGGAAAGGCTTTTCATTCACGTGGGAATGAGAGGGGAAGGCTGATGTGCCTGGATGCTGGACTTTCTTTTATTCTTTCCCCCAGTAATATAATTTGCTTTAGTGAAAGACAATGCCACTTCCTGCTGTGTCTGTATCCTTAGACCGGCACCACTGGTGCCAATGCTGCTACTAGCACACTTTGCATTTTCCCAAGTGTGATTCCACCCCATAAAAATAGTGACTTCAGGATTCATGCTGACAAAAAAGCACATTTTTTTTTATAAGCCACCACCAGTGTAACTTCTTCCCCTCACTCCTTTCCCATTGCTCTGGTGCTGAGGAGCCAAGGCTAAGGCCACAGGGAAGTCCTTAATCAGTCCTCATGTCTGGACTCCATTGCTCTCCCTGTCATAGGCCCCGATATCCCAGACCACCTGTTTTAGAGAGAGGAGAAGGTTTCTACCTCCTTTGGTCCAGGATCCACATGGGCATCAAAAGTTAGGCTCTATAAACAGTGTTTGGAATGTCAAGTCCTACTAGCAGGGATGTGTGGGTTGTGGCTTGAGTGTGAGCAACCTCTTGACTCTGTTGAAAGATTTTATGGCTCCGCTGGAGCCTGGAATCCTGTGATTAAGGGAGGAGGATTATATGAACACCTGCACCCATCAGGGAAATGGCTGGGACCAGGCGGTCCAGGACAAGGCGGCCAGGGTAGGTATTCTGCCATAAGGCCTGCAGCAATGGGAAAACCCAGCTGGAGGAGACATCACTCAGCGGGCAGAGACCAGAGATGCGCCAGTAGGCAACCCCTATGAAAATACCAGCTTTGGCTCTACTTCCCACCAATAAACCAGAGTGTGTTTAATCCTCAAAGTGCTTGGTCCTCACTCTTGCCAGCCTCTGGCTCTCACACAAGATGTGCATCAGTGCTAAGTAGCTCTTCGTCTGCTACGCAGATGAAGAGATGCGGCAGGCAGTGGGGAGGTTGTGCTGGGAGGGATCAACGCTGGACTGGGGTCTCTCTGCAGATTGGAGCAGGACTGTCTGGATGGGTTTGTGCATGTCCTCTTCCTCCTTTCAAATCTTCACCCTGACCCCTTCTTGTGCTCCCACCTGGATGTCTGATGTGCTTTCCACCCCATGAAAAGGTGATGTTCTGTGCACATATCTCAGGGCCTGGCTTGTCCAGCTGGACCCCTCTGATCATTTCTAGCTGGAGATGGGAGCTGCTGTCCCTATTTCAAAGAGGAGGTTACAATTTCTGCCTTTTCCCAGTGGTCTGGGGACTCCTGGCTAGTTAGCTGGGTGCCCAGAAGTTTTCATTTCTCTTGGACAAGACAGTTCTCTCAGAAGTTCTAAGGGAAACCAGTTCCCTGGGGGCATCTGAGACCTCCAGCTGGCCCTTCAGGTGTGAAGATCCTTTTCTAGATCACCAGGATTGGGTAAATAGATGGAGCATTTCTCTGTTTGAAGCAGTGACCATATCTTTGTCCAGTGCCTGTGCAGACAAGGCAGCCACACTGGATCCATCCCTTGGCTTATGACAAGGCCAATAGTGCTTCTGACATCCTGAACTGCCTGGCATCAAGTGTTAGGCTTCATGCAAGAGATGCGCAGCGGTGATGCTGATGTGTGTCTTCTTACAGCAATCAGAGATCTTAACTCTTCTTGGAGGAGAGCAGTTTGGCAGGCAGACGCAAAGAGGAGTCTGAAAGCTCTGATTCAGGAAGTCTTGTGGGTGCTGACCTGGCCCCACTGAGCTGACATTTCTAAAGTCAGCACAGCCACAGTCTTCAGTGAATTTGTTCTAATTCCTCTAGCTGAGGATCTGGCTTGACTGGAGGAAGGTGGGGACAAGAGAGGGTGGTATTAATGTTAGTATGAGTTTGCTGAGGTCTAAGGAGCATCCCAGTTGCTGATCTAGAGTGGAAACTTTCACAAGTAAAAGACAGCTGCTTATTTTGGTGTCCCACCATTCCCTTTAGATGCTTAGGGCTGGAGGCTCTTGTATCTCCCCAGTAACTGGGCTCCCCAGTACAAGAAGGACATTGAGCTTCTAGAGAGGGTCCGGCATAGAACCACAAAGATGATTAAGGGACTGGAGCATCTATCGTATGAGGAAAGACTAAGTGAGCTGGGCCTGTTTAGTCTGGAGAAGAGAAGGCTGGGAGGAGATATGATCAACATGTTCAAGTACCTGAGGGGTGATTGTAGGGAGGATGGGGCCAGGCTCTTCTCCATGGTGGCTAGTGACAGGAGAAGGGGTAACAGGTGTAAGTTGAAACATAAGAAGTTTAATCCCCATATGAGGAAGAACTTCTTTCCTGTGAGGGTGCCAGACTCCTGGAACAGGCTGCCCAAAGAGGTTGTGGAGTCTCCTTCTCTGCAGATCTTTAAAACCCGCCTGGACACCACCCTGTGCCACATGCTCTAGGTGTCCCTGCTGGAGCAGAGGGGGTTGGCCTAGATGGCCTCTAGAGGTCCCTTCCAACTTTAACCGTTCTGTGCTTCTCTGATTCTGTAACTCCAAGGACATCACTGTGAACTCTGAGTGGTCAGTGGTTTTGGTGGCCAAGATCAGGGTGGAGGGCAACCCAAAACTGGAGGTTCCCTTGCCAACTAGCCCTAGCAGCAAGGACCCAGCTAACTCTTCCAGAGCTTGAAACTAGACCGAGAAAGGCAGTTTGCTCAAAGGGCAAAGGTGGTGAGAGGAACTTCAAGCAAACTTCTCTCCAAAGTCCCACCAGAGTGTATCCATGGGTTTGGTCCTCGCTGTGACATACACATGAAGGAGAGACCTGAATCCAGAACTGCATCTTCAATGCTGCCAGAAGAGCAGCCTCTTGGATTGGGATTGCGAGCATCCGGCAATGGGACGACTGCAGTTGGTTGGGATTGAACTGGGGAGGTTGGAGAAGGTGACTCCTGCTTTTGACTCTATCCCACAGGCCCCATCGTCAGAGCTCCCTTTGGGTGCCCCGCGGCAGGGATCATTCGGAGAGAGGATGGCCTTAAGAGCTGAAGGATAACACCTGCAGCCTGACAAGAGGAGGGCTGTGTCTACTGGGGAAGAGCCAAAGGAAAGCTGATCAACGGAGCATGGGAGAGAAACTGAGATGTCCAGAATAGCTCTGGGTCTGTATCTCCTCCTTGCAGCCAAAGCCTCCCAGCCAAGAGACCTGCACTCCCTGATGTGGTGGTTGCTCCTGAGTGGCTCTGCTGGGTCCTATGGAAGGTCAGGGACCTCATAGCCTGGCTGTGGTGGCCCTGGTGGCTCCAGGGACTTGCAGACATGCACAGACATGGACTTCGGCAGCAGTAGAGCTTGCAGCAGAGGCCCAATGCAGAGGCTTGAGCTCAGGCCAAGAGGTGTCTTTTAAATGGGACTTGATTTACCAGGAGAACTAATCCTGGAGATTTTGGGGGAATGCATCATAGAGATGGCTATGGCTGGTGCCTGTCCCCATGCCCTCTGGGACCCTGGAGCATGTACTGAGTGCTGCTTTGCACTCCGAGCAGTAAGGATCTCTCTAAAATGATCTTGCTCTCCTTTTTTCCCCCGCTGAATCTCCTAGTGCCCTGCACCACCTGCAGTGGATCCAGCAGGAATCTGTGTGATATATATATATTTTTTTTCAAAAATCTGGTTCCTTCCACTGGGCAAAAGAAACGAGCCCAGGTGCATCAGGAGCCCAAATAAATTAGAGGGTGAATGGCACCTTTTGGGGATGAAAACTGTGCTAAAATTAACCACAGATGAAAAACTCACAGCAGTAAAGGAGAAGGGCATTTTGCTGAGTGGTTAGATAGAAAAACAAAGAAACAAAGAAACAAACAAAAAAAAAAGAGCAAAATCACTCCAAAGCAAAAGTGCAAAGCACTCCTACATCTCGCTATTTCCTGGATCTCCTAGCTGTGATGAATTTTGCACCTTACAATTTTGGGAGCCCATATGCTTATGATCTGTTAGCTGGCCTGGCTCAAGTGGTTTTAACTTTATTCGTTTTCAGATTGCATTGAGTCACAAGGACTATAAAAAACATTACTGGGTTGGGGATTTTTCACTTTTCTCCTCTAAGTTTTCATGCGTGATGGGTGGGGAAGGTGATGAGCCAGACTTGGGATATGGCTGGTCCAGGTTAAAGGATTTCAGGGCACCCAGAGATGGTGGCATGTGTAGGCGGATGTATAAGAGGAGCTCTGCATGCAATGGTATGCATTTCATCAGGAAGATGCACAGTGCCGCCAGGAAGCCACATGAGCCTGTGCATGGTACCATCGCAGCATCCTTCTTGCAGAAGAGCATCTCTGCTGCCTAAAAGTCTGCATGTGGCTGAGTGCTGCCATTTGCCATCACTGATAGCTCTGAATGCCTCATCCAGGGCGGGGGAAGGCTCAGAGTGAGAGAAACATGAGGAGAAAGAGTATCTTCCGAAAATACACCTGTCCCAGCTAGCCTCGTGGCAGAGCCCTTGTCCTGCACACTCATTGCTCATGCAATGCATCCTGTGCATGCACACACACACTTGTGCTCCCCTGTGTGAGGACGGGCTAGCAAATCAAAGTCCTCTCATCCCTCTACTCACCCACCTGCTCCTTCTGCTAAGAAAAATCCCTCTCTCTGTGTTTCTTCAGCTCTGTAGCCTTTAGGGGTCACTCCTAGCAAGATTTCCACCGTTTCCCTGCCGCCTTGCAAGGTGGAAATGCCCTGTAACATCTGTCAGCAGCCAGAGAGGCTGCCTGCATCCCTAGCATTGTGTCTTGTGCTAGGTGTCCCCACTTGATAAGAGGGACTATGATGCCCGGTGGGGACTTTTTGTGGGCCTGGGGCTGTCGTGGTTTTGCTCCTGAATGTCCTCTTTGCTGTCTGATGATGTAGCAGAGTTTAGCTGTGGTCCTCCCCTGCATTTTGACAATGGGTCTTTCCCTGCCCACATCCATGGTGACCTGTTTCTGTGACCTTGGTGGGATGCTGCATCAGCAGCTGCTGGGGAAGTGCTAGCAGACGGTGCAGCCACAGAGGCGCCACTGCCACAAGGGAACCTACTGTGGTCACTCTGTCACCTGGCTCCATCCCAGGTCATGCAAAATCTGTGTAGACATTTGTGGCCTGAGGACCATTCGCAGTGAGCAACATTGTGCTGGAGGACAAGAGAGATGCAGGGTGCTCTGTGCCATGTGGATGGCATCCTGGATGCCTTTAACTGAGTATGTGTCCCTTGTGTGCATGCAGAGCGGTGCCCATATCTGCATGGCTGTGGCCGAGTGAGAGTGCTACCATATTTGGTCACCTCTGTAGAAGGTGTAAGAGTCCCTGTGGGTGCAAGGTAATGAACATTTCCAGGGGTTTGAGCTGGGAAGCCCTCAGGTCACTTCTGAAACCAGGCGGGCAGGAGAGCAGTGTGAAAACCAGGCTCTGCTACCCATGGGAGCGAAGCTGGCATCATTTGCCAGGCCCATATCAGCAGGGCTCTCCAGCTCCACCGAGCACAAACATCCTTCTCCCTGCGTTTCCCCTTTTCCTCACAAATTTGGCAGCTATTTGAGGTGCTCAGGGAATGTATTATTGTCCCTGGGAAGCACCTGGAACTGCCTTCCCATCCTGAAGGCCAACAGAGGAGCCCGTGTCCCTGAGGATGTAGCAGCCAAAGCTCAGCCATGGGCCAGGACTTATTTCTAGACCCCCCTTCCAGCTCATCCTGCAGCAGAGGAGCAGGTATCTTTGGTTAGGAGAAGAGGATGCAAAGCCAGCATTTGCCTCGGGAACCCTATTGATTGGATTTCCTGGACAAGCCAAAAAGCCCAATAAAGGAAATTGTTCAATAATGAAAAATAGACAATTGGACTCTATTAAGGGACTGAGCCAGCAGCCGTGCTGAGTGCATTAAGGCCCTGGCTCAGGGTCTCTGCAGGTTTGTGGAAGAGAAGGGGCTGTTGAGCAAGGGAGAGCTGCTGTTGGAGGAGGGCGACAGTTTGCAGAAGACATTTTGGGCCACCCAATGTCTTGGGGGTCCAGATGATGCCTCCCAGAACTGGGGTAGGATGGCTTAGGTTGGAGGGAAGAGCCTTGTGGGACGCCCAAGTGTTGATGTGTTACAGGGTGATGCCATTTGCAGAGCATCAGGACAGCCAGTCGGAAGATAAACAAGCTGAGAATGGAAATACGAGCACAGAGTGTGAAGGCAGACACTGGGTGTCTGCAGACAGAGCAGGCAGAGCGGGGTGATCTGGTGACGTCTGGATTGCTCATTGCACCCTAGATGTTGTGGCTACTCTCTCCAAATGGCTCATTCCCCTGGGCCACGGCTCTGCTGGCCTGCTCCTTGCTTCAGCCTTGACTGGTCTCTCTGCAAGCGCTGATCCACCTGTCCCTGAGGGCTGAAACTTTAGCCTGGTGCTGGGGGCCCTGGAGGTGCCAGCTGGGAGTCTCATATACTTTGTCCCCCCGAATGAAAAGGTACCTGCTGCTGGTGCCTTTCACGTCCTGCTGCCAGGTCCACAGCTTGAGGGTGTAAAAAGATCCCCCCAGCTCGTGGCTTGTTATGTTTCCCAGCACAGTCCGTGCCGGTTAGCATGCACCTCCAGGAATTTGGAGATGCTCCCTGCCACGGGGAGGCCCCTTGGCAGGGGAAGGATGGCATCTTCTTTCCATGACGTAAGTGCTGGCCGGGCCAAACTGCTCCATGCCAGGGTGCTCCGCAAGCACGCATCCCTACTGTAAGAATTACTTGCATTGCCGTGCTGCCAGCATCCTTCCCTCTGGCATGGGAAATCCCAAGGATGCAATGCTCAGTGCTGGGAGGTTGCATGGGGACGACAAGGCTGACCGGAGTGCCCAGTATCTCGTGGCTGGGATGCTCCGCATCCCATCCCTGTTTCATGTGGGGTGGCTGCAGATGGATTGCTGGTGACCTTAGGGGAAGCCCATGGGGTGGGGGGCCAAGATCAGCGTCTCGCCACCGGGGAGGTGGCGATGCATCAAGTGTCAGTGCTGGGTGCCAGCCAGGGTGTCTTCTAACACTAACCTGTGACCTCAGGACATTTGCTTTGGCACCAGAGAGGGTTGCCACCTGGCTGTGATTCCCTGGTGCTGGCTGCTCACGCATGGAGGGAGCCAAGAGTCCGTGTCAGGTGCCCTGCAGGAGCGGGAGCCCAGGGGATAAAGAAGGGGGCACTGGGGAGCCAGGCACTGCTTGCAACCCTGTTCCTTGCACCCACAATGTTGGAGGGCAGAGAAAATGGGTGGTTGGAAGGCAGCGGCTGACCCTGTCAGATAGGGAATACACCTGCCCTCTTCAGTCCTGGGAAATGGATAAGACCATCTTTGCATGGCTCAGACACAGTGTCTGGAGCTACTTTCAGCCTCCTTGTTGGCCATGTGTCAGGGTTGACACCCAGGTGTTCCAATAAACCCCCCCTTCTCTCCTTGCTGCAGACCCTCTTTGCTCTCCTGAGCCCTATCCTTCCTGGGTGCTGGTTCTGCACTCTGAGATATTCCTGATGTGGAGGGGCCACTGAATGGAAAGTCTGCAGTCCAGAAGCGGATTGACTTGCAGATATTCCCAAGGGGACATTTGGAGGCATCTGAGGAGCTGGAGGTTGTGAAACTTTCGCTGAGGAGGAGAAATGAGTCCAGAGAATAGGCAAGGACTGGAAAGAAATAGGTCGGAGAAGTGTGAGGTCTTAATAGTCTTCTGCCCCCTCCCCATCTCACAGAGGATGCTTTGGTCCTTCAGACAGCCTGATGCCCTCAAAAGACCTCTGAGCACCCAGAAGGAAATGAGGTCTGGTCAGTTTCTCCTCATCCTGATGCAGATCTTGCTGTTCCTGATCTCAGGTGTTGGAGGGAGCAAACCTCCCTGTGTTTGGTGCTATATGTGCCCAGGAAGGACATTCCCTGCTATGCAGGGCAGCAACTCAGGTGTGCGAATGAGCAGGTATTAATATGTGTGATGTCCAGGGATGCATACCCAAGCGTAGCCATGTCCTGACATGCTCTTGTTGCCTTTGCTTGCTTCTGTTGTGCCTTTCCTGCCCCCAGCCAGACACAAACCCCATCCAAACCATGTCCTAAACTTGGATGCACCATTCGATGCTCCTGCTTTGGAGGAATGGCTTACTTGTTTAATCTATCTGAGTCCCATGAGGAACCTCAATGGCTTCTTTGTTTTAAAAAGCAGCAGCCATTCCACACGCCCCGCCTCCCCCCCCCCTCCCCTCAAATTTCAGCAATGTTTAAACCAGTGCAGTGCAGAGTGCCCCAAATTTCTCTCTGTACTGGTCAGAAGTTTCCTGTTTTCACTCTTTCCTCCCATTTTCTCAGCATCTCTGGCTTCTGGACATTCAACAGGATCCATCTGAGTCTGTGACTGTCAAGATCTTCACGGCTTGGGATACTGATATTTCTCTTAAAGACCTTCTGTTCACTCAGAAGGTTTTTATTCTCATCCAAATCTATCCATAGCTTTCCTCCTTCCCACTTCCCTTTCTACCTTCCAGGAAAGGTGCCTCTTCAATGAGGTAAGTCTAGGATTTGGGTTAAACTGTTCTTTAAAGACCACCTTCTCATGAGACCTCCATTTCCCTGGTGCACATCAGCAACTATGGATTAGCAAGCAGCTAGATTGGATATTAGATCCTGTCTCTAGAAAGCTTTCTGGTCTTCTGGAGATACTTCCCATAATATTTCATTGCCCTGTTCCAGCAAGCGAACCCCTTTCTGCACCTTGATGGCGAAAAAGCTGTTTTCTAGGCTATGTACAATTAATTAGCTGTAATTAACTGAGAACAGGACAGTCATTTCTCACTAGAGAAATAACTTTTGTAGTAATGGCCTGTCCCTTTGCATGTCCTTTGTGTTCCTACATAAGCCTCCCCCAAGCAGCAAGCAGAAATGTCTACATCCAGCACACAGAGAAATCTAAAATCCGGGTTTCCTAAAGTAAGTGTAATCGCAAGGGTCATTTTCAACTCCGCAGATGCTAAATCGTGCTCTGCTGACTGCTGGAAAAAAACGTCTCCCTCTCCCTCCCAATCCATGCAGAAGTTTTGCAACAGCAGCAAATCCACTGATAACCCTGCTATGCTGGAAGCAAAGCCCTCCCCAACTCAGCACACCAATAAGTGTGCTGGGGGAACAGCCAGCTCTGCATAACATCAGCCTCTGTGTTATCCCTCCTTCTGCTTTGCTAGCTGGGAGCTCAAGGCAAGCACCACACTTTTGAGTTGGTCCCTTTCTTTGCATCTTTGTTTAGGGCAGTTTGCAAAGGGATTAATCTTTGAAGTTTTTTTTTTGTGCTCCAGGATAGTACCTGGGAACCAGAAGTAGCCTGAGAGGGACGACAGCCTTCCTGTAGCCATGCAAATCTAAAATCTCAGAGAGATCTCACGTGATGGTATCACTGGGGACAAGCTTATGTCGCACCAGGTCTACTGGGCCAGGTATCCCCCAAGTTACAGCAGGAAAAGGTGCAGCACATGGCCAACTCTGTGCAGCTCAGACAGGTCTTGGGAATATTGAAACTTCCTTGCAGCATCCTAGATAGCACATCCTGGAGGTCTGAGCTGATGCTGGCAGTCTTCATGACGAACATGATAGTGCACAGAAGTGTCCAGAGCCTTCTTTGAAGTAGGGCTGGCTTGGACCAGGCATGAGAGATTTGGAGCTGCACTGTTTCCACTCCTCCGCTGCTTTGCATCTTTGTGCCTTTCTGTTTTTTGCACTCACTGGGAGCCCTCAGCAGATGTGGGATGCATGGGTACAGCTGTGACTCCCTGTGTCCCTTTGTCTTCTCTTACCCTTTGCTTTTGCTTGGCTGGACAATTTCAGTCCCTACATCTGCTTTTCTCCTTCCAGCCCCATGGGACTGTTCTGCAGCCCTGGAGACCTACGTCATAGCACAGGCCATTTCATTGCAGCTAAACTCCTTGCCTTGCCTCTGCAACCACAGTGGTCCCCTCTACGAGGTCCCCCCATCTCAGTTGCTTTCCAGGGCCTCTTCCCAGGAACAGGGCTGACAGGAGCAGGGGAAAGAGCTGGACAGTGCCTGTGCTCTGGCCCAGGTTGGTCCTGGGCCGTTAGTAAGGGTATGTCCTCGAGCTCTGTTCCAGCCCTCTGGTTTGTTACTATTATAGGCTTACCCTGTCCCTCGGCCTTACGACCATTCATTCAAGGGCCAAAGCTCTGGTCCCTGTCCTGACCCAGTCAGACCACTGGGAAAGTTTTGTCCCACTCCTGACCAGGCCCTGCTTTGTGCCCCTTATTTCCTACTTCCTTAGCCTGCCTGAACTCTTGGGTCTAGGGAAGATGTTCCTTCACCTCCAGGATCTGCTCTTTCAAGACATATCTCTTCCCTCAGACCTCTTCCTAATTTTGGAGCTTCCCTAAACATTTGTCATGCTCTGTCATGGCCAGGAATAGAGAAGATAGAAGCTCATTTTATTTTTTTTTCGTGTCTTGGGCAGGTCCCGTGGTATTCTGCTGCATCTTGGGCCTCTACTGATTGTAACTGATATGTTTAAATCCAGAGGCACATCTGTATACTTGTCTGTAGCTATTTTGTCTAGCTGAAGGTTTCTGATGTAGGTCACATTGATGTTTATCTCTAAATGCTGTATGATGATCTTGCACTGGTATAGGATAACAGATTGCAAATCCAAACACGGATTCTCAGCCTGTGGCCACTGAGATGATGGTAAGACAGTTCACCTTTGTATTCCACCTCGGCCTTCATCTGGGCTCTGATGTTTACTGCAGGGCTTGTTCCTGTCATGCAATGGATGCAGTGCAGAGAGGCCAGGTTGGGATGATGAACAAGGAAGGAGAATCAACCTGGGGCTGAGCTGGGGGTAATAGGAGAATGAAGTCCTGTGGCACAGCAGTCTGAGTACCACCTCGAGGGTATGTTTGTGCTCCAACAGGAAGACATTTAACCTTTGCAACAATCTTCCTGCCCAAGCAAGTGGGGACTGCAAGTGGGGAGGCAGTGATCTCCCCTTCTTGGGGTTCATTAGGTAGCTATTCAGGTGGACAACATTTGTAAATGCCCACTCTTGTTTGAGGAACCTGGATGGCTCTGCTCCATATCTTGCTTCCTGCTCTCGGTTCGCATCCGTCAGCCTGGGATTTCCTTCTCAGGGGATTTCTCAAGGGCCCTAAGATCATGTTGCAACTGATGGCGCATGAGGCAAAAGACAACTGGGCTTGATGGTCACCTCTTTGGTGACCCTGAAGTTCTGCACCTGGAACCTTAAGCTGGGCTCCTTGCACTGGAGGAACAACTTCAGCAGCCGTAGTCTCGCTGGAGACTGTCTCTCAGTGCAATGGGACTTTGTGTGCCAGTAGGGACTCCCAGGTTCCTCCTCGAGTCTCAAAGGATCTCCTGGAAATGCCCAACTCTTGTATGGATTTCATGTCCCACTCTGTTTTCTGGTTGGAGTTCCCCTCTGTCCTTGTAGAGATGGTCAAGACACCTGGGGGATTTCAGATGTGATTTGTCTGACCAAAGGCAGGTGTCTGCTGCTGGGTGAGATGTCCTGCTCACCAGGAGCTGCTGGCTCTGCAGTTTCCCCAGTGAGGAGCCCTTGGACTGGGTTGTCCAGTTTCTCTTCTGGCCTTGCCACCTACAAAATTCGGATTATCTTGAATCTGCACACTCCCTGACTGCACAGGGCTCAGCTGAAACCCCCTGAAAATCACTATCTCTGGCCAAAAGGGGCTTTACATCCTCAGCTTCAGTCTGCATGATCCTGCCACATCAGACTCCATAAGGGGAGCATCTTCCCCCTACACCCTGCCTGTGAGGAAAGGACTGAGCAGTTTTTACCTGCTCATCTCTGAATAAATCACCCAGTACCGTGCCCAACTCGGGAGGCGAACCATGCTCTGCTCTCTGGCTCAGACACTGGAGTGGGTGCAGCCTAGGGTCAAGTATAATCATTTTTATAGACCTGGAGATCAATAGCTGTTTGAAATAAATGCTGTGTGTCAGAGTCCTCGTTGGATCCTGGAAAGCCAAAGCAACATGACATGAAAGAGCACTTACTATATTACTGCTGCAGGCAGATGGAGGGGCCAAAGCCCTGTGCCAGAAGCTTGGCAGAGTTTTGGGAGAAGAAGCAGGATTTGCATGAGGATCCTTGAGCAGTGGAGCACCATATCTGCTGGTCCATAACCCTTTCTTCTGCCTCTTCTTCCCTGGGCTGCAGGTATGTCCCTGTTTTATAGATCACAAACCACAGCTACAGGGATACCTATGGGTCAAGGACTTAATCCCAACTCGTGGGTGAGTCAGACTCATTCTCATTTCTGGACAGAGAGAGCGTTATATAGATGAGTATGGGACACACTGATGTCTTTCTCACAAGCCTCCTTTTGGATGGTCCTCTCATGGTATATAGCTTTCTACCTGTTCAATTTTATTCAGTTGCTGTGGGCTACTAGAAGAGCTACTAGAAGACCTCCCTGAGATGTCTAGGGCAAATTAGCTAGACCTGGGGACAAAGTGTTGGATAAATGTCAAGCTGAAAACTTCGGGAATGATGCTCAAGTCGGTGACTCTCTTTCCTTTGATGGAACTAAATGTATTTTGAGCAAATATGGCGTTGTGATAGAGGTGATCCGTCCGCTCTTGGTTCTGGAGGAATGAAATGAAGCCAACTGGTCTTTATATCAGTGTGCTGAGCAGCAGACCTTGAGCTGCAGCTCATGACTGCTGGGGGAGTGCTTGGGCTGAGATCAGGGTACGCTAACTCTGCCCTGTGCCTCTCCAAGCATCTGCTTCTGACCAGTCTGGGGGATGGGTGTGAGGCTGGTTGGACAAATCTGATCTTCTGGTTGTACAAATCTGATCTTCTGTGGCCATCCTTACAACTACTTTTATTTTCTTGCATAGTGCTTACTGTGGGGAAGAGTGATTGTTTTTGGCTCCTTGTGGCTGTGTGGCATTTGGCTGAGTGGGCTAGGAGACGTTTTAGCTTATCCTCCTGCCTTTCTCCCTTTTCCATTGTTCCTGCTGCTCAGTGCAGGGGATTTGTAAGCATTCAGAGGCATCTGTTCTGCATGGAGAGCAAGAGCTCATATCTTCCTCCTTGTCATGCTCACTTATGTCCCATCCAGATCACAGTGAGAAATAGTTCAGCCTTAGCCCTCCATGGTCTGGCCTGGCTTGGATTAGGAACTGCAGATAGCTGCTGGGCCTGGTAAGACATAGCACCATAATGTTGGCCTGGGAGTCTGGGAGGGCAACTCTTCCTTGGGGCAACGTTCCCCATTAGAATTTTGGTCTGCAACAGCTACATTTTATAGTAACATGATAGGACAGAGGGCACTTTCATCAGGTGTCCTGATGATACCAAACTAGGAGGAGTGGCTGATACCCGTGAGGGCTGTGCTGCCATCCAGAGATACCTTTACAGGTTGGAGGAAGCTCCAGGACAGAGAGGAAACTCGTGAGGTTTAACAAAGGCAAGTTCAGGATCCTGCACTTAGGGAGGAATGCATCTATGTAGAATGCATCCCCAGTAGAGACTAGGCATTGGCCTGCTGAAGAGCAGCTCTGCAGATAAGGAGCTGGAAGTCCTGGTGGACAAATGTCAGCCATGAGCCAGTAATGTGCCTTTGTGGCCAAGAAGGTCAATGATGTCCTGGGATGCATTAGGAAGAGTGTTGCCAGAAGCTTGAGAGAGGTGATCCTCCCACTCTGCTCAGCCCTGGTGAGACCACACCTGGAGTACTGTGTCCAGATCTGGGCTCCTCAGCACGAGAGAGACATGGAATGGCTGGAGAGAGCCTGAAAAAGGACCACTTAGATGACGAAGGCACTGGAGTATCTCTCATGTGAGGAAAGGCTGAGAGATCTGGTAGTGTTTTGCCGAGAGAAGGCTGTGAGGGGGATCTTATCAGTGTGTACAAATACCTTAAGGGAAAGTGTCAAAAGGATGGGGCCAGAGTCTTTTTTTCCTGTGTTGACCAGTGACAGGACAAGAGGCAACAAGCACAAACTGAAGCTCAGGAAGTTCCACTTGAATTGGAAGAAAAACTTCCTGACTGTGAGGATAATAAAGCACTGGAACAGGTTGCCCAGAGAGGTTGTGGAGTCTCCTTCTTCGGAGATATTCAAAACCCACCTGGACATGATCCTGTGTAACATGGTCTAAGTGACCTGCTTGTGCAGGGGGTTGGACTAGGAGGTCCCTTCCAATCTTGATCCTTTTGTGATTCTTGGTTGTTGCTGAAAGACATATAGTCCTCCACTGTAAGAGAGACTTCTTCACTGGGAGTCTTTTCTCTGGACAGCACAAGTGAGCTTGAGGTACGTTTTCTCCCCACCAGAAATCACTGCTGGGATGTGGATGCGGAGGAGTGATGAAAATAGTGAATGTGGTTTGGGAGGCTTATACCTGCTCAGCAACTGCATATGCAGCCCCCATCAAAGCATAAAAGCTTTAGGCCTTTAGGCTCCACTATAGATTTAAGATCCATATAATTTAAAACTAAAATACATTGGCAATAGTCAAGATGCATAGGAAATCTATCCATCTGCACCTCCATCCATTTCTAATTTGTTTATCTGTACATTCACCCATACATCAATCCATTTCTGATCCATCTTCCCTGTGCTTCAGAGAAAGGTTTGACAGGTGGAGAGAGGAAACCCCAAGTCTTCACTTCTATTATTATTCCTAATGAATTTTATATATGTTTATGTATATATCTATAAATATATAAGAACTACTGCGACCATGCACTAAAGGAAGACATTTCAATGCAAAGAAGGGATCATGCTGGCCACGATCTTATCAAATACAAAACCCAAGAAGCATATAGAAGAGACCAGTACTTTCAGCCCCGAATCCCATTTACCCTCTGTCTACTGCAATCATCATCATCATCAAATTTTAGTGACTTTTGAGTCATTTCTACTGCAGATTCCTTGAGGTAGAGGCCAAACCTTAGCATTTAGAAGCATGCACTGGGCATACTTGAGACTGCTCACTTTGTTGCAAGATGACTGTGGTAGGACATCTGACCCTTGCACCTATGCTGTCCAAAGCTGCTCACTCCACATCTCCCAGGCTGTTGGAGATGCTGCTTTAAGTGACCTGAGCTAGGTTGGTGCCATCCCTGCATGGTAGAGGCACCAGAGGCAGATGCAGCCCTTTCTGGCTGAGAAGCAGCTGCTGGTGTGAACAGGTCACAGCAAAGTTGCAGTCCTTGGCTCAAGGGACCACTGAGCCCTGAAAAGTACCCAAATCCTCAGGGGGTTTTTGCCAGGGGAATGATCTCTTCCCATTTCTTCCCCTTCTGCTATACGTTGAGCTGTTTTTGGTTCTCTGTCTCCCAAAGGTCCTTCTGTCACATCTGATAGTTCTCTGAGTCTGGGTTCTCCTCTTAAGCTTCCTTGCTCTTTCCCCTCTGGGTTGTTGATTCAGTCCTGTCTCCTTCCTGTCTCTCTTTGGAACCCAGATCTACACACAGGTCACAGATACCTGCCTCATAAGAGATTAGTCCCGTAGAGGGACTTCTGTCTCTTGCTTTGGCTAATTTGCCTTATTGTGCCTCAGTTTCTTGCTTTTGCTGATGAGTAATAATCCTGTCCCTTTCGGTATCACAGAGATCAGTCCCTGCAGGGCCTTTGATGGCTAAATGAGATGACTGAATACATTTAATAATTTTCCTTCTACTTCTTCTTGCTGGTGCACAGCAGCTGGCCCCCAGCAACACATGGGTGCTGGTTGTCCCTGCATTGCAGATGAAGCCCTGGAAATTGGGCTGCATTCACACTGTAATGTGCAAGACAGGTTCTGGAGTTGGAGAAACAGAAAAACTCTGCTATCCCAGGTTGTCCCATCCACATTGCTGGCCCCTCGCTGGGGCCCTGGTGCCATTTCACAGTTCCTCAGCGCTGAACATTGGTGGCATTGAACGACTCGCACTATCCAGATAGATGCCCTCTCCATCCCAAAATGAGGCATTTTATCCACACTGCTTCTGAGTACAGCCCTGGTTGTGCCCAGGCATTGCAATGACAGATGATCCAGGCTAGAACCATGCCAGGAACCCTTCTAACAATGCAACTGACTCCTAGATCCTCTTTAAACTGAGGGTTATAGGAGTGACTATCTCCTACCACAGGGGTGCAGTGCAATGGGCTACATGATGTGCATGCACCAGTGGTAACCAGAGGGCTCACAAGGCTGAGAAGCATCAAGTCCAGCTAAGGGAGAACATGACCAACGGGGCCTCTTTCTTGCTTGGGCTCTGCATCAGATGGAGCTAGTCACATCTCAGACCAGCCAGCCACATCTGGCACCACCTGGGCTGCCAGGGGGTAGCTCTGTGTCATGCCAGTGCGTGGTTCCATGGCTTGACTGGGAGGTGTAGAAAGGCTGGAAAGTCTGAGCTGGGAGAGACCTGTGCAAACAGGCAGAGAACCTGGTCAGCAGCCACTGGAAGGAGGAGGAAGCTGAGCATGGCCTCTCCCCCTCCAGCAGCTTACAGTTAAATATCGGCAAGGGAGGGCTGTTTTTAAGGGAGGGCTAATTTTATGAGCAATCATCAAGGAACGCGGGGTTGTCACTTTCTCATCCAATATCCTGTCTCTGAGAGCATCCCCTCCCATTTGCTTGAGAGGAAGGAGTCAGACCCTGTAATGGACACTTATCCAATAATATGCCAATGGGGGCAGTTTCTTGCTAACCTCAAGTGGTTAGTGTTTGGCATGTGTCCTGAAACACAATACTGACATCCTTCATAAATATTTATCCCAGCTGCTTGGACTGTGTAGGAGATGTTTGACTATCTACGGCCTGTGTAGGAGTTTTTGAAGTGCTTGTTTTGAATGGAAACCAAGCACCCTGGTGTCCCATGGGTTGCTCAGGGCAAAGTGCATCTCCTGAGTCAGCTTGAATCTGCTGCTGTGGGGAGGAAAAGGACTCGGGAATGCACTGGGGTGCAGTCACCAACATTGCAATTTGCACACTAACCAGGACCACAGTGCGGACCTACGCTAAAGTTTAGCACATGCCTTGACACCTTTTCTCACTGGGGTTAACTACAATGGTCCCAATAACATTCAGACACCAGGCAGGGCTAGCATAGGCCAGGGTGATTTCTCAGCAGGCAGGATGAAAGAGGTCACTGTGCTGTCCTGTGGGCTGAGAGACAGTCAAATGTTACTCTCTGGGGCTTGACCTATTTGTCTGCAGGGGTGGAAGGGATTGCCCACCAGGAGAAGCAGGTCAGGGTGCAGAGATAGGACTGGGGCTGAACAGTCTTGGTTTCTACCTGTGTTGAGGGCTTTTTTGGTATGTGAACGCTCTGGGCCTTACAGTGATGCTTTGGAATGACTGCGCTGCCAGGTCTTGGGGCCCAGGCCTTGCTCTGTTTTGCAATTCCCAGGCTATGTATTGCAATGTGCAAGGACACAAGGCAATTCTCCCACTACCCTCCGTTGACACTATGGGAAAGAAGAGTTTTGATCCCTATTTGTGGGCAGACTCTCTGCTCCCCATTTCTTTCCTCTGAAGGACACACAGTGGGGATTCACAGCAGGGCTGGTTGGGGCCCTGAGCAGTCACCAGACCTGCCCATGCCCTGAGGCTGAACCATTTCCCATTCTGCTCTTGGATGAATGCAGGCTCATTCCCATTGCGGGAGTGGAAGGGTTAAGCCTCCCCGCTTGCCTTTGTCCTCTTGGAGTAAAGAATTAGCCTCATCACTCAGCCCAGGTCATCCACCCCCAGAAGCAGTGCCCGATGCAACCCTCCCTCCTCCAGCTCCTAGGGGCAGCCAAGCCTGAAGCCCCTCTCACTTCCCACCAGCTCAAACAGTGTTATTGTGCACAGAGGCAATTACCTCCTCTAATTAAAAACAAGGCGCGTGCCATCCCTCAATGACATAGGGGTGGAGGTGACGGGGAGCAGGGAAAGGTTTTTTCTGCCTGCCAGGTCCCTCCTCTTTTCACTCCTCCTCCACCTCCCTCCTTGTGCCTCCACCTTCCCTGCAGGACTTTGTTATAGGGATGCTCCCTTGAAAGACACAGGATCCTTAAATAGGGAAGGGAGGAGAGGGAATGGGATGACCCATGCTAACATTGCAGAAGTGCCTCTGTGTGTGTGAGAACCAGCTGTGGGGGACTTTGTCCCATCCTCTCCCCCTGCCCCACCCTGACCACCCTTTAACAGACACTCAGCTCCAGAAACTCCCAATTGACTTTAAAAATGATTAAATTGTAAGCATGCCGAAAGGCATAATTCAGAGGGGTTTCATTGCCCATCAGAGAGTGTGAGGGAGTGGGGGCAGAAGGGTGTTAATAATGTGCTTTTTATTGGTGTGTATTTGGAAGAGGTTCAGGGGATTTGTGGGGAGGAAGATACTTGGGAAAGGGCTTTGGGCCAGGATGGGGGCTGGAGTAGGGGAAGGTGAACCTGGGTTCCTCAGCCCAACCCCAAAAGTCCTGGTGGGATGAGGTTGCCTAGGAGGACTGGAGGTGTCAGATAAATCAGGTGGGATGTCCCTGAGGTGTTTTCCCATGGGAGTGCAGCATCCTTGGAGGCCACTCCTGGGGACATGCCAAGATGCAGATTGCCCTGGTGCTGTGCATAAGAGCATCCAGGTCAGGCCTCCGTTGTAGTCTGTAGTGCTATTACCTGTCTTTGGGTATTCTAAACGCTGCTGGGATGTGCATGGCTGCAATGCAACAAGTCTAGTGTGGGGCAGAGGCCTTGATCTTCCATCCTTACTTTGCTCTGCCTTGGGTCCATCCCTCTCATCTCATACTCTTTGTGCATCATGATGGCCTGAGCCTCATGGGTACACAGGAGCTGCTTGTGCTATTTCAGTAGAGCTCTCACCATGAGGAACAGGCAGAAACAAAGAGCCAGGTTCCGGCACCTGGTTTTGGTGTTTCAGTAGTGACGCTTCATCTGAACACAGGAGGATGTCTCTTGCACAGGCAACATCTCTGTCTTGCCCCTGCCCAGCTCACTCTGAACTCGGGACAAGGGCTCCTGCCTCCTAGCACATCAACATGCTGCCTCAGTTTCTTCTGTGCTGGTGTCTAACAAGGCATGCAGGCCATTTGTGTAAGAACAGCAGAGCTGTGCCCACCTGTGGACTTTGAACAGCATCAACGCTCTTCTGCCAGCCCATGGATGGAGCTCAGAGACGAGAGAGGGCTCCTCATGCCCTTCTCCAGATGTTTCTCTACCAATGAGTCCTGAGATGCCTTTCTCCCCATATGTCTGTAGAGCTCAGGACAGCTCTTGAGCAGTATTGCCATCAAACCCATGGAAGTGCCACAAGGTGGTGGTTGGGGCATGGTGGTTAGAGTAGAAAACCATGGCAGGAACCACTGGTCCAGAGACCCCCTGAAGCATCTCATCACATGTTCTCAGAGCTTCTTGCAAAGGACAGAACACATTGGCAAAGGCCACCTGGATAAAACGCCTAGATTTATATGATACAGCATGATACAGTCTACATTACTATTAACTGTTCAGGGGCAACTTTTGTCATTGTGTTGTGCACTTCTTTCATTTTTTTTCTATGAATTTGTGAGGTGATCTTTTCCTGTGACCTTAGGGTTTGCAGTGCCTGGGGAGTTAGGAGGGATGAGCCACATCATTGTGTAAATGCTGTTTTAGCATTATATTGGCCTTTAGGCTGCCTCTAAGCTCAGGCCTTCAGAGAATGCAGACATGACAAGTTGAATGTTAGGTGGCATACCTAATCTGTGGAGAGGATAAGATATAAACACTGACTATACAGGAAGATCACAGAATGGTTGAGGTTGGAAGGGACCTCTAGAGATCGTCTAGTCCAAATCCCCTGCTGAAGCACTAGGACACTTTTCACAGGATCATATCCAAGTGGATTTTGAAGATCTCCAAAGAAGCAGACTCCACAACCTACCTGGGCAGCCTGTTTCAGTGCTGTCACTCTAACAGTAAAGAAGTTCTTCCTTACATGCAGATGAAATGTCCTGTGTTTCATTCTGTACCCATTGCCTCCTGTCCTGTTGCTGACCACCACCGAGAAGAGTTTGTCTAAGGTCTTTAACAGATTTTGGAAGTCATGCCTGTGACTGTATTTCTCAAGCAAGGAGCACATCTCACTGCTTGTTGCCTCTGCTCTGGCAGATGGGTGCTACTCAGGAGGGAAGCTCTGCATCTTACAAAGGACAGCCATGGAGCAACGAGGCCTGGACACTAAAACTGTCATCTGCTCCTTGTTGCCTCTTCTTAAATTCCCAAGTTGAGGGGTCTGTCTGGATCAGTTCCTCTCCCTATGGCCTCTTGCATTGTGTTTCGCTCTGGAAAAACTTCTCTACCTACCTATTTCTTCACCTGGGAGGAGATGTGCTTGGTTTACCTTCCAAAGCACTGTCAGCTCAAGCCCCTTGAGATGCACCTACCCTTGATGCTGTTGGTGTTTTGTTCTCATGACCATCCAGGGGCCTGGGATCAGATGAGACTACCAGAAGCCCAGCTGATGTTCACAGAACAGAGGACACAGAACTACAGTTTTGAAGCCACCTCTGCTAGCTTTTGAAGAGCCGATATATGGGACCAGGACAAAGCAGTGCCTGATGTGGAGTGGGTCTCCATGCATGGTTAGGCCAGGCAGAGCCTGCTGGAGCAGCTGATGGGGCGGGGGGTGGGGAGCGGATTAAAATTCTCGTTTCTTCACGCTGGGTGAGAATGATACAGTGGATTAGGCTGGGAGCTGCTCCTGGCTGCGGTGCTCTGCTGAATTAGCAACATGTTTGAATGAGATAAAAGGGGCAGCTTACCCCATCGCCCTCGTTCCACTAATCCCACTACAGCTGTGAAATGAATAGCAGCAGATCCGCTTTACTCCCTTCACTGACTATTTTTTACACTTGAGACCGATGCAGCTCCGTGCTGCTTTACCAAACCTGGCCCCTCAGGCATATTCCTGCTCTGGCCAAATGCTCACTCTTCTGTGAAGGCTTCCCATCCCAAGCCTGCTCAGGGAAGGGGACTCCTAGCAGAGATCAGAGAACCAGAGAGCAGGGCTGGCCATCCTGGGGAGAACCCATTTACCTCCCTATGTCCTTACGAAGGTGCCTGTCATCCTGGTGTCTGAGGGCAGATGTTCAGGTCACCTCAGCAGCATGTAAGTGGTGGGAGATTCTACTGTTTCTCACTGGGAGCGTTTTAGGCAGCTGAATGGGGGATGATCCCTAGTCCATTAGCTGGAGCTGCCTTTTCATGTTTCTTTCTGATGCTTATTTCTCTTAGTATCTGCCAAATGGAAATCTGAAACCTTGAGGAGAAAGACCACCAACACTGTCACTGTTCCTGGAAATGCCTGGCCTTGCATGATGCCTGTCTCAGGTGGGTTCCGGAAGGATAGGCTTGTTGTCTTAATGTGGGAGGCTTAGATGAGGACAGTGCCATCAGATGTAGTGCTGGGCATGTAGACATCAGCCATGCTAGCTAGGGAGGCTCTGTGCTGTATGCTTATGACTTAGAGATTTGGGTAACACCTTCTAGTGCTGGAGATGGTTCCATCAGTTCCCTAAACGGCCTACCATATGGCAACTGATGGTCTTCGTTAAAGGGGCAAGAGCTTCCTAGTTCACTTCCTCTCTATTAAATGGGTCTCAGTATGGTTCAGACCTCCTTCACAAGAAGATGCAGATATTGCAATGAACCTTGCATGACAAATTAGGACCACACTGCTCTGTCTCCCTTCCTGCCTGGAAAAAAGCATTTTTGAAGGAAGGTGAGAGAAAGGATCTGCAAACGTGCAGGCAAAGCTGATGTGTGCTAGAGCCAAGCGGGTTGTTCTGTGCCATGTGGGTTAGACATGAGCCATCCACAAAGATGAGAGAGTAAATGACAGTAAATGAGAAAGAGTTCAAATGTAGGTCTCTACCTGAAGATGACCAGAAATGTTCCCTCAGCTCTACTGACTGTTTTGATTCATTCTCCATCAATGGAAAGAATACCTGTGATGGAGGTATCTCCAAAGTAGACACCCTATCCAGCCAGATAAATTCCATCAAAATATCCTTTATCCAGGTGTTCATGACAAAAACATCTTTCATTCACACTGCAGTCAATGAACTAGGCAACAAACTACCTCTCCATACTTGGAATTCAGTTCTTAATTTCTCAATTATGTTCTTCTTGATGTTTCTCTAAATGGCCGATACTGAGCCTCATCAAGGAGTCATTTGTTTGCATGTGTAGACCTGCCTTCTGTAGACAGCACCCATGTGGTCACATAAGAGCTTTTCCAGGCGAAGCTGAATTTAGCAGCAGAAAGGCTGGAAAAAATGTTTGGTGTTTTCCCCCACCAAAATGCTGTTCAGGCAGATTCAGAAAGGAGAATTGGGAGAGAATTACAGAAGATAACTCTGTTACAACGGTCTCTTATAGGACTCAACAATCTGTAATTGGAATTACCAATTTCAAAGGAAGCTTCAAGAGAGCTCACAGTGATGGTGGACTGTGGAGTTTCATCCTCTATTCTGCTGGAGAGATGGTTTACAGAAGTGGGATTTTTTGTTTGTTTGATTGTTTTTTTAATTTTGTGGCCTTTAAGATATTCCAGTGGAGTTACTGACTGCTGGAGGACCAAATGTAAATATCTGACAAAACAATCTTTTTTTCTCTTAGCTACCCTTTGAAGATAGCCCACATCTAACCTTTGGCTGTGTCTAGGATAGTAAATTAACCATTTTTAATTAGAAGAACTTACATGACTGCATAGATTTTTTTGCCTCCAATGTTTAGTTCAGCTCTGCAACAGAGATTTGGCCTGGGCATGAGCGCTTTGTCCCAGGCAAAGCTCAGTTTTTAGCCAGAGACCAGTCCCTGTACGTGATCTGGAGGTGGCCACACTGTTAGGGAGAGAGAAAGGTTTTTTACCAAGTAGCTTCACTGGTATAAAATAGTTCTGGAGCTATTTCATTCCAAGGAAAAACACAGCTTATGTGGCTTGAATCCCAGGTGGAACAACACATTTTTAATATTTGAAATAGGATATTTAATATTTGTTGTGTTGTTTCTCTGCAACAATAACTATTATAAATCCAGGATGGTAAATCCATCCTCTCCTTCTCTGCTCTGGAAGGACCATGCTCTCCTTTTATTCACTGATGTACGTTGTATGTTCACAACTTTTGAAAGTCTGAAAAGACTGTTATGACCATAACACTGTGCCTTACACCCACCCAGTAATCCTTGAGCTTTGGCAAAGAAGGAACTAGAATGTGTCTTGCAGATAATTGATTCTACAGGCATCCAGGTCTTGGCCTGAGCAAGCAGGATGCCCCTTTGGGACCTAGTGGTCTGCTCATCCCTATGTCAAAGGAACCAACTTTCTTGTCCTTGTGTCCTTGTCTATATCTGCTTGCAAAGCACATCACAGAGCCCTGGGCATGGGGTGTGAGCGGTGGCTTCTGACCCCAGAGTGGGGGTTCCCAGGTGGGAAGGTGACAACTGAGATTCCTAGAGGTGTCTGGCACTCCAAGCCCCGCAGGACACAAACGCATCAGCTTTGCTAATCTGGAGCGCCAATTAGTTGACACACTCCTGCAGTTGTGGCCTGATTTCAACATCGTACATGCAATAGTGTTTGCATGATGGATGGATTTGACTCCTTCCCCTCTAGTTGGGAGCTTCTCACTGATGAAACAGATGGAGAAAAGTGCTGCTGGTGGTGAGATCAGGTTGATTATGATCTGGTCCTGCCCTGGATTTGCATGGCAGGTTGGATTCTGCTCCCTCCAACTTTTGTTAGCAACGAGCTTAAAGTGCTGCCAGTAGAAAGATGGTGCTATATCCTCCCAGGAATGGTAAGAAGGGACCAAATCCTGAACAGAGATCACACCTTGCCCAAGAAACCCCATCTGTTCTCATCCACTGCTCCCTTGGATGGACAGAGGAATGTGCATGTCTTCATTCACACCTCCATTCCCAGAAGGGATGGTCCTGTTTGTGTCCCTCACCCACTGTTCCCCTCCTCATCCCACTGGTCACAGTCCCCAGGGATGAGGCATCCTTCACATTATCAATTTCAAAGACGTCTCTATTAACAGGACAATGGAAGAATAAGCACTTTCCTTTATTCATTTACCCGCTGTCTGATAATATCATATTGATGATAATTTTCCTTTAATGGACCATTTGCAGTAATTATGATGCAGCGGGTGAGTAATTGTATCCGACGCCCGATGCCTCCTACGTAACTCCGCAAACTTAATTCACTTGATTGTCTGAGAGGGAGGGAGGGAGAGAAGGAGTAAGGAAGAGAGAGGATTGTCTCTCTGGTCTCTCTCCTGTCCCAAATGTTCAGTAGAGCAAATTATTATCTCTTATGTCTCTGCAGCCTACAGACCTCTGAAGAATTTGGTTCAGCATCTCTTGTTCAGTGAGGCTATCTCTCTTTTTTCTGTTTCCAGCTTTTTCTGCCATTCCTGAATGTGCCTTCTCCATTGTATCATCTTTCCTGTGTAGATCTGTTTTCCCAATTATCCCCTTATAGTGTAAGTTTCTGCTTTTCCTGTTGAGTTTCTTCCACCCTACACCAAGCTTTCCATTTGGATGAAGGTGATGGTGAAGGCTACCTCTCCTACAAACATCACCTTGGAGAGATGGTTTGTGCTCTGAGCCATGCTTTATCCCAGACCCCCAGATCATGGAAAGATGAAGCCTGCATGTCTATAGGAATATGAAATTCAGTCCCCAAAAAAGAGAGATTGCAACTCAACAGATATCCAGCCTATTCTGGTTGACAGCAAAAGCCATTGCTCAGTGCTAAATGTTTGTGCATGGTGGAGGTTACTCTTTTGGTACTTATGCTTGTTTCGGAGTATTTGGGAGATGTAGGAAGCTAGCAAAAACCACCTGGAGCTGAATGAAGGGCTGAGATCTATTTGATACTACACTTCATCATCAGAACCAGCCCCATGAATAGCTGTCAGTGACATCTCAATGATGATTCTTGTATCAGCATGTGGATATACTCAACTGTTAACACCTTTGGGTGTAGTCTGTGCGGCTGTCCAGACAGCAGGATACTAGGAGAGGCAAGTGGGCACGACTCAGTTACATCTGTCAACATCAGGAGGACCCTGAACTGAGCAGGGAGGCAAGGGCAAAGATCAAATACTGCAGTCTGTTTTCACGCGGATGGTGGGAGTGTGAACCAGAGCCTGGTGTTGCCTTGCTGCTCTGTTGCCACCTCCTGCTCATGGCTGCTCATGGCTGCTTCAGGCGATGCTCCTATGAACATTCACCTAGTATTCACCTGCACTGGCCCTCTCAGTTCTGATACCACCTGAGAAGGGGCAATGCCTGTAGTGGTTGAGGAGAGACTTGCATACACATACTGGTTGAAAAGAAGGTGTGAGACCACCAGGAAAAAATACCATTAAAAAGAAAAAAAAGATGAACAAACAAAATCTGTTCTCATTCTTCCCGGTTTAAATTTCCAGGCAATCAATAGCACTTCTGTCAAGCAGTAATAACTTGCCTTGAGTAGGGCAGGGACTAAGGGGACTGCTACTCAAAGCCATTTTGGTGCTGGATAGAGGTGACTAGAGAGAAAATCTCAGTTCTTTCAGTGAGTCCTCCCCCTGTCCATACATCTCCATGCAAACCAGCAAAAAGATGGAGTTTGAGTAGCAACATGCACTTGAACCTGGAACCAGCCAGGCTTGATCAGACCCTTGGTCCTTGTCCACTGACAAAAAGGATCTCAGGAAATGAGCTTTTGAAAGGCTCCATATTCAGAGCACCTCCATGAAAAAGCATGTTTTCCTGCTGTGGTCTAATCCTGAAGTCCATAGGAGAGTTCTGTCTATGGCTGCACTCAATGCCATGACCTTGATCTGCGCTCAAGGGACAAATCAGCTGTAACGTGATCTGATGATCTGAGAGCAAGGTGAAGCTAGGAATACATCCTTGTCTAAGAGAAAGGAGATGGGAAACAATCCATTCCAGATTACAAGCGGTTGGTCCAAGTTTCATTTCAAGTCATAGCAGAGACAGCATCATGTGGGGTTATCTCAAGACCCCTCATTGGGTTGGAGCTGAATGGCCGAAGTTAGGGATGGGCAACACAGATGCTGGTGCATGTTATGGACACAATCACCTGATGAAGCCAGGGGGATAGGTGGCTGCAGGGAAGGCAGCTGAGATCCATCAGGAAAATCTGGAGGGGCAGGCATAAAAACATTAAGTAAGTTCATCGTTATTCTTGATTTTTTTTTTAAATAGCATAGTTCTGTGGATTGAAATGAAAATGTATTTACTTCATTAGACTGATTGTTTGGAAAAAAATGATTTTGGACAATTAAGATGTTCAGCTGTGAGAGAGCTGCAATATTTTGTTTCAATTTGGAATGCTCCAAGTTGGCTGCAAATTTTGCTTTTTTTTCTTTTTTTTTCCTAAGATGATTTTGAAAAGTTGTTCCCAGCTGTAAAATAAAAATGTCTCTTTTAATGCATTTCATTCCATTTTTAATTTCTTGGAATTAGGAAGGGAATTTAATCACCAAAATTTAAATGAAATCTGAACGTATCTGTGAAATGTTTGAATATCATTAAAATCTCATTTGTTTTAGCTATAAGACATTTTCTGTGGAAAACGTGTCCCCCAGCCCTGCATTCCAGGAGATTACTGATAGTTCCTCTGCAGCTACATGTTGGCAACTGATGTC
Source organism: Tinamus guttatus (assembly GCF_059628265.1). Taxonomy (NCBI): domain Eukaryota; kingdom Metazoa; phylum Chordata; class Aves; order Tinamiformes; family Tinamidae; genus Tinamus; species Tinamus guttatus. The sequence continues at coordinate 1,861,616 of NW_028288566.1, read as the reverse complement.
ATCACACTCTTTGTGGCAGAGATGGGAGGAGAAAAGCAACCCTCCTTCTATCTCCCTGTTTGTACCTAGTCCTCTCTTAGGGATTGTTTCCAAGCTCAGCATTTTCTCCTGGGCTTCATTTCTGCAAATTAACTGTTGAGAAAAATGAGGGTCTCAGATTTTTCTCATGTGCATTGCTCTTTCTGCCATCTATCTCCCTCCCATCTTGTGCAGCTACAGATTGCTGCTTGTTCCAGCTCTCTTTACTCATGGGAAATAGTTGAACTTTTGAGTGGCTGTCACATATCTGGACACGAGGCGTGTTTGCTCATGGGCTCATGTGGTTTTGTTTTGCTTCCTGGATGATGGAGAAGAGCTGCAATGAAGGAGGGCTCCCAGGAGATTTCTGTGGCTCAGAGAGCTCCTGGAGTTTTTGAGGATAGATTATGCCCAAGTAGGCAGCCTCTCTGTCTGGGATGATGGTTTGCAATGGTGTTTCTGCAAGCCTGGCCAGATGGGTGCTCAGACTCACCTTTCCATGGTGAGCGGAGGCAGGTAGAGCCATCATGTATCCGGGTTGTGATGCTACATGACAGGTGCTCTGGAGACTGCATGGGTCAAACACTGATTTACAGAATCACAGAATGGCTGAGGTGGGAGGCACCTCTGGAGATCATCTAGTCCAACACCTAGGGCCGCCTAGGATGCGTAGCCCAGGATCATTTCCAGACAACTTTGGCTATCTCCAAAGATGGAGACACCACAGACTTTCTGGGCAACCTATAAACAGAAAACAGCCCACGATATTGGCTGCACTCCTCCCTTAAGTTTGCTTTCCTCATGTCTGAGACCATGCATTAGTATATCATGCCACAAGGGATGGAGCTGGAGAGCGGATGTCTGGGGAAGAGAATGGTGTTTCTATTGGGCCTCTTTCCAATGGATGTACCAAGGAAAGCATGAGGGATTCCATCCTGCTCCATGACTTCCGCACTTTTGTTGGGCAGAAGTAAGGTCATGCCCTCATGCAGCTGAATGCTATCGATGCTACACCTGCATGTTTAGCTGCATGTGAATCTGTCTCATACTCTGAGGCTGCATCCCCAGTTGGAAACCAAGAGCAGGACAAACGCAAAGGCTGGGCAGCCGATGTGAGAACGGGAGAGTGTGTGCGTGCTTCATGCAGGAAAGATAGCAGGCAACATTGACTTTAGGGACAGAGGTCTTCCTTGCTCTAGGGACAGAATACAGCTTGTCCTTCCCAATGAATGGCCCTTGCTCTTTTGGAACCAACAATGTTTTATTAGAATTAACAGGAAAACTGTTCATTAGCCTGGGAGTGTAATAGTAATTTGCATTGATGTTGGATGCCAATTTTTTTTCTTTGCCCTTGATGATCTTGACAGTTGAAAGCAACAGAACTGGACCCCATGCATTGCTGAAACCCTGTTCAGGATTGGGCATGGGTTGTATTTGAGTAGATATTCTTTAGGATTAATGGTTATTCCTCCTCTTCTCCATTACTCTTTATAACTGAGAGATTCTCCTTCAGTGAAGGCTGAAGGATACAGCCATTTACTGGGAAGAGGACTCGCCTCTCTCAAAAACACTGGTCACTGTGTTGTCCCTCACAGGATTAAAGACATCCCTACCCTTAGTCTGGAGCCATTTTGAGAAAATTACGGAAATTATGAATGCCCTTTATTTTTCTGAATGGAATTGTTTTCCAGCCATTCACCATGTAAGGGATCACTGTCTTCCCATATGGGACTGTGGCATCAGTCCTAAAACACAGTTAAAGTTGGCAGTGCATATCAGTAATTATGGCAAAATAAATTACAGAGATGTAATAATTATCCTGGAGCCAAGGGCAATAAACCCAGACATGCAGAGTTAATGTTAAACTTAAAAGAAAGCCAATGTGTTAAGGTATGAAATTTCCTGGTTATGATATCTGAAAATCCTTAGCTCTGCCCTTGGACAGCCTCTCCAAATTTCCCATCATATTTCAAGTCATTGAAAGATGCTGTGAACTATACATTTGCATTTTGAGGATGAATGTGTATTTTCCCTCTATATTCTTTTGCATAAGAAAGCCTTTTAAGGATAATTAGGTTAATTTTTTTGTTGTTTTTGGGGTTCCTAATGAGGGGAGAGACATGTTTCTACAGGACAGGAAAATGTTTATGGCATATAACAACAAAAAAAGACCAAGATTAAAATAATGACATCTCCCCCCTCATCAAGCCAAATGTCATTGAAATATTTTAAACTTCATCACTATTTAGGAGGAAGAAATTTGGGTTTAGTGGGGAGTATACAGTACAGCAGGTGCAGTTTTGGGAAACTCCCTTCGACTATGTCCAGTTCATTGGCCTGCAGAAATCTTCTGCTTTGCAAATGTCTTGGCAGCTAAAATCTCCTATCACATCAGCACGGTCCCAGTATTCTTCCCAGCTGCTGAAGGCTGTGATGCTCATAATCCCAGTGCAAGGGGCAGATCTATCCTAGTACTGACATGTTCAAATGCTTGGTGCCACGATGAGAATCATAGAATCATAGAAGCATTATGGTTGGAAGAGACCTTTGATATCATTGAGTCCAATCGCAAACATAAAACCTGGTTAAAAAGAGAGGGCAAGACCCATTTGGTGAATTCTAGGGGAATGACTGGGAAGTAAAGTAAAAGGGAAAGTCAATCCTGTGTCATGTTTTTCCCATGGAAACATTTTTTCATGGGGGGTCATGAGGTAGGTCAACTAGGCGAGTGGGGTAACCTAGCAAGGCAAAGAGGTTTGGATGAAGAACAGTTCTGGAGGACCCTGGAAAGGTAATGGGAGTAGGAATGAAAAGGCTAGGAGCTGCCAGGGGCAGTCTGGCATCGTGATGGGATGTTCAGGTGAGGTGTGGAATGGGCTATGTCTGTAGTGGAGAGCAAGGGAGGTTGAGCCCCTCTTCGATCCTAAGGGCAAACAGTGCTGAGCAACTTGTATCTGTATGGCTGAACTCATTCCCTCCCAGAGCAGGATGGTCCCCTCTCTACTGGCATGAAACTGGTATCTTCCAAAGATGACTCCTTCTTTGGAGATATTCAAAACCAGCCTGGATGCAACATGCTCTAGGTGTCCCTGCTTGAGCAGGAGGGTTGGACCAGATTATCTCTAGAGGTCTCTTCCAATCAAAACCATTCTGTGATTCTGTGATTTTTGATTCTGTGATTCTGCGATCCTCCATTTGTGAAGGTAGAGCTCGTAAATGAATCCTCTGCCTACAAAAGAATGGATTCAAACATGGGTTTCCCTTGGTGAATGCTCTAATTTTTGAACTACCAGGTAAAAGGAAACCTGCCACAGACTAACTTGTGAATTTTCTCTTTTTCCTCCACAAAATGATCAAAATAGCTTACCTTCTCTGAAATTTTCCCTTTAGCTTTGAATTAGTGAAACCACTACTGAGTTTGACTTCCTTTCACAGAGTTATTCAGCACTGATAGCAACTGAAAAATTGGCAAACGAAGAATTGCAAAAAAAAGCATTTAAAAACTTTCCAGATTAAAGTGCCTGCTCTGGGATCAGAGAATTTGGACACTTTTGCTCACACCTGACCAGAGGTTTACTCTATAAGGACACAGATATCTGAGGGGAAAAAAGACCTTTGAATAGAATGAATTCCCTGGCAGGTTGTAAATGAAATCTTCCATGGTCTTAAAGACAAAGGAGATCAGTGTAATCTCTGGGGCTCTGCCTCACGACAACTATAAACAAGGAAGAAAAGCTCCTTTATGAGTGAAAACTTTCACTTCTTTCAAACATGATTGAAGAGCTTTAAGGAAGATGTCAGAGCTCCAAAAATGTAGGCTCCCTCCACCTTCTTGGCCATTACAACCAAGTTGTGACAAATGTCAAGAACTGGATCAGATTCATCAATGAATCTCTCATTTCTAGAACTCCTCACTGGTGAACCATCTTTCTCTCTCTCTCTCTCTCTCTCTCTCTTTTTTTTTTTTTAACTTGACAAATTGATTATGGTACAATTGAAACACAGGAAGTCCCATCTCCATGTGAGGAAGAACTTCTTTACTGTGACAGAGCCCTGAAACAGGTTGGTCCCGTCTCTACTGGCATGAAACTACTATTTTGATGCATCTTCCAATGAAGTCTCCTTCTCTGAAGAGCTTCCAAACCCGCCTGTATGCCACATGCTCTAGTGTCCCTGCTTGAGCAGGATGGTTGGACTAGATGATCTCTAGAGGTCCCTTCTAGCCTCAACAATTCTGTGATTCTGTGATTAAGGTGCGTATTATCACCTGTCTCTCCCTGTTTTGGCCATTTCACTGATTTGTCTTTGCAGAAGATTTTTAATTCAAGAAATTAATTCAGACTAACATTGGGGTAGTAGATACATCCTCTGAATTCAATGAAAATGGGCTTGATGCCTTTGTTTCTTGATTCTGAAGAAGTGAGGGTGTTAAAAGCCACCCCGTCTCTGATTCCTCAATGCATTTGTTCCGTTTTAAAGTGGCTGCTCAAGGTATCCTTGCTCCTTGTCCAGATCCCCAGGGATCTTCACAGCTCTTCACCTTAGTAAAACTGCTTTCTGCATCTCCATGGCACCCAGGTCTCAGGAAGCACCTCTGGGATCCCCAGAAGGAATATCCTAATGCTTGTGAAGCATGGTGGCAGCTCACAAATTCTGCACAATGTCTTGACGGCAGCATCAGCCTATCTTCTGGGCTTTTCCTCAGATGATCCATTAAGTAGGAACTGGCTGCAGGCTCAATTTGATCCTCCCTTTCTTATTTAGGCAGAATGACATGAGTTGGAGCCTGCCTTAGATTCCTTCTGGGAGAAGATCTGAAAGCCAACTGAGAGGGCCATATTCATGCTTACAAGTTGGACTGATAAGTCAGGAACCATCCTTCTGGACCCACAGGGCACAGTCAGCTAGAGTTCTGATTGCCACACCATCTTTACTGTTATTAAAGCTGTGATGAGGAGAGCTCATCCCTATTCCTCACTGAATTGCCCATGGTCACTCTTATAGCAACAAGTAGTCTCAAAAAAAGGCACAGTGGTTCTGCTGCTCAGCCAAGTTGGAGAGAAAAGGGGATGATTTAGATGCATCACACAAGGGACCTGAACTTCCCATGAGTGTTCACATTGCCTTCCAGAACTCCTGAGATTCTGGACTCCTGAATTGCCCTTTCAGCAAAAGGCTTTTGCATGTCAGATGCCACCTTTTTGCTTGGGATGCTCTCAGGGCAAGTGGGATTGATGGAGGTTTGCAGGACATGCTGGGAGTCTCCCCGTCTCTTGAAGGTCCCTGCACTTCTGTGCAAAATGTGATGATTAGGAGTGCTGGAGTGCTCACTCTAGCAGGACAGCAGGGACGACAGGCAGCAAAGGTGAATTGGGGTTCTTCTGACAGTGATGCTGACACAGCATGACTGGATCCATGATCAGCCCCATTGCACCACACATGATCCACTGGTAGGTTGGCAGGTCAGTGCTAGCTATCCAGAAAGAGCCATGGATATTTTTTTTTGTGGGGAAGTGGTGGTTGTTTCTCCTAAGGGGCATTTGTATATGGACAAGACCCATTCCACTGATCTCTGGGAACAGCACTGTTGCTGGACTTCCCCATTATATTTATGCTACTTTTGGCAAAGGACAGAGCCATGATTAAGAGAAAGACAAAGCCAAACCAACCCCACCTTCCTGCATCTTATTTGAACCCCCGCCTTGTAGCTTGGCTGCTTCTCCCTTCCTACTCTGCCAATATCTTTCCATTTATGCAGTGGCTCTTAATGAAAATGAAGCGACTAATTTGACCATCCTCGATGTCTTTATAACCCAAGCCCACAGCTATGACAAGCCAATAGCACTGAGCGAGTTCTACTGATTATTTTAATCTCATCATATGTCTTTTCTGGTCAATAAACTCCCTCTCAAATCAAATTGTTACTGAACATAACCTGACGCTAATGTCCATTGGACTCTGGGCTATAGTGGATAATGTAGTTTGTCATAATTAAGTGTACTGCCTAATTAATTGAGTGGTCAGGATGCTAATTAGCCAGGTTTATTGAGACTAGAGGAGTATGAAGGGCAATACTACAGCTCATCAAAAGCACTGGGATTAGAAATAAAGTACATCTCCCTTCCTGCTTCCCTGACAGGCAGACAAATTCGTGGATATGTAGATTTATGGACTCTGAACAACACTCAGAGCTTGAGAGGGACAGGGTCTTGCTGGGCTTTCTCTGGCTTCTTCTAAGATTTCTCTGCCTTTACTCCCTTTTGTTGTCCATTCCTCCAGATTGTCCATCACTGCAGCCTAACTGGGATGTCTTCTTGGTCTTCGTCTGGCGTTTCTGGAGCAGCCCAATCAGAGCTGCGATTCTGGAGTATGTATCTGTAAACACCTGAGCACGAGCTAGGTTTGTTGAAGGGAATGAACAGCTATCAGAGCTAGAAAAATAGCTCCTGTGGTCAGTTTGACAACTCTGCTCACCCAGCCTGTTTTTCAGGCTTCCAATGATCATGTACCACACACTTCCTTTCTCTTAGCAAGTGTTGCCTGACCTGAACCTTCTCATTGCAGTTCAAACCAAGGACTCTTTGATCTATCCTCGTAACCCATGAAGAAGAGTTTCTTCCCTTTCTGTCCTTAAGAGCCTTCTACAAGGAGCCAAGGAAAAGTAAGAGCTGCATAGTTGAGAGATCTGGACTCTAGTCCTGGCACTACCACTGATCCCCTGCATGGCCTTAGAGAAATTGGTTAATAGTATTGTATCTCAGTTCCTCGGATGGCTAATGCTTCGGATAGGGTAAAATCCTCCAGTATCTTTCAGAGTGCTTATTTGTGTTATATAGTGGCAGGATTGGGAAGAGAGGGGGGGGTTGAACTTGAGAAATAAAAAGAATATTTAATAGGGATTTTCAATTTCATTTTTGCAACATCAGCATCTGAGCATGTCCTGCATGTTGGAGAAACCTGTGCAGACCTAGACCAAGACCAGTATTTGGGTGGGGAGATATGCCTTTATTTCCTCTCTGTTTTTATTTGGAGGTCCTGGAGACGTGAGTCTTGCCTTATGGAACTGGAATCAGTGCAGAGCAAGTGTGGGTTAACTGAGCTCAAAGTATTAATTTAGAGATGATCCTGGAGCCCTAGGTTGTTGAGGATGCAAATGTGCCTTTCGATAGGATCTTCCAATGTGTTTGGGGTGGATTTATATACTTCCCTGGGAAGACTGCTCAGAGTCCATCAAATTGCCAGGCTCAAGAGCATGAGGGATGTGGCATAAAAGGACCCTCATCTCCTACCTTTTCTTTCATATCTTGTATGTCTACAAACACTGTCTGTACACAATCCATGTGCATGTCCCGAAAACATCAGATAGCACATTTCTACTCAAGGTGATGTAACTCTCCCTGTTTTGGCTAGAGTTAAGAGTGTTGTCATGAAAGATGCATCCATTCTACCATTGACAAGCAGCATCTTGATCTTTTTGGGCAAAATCCACCAACTCTGCTCTCGGTTAGTTATTTTAGCACTTGAATTTTATAAGTGCTATAGTAGATTCCCTTCTCTCTTAAAGCCACTGCAGAAGCCACTGCAGGCAGCAATAACTCTTGACCTTGTAACTGCCTATTGCTTTCCATGGTCTGTGGCCAGATAGCTTGTTTTTCTTTCAATTGCTTCTGGTTTCAAACAAACAGTTTTGCTGTGGGTAAAGCTCAGCCCACATTCCAATATCTTACCACATAATTGCACTTTATTTGACCACAGGCTAATAAGTAAAACTGCTCTACAGTCAGGTGCTCAAATTCTGCTCTCAGTTACATCTGTGGAATGAACTCACGATTAGTTGGATTTTGTAGCCCTTGCAAACAGGTACTCCTGTGCCAGGCTCTGTAAACTCCCAAGAGATGCTGTGCCTTCTCTAATACAGTCAGCCTCTTGCTTGGGGAGTGAAGGTAGTGACAAAAACCTTGCAAACAAATTTGCTCTGCCTGCATGCATGCTTCATTTTCAGCTGTTTCCGTTTGTGATCATGTGGAGGAATTTTAGGCAGAGATGCCTGTGCAAGAGTGAGACTCTCAAGCTTTATTATCCATATTTGGCCAAATGCTTCTTGAAAAATAACAATTGAATTTCTAATAGTGAATGTTCCCTCTTTGCAGTAATGTAAGAGAAACTTGATGGTAGCACCTACAGCTGTGAAAACTGAGGCATCAGAGCAACTCAGAGGTCTGTAACCCCCTCATTGCTGGGACCTGGGGTGACCTGTTCAGAAGAAGGCTGTTCTATAGTTGTTTCTTGTATTCTTTCCCTAATTGTCCACAACAAGTGTTTTTGCGGATGACATACAAGATCAGATTCATATAGAATCACAGAATCATTAAGGTTGGAAGGGACCTTTGGAGATCATCTAGTCTAACCTCACCCTGCACATGCAGGGTCATCTAGAGCATGTAGCACAGGACTATATCCAAGTAGGTTTTGAATATCTCCAGACAAGAAGATTCCACAGCCTTTCTTGGCAACCTATTCCAGCGCTGTCAAGATATATTCTGCCTACATTCTAATATAACCTTTGGCCAACCGAGGATGAGACATGTTTGTGGGGGAAATACCTCTTCTGGATAACCAATTGGGCATGCATCATCTGTTCCTGGTTTTGCTTTATGAAAAACCTCAGACAGCTAAAAGAGCTATCAACTTTCTGTATCATTTGAATTAAGTGAACGGAGCTTGTTGAATGTGTTTGTATGGGCGATTTCCTTTGGGAAAGGCCAACTCAACAGAAAATGGAAGAAAACTTTTGCAAGGACTTACAGATTACATCTCAATATTTGTAAGGAGTTATGATAGCAATTCAATCAAGTCTAAAAGGTTCATTTTGATTTTATAATTTCCAGTAAAATTTATCATGCAGAAAATTCAAAATGTGGCTGGATTAAGAATTTTTTTTGGATAGTCTTTCTCACAAAAAATCTGATTTTATTTATGCATATAGACGTCCTCTTTCTCTCTCTCTCTCTATATATAAATATATATATATGTCTTGATTTGGGATGAAGCAGGAAAGAAAATTCAAAACTGTGACCCATTCTAGTGCTGACAGTATCACTGAGTTGATATATTTTCCGTCATAGATTTAGTAAAACAGCTTATTCCCTGTCAATTTCCTGATGTGGTAAATTTTTGGATTTTCTTTTATTTGCTGTGCACAGGGGACCAACATTCATCTACCAACAAATAGGTTATACCTGTATGCAGACAGCTATGAGAAGTACAATTTTAATGCACTTCTAAGAAAATACATATCTTGTTTGTGCAACACTGTAGCCTATTTTAATTGTTAAAAAATCAAATTGCAGCTTTATATGTATATGATTTTATGTGCCCTAATGCAATATTTCTCCCCAGCCTTTCCCAGCTTTATGCCTCTTTGGGGGATGAGAAATTAAGCAGAATCTAGCAGGGAATTTCTGATGTCCTTCAGCCCTCATACTAGCTGGTAGGATGAGTTTGCTGGCCCCATGGCCCAGGCAGCAGGGATTGCCCTCACCCATTTGGAAGATAACTTTGCCAGCTGATAGATGGTTTTCCACCAGGCCAAGCAGATGCTCAACAGCTGATGAGAATGCCGCTCCCCTCTGTGTGCATCTCCTCTGGACAGCTAGGTTTAAAAATAAACCCCAGGATGGCAGGGGGGATCCCAGGATGGGTGGTATGAAGTCTTCAAGAGAAGTGTCAAAGAGGAATGCCCGCTCTCCTCTTTTGGGGAAGGGACTTGTTATCCAGCTTGTTTGCACTGGAGGGGTCACAGGCGTCTTCTCTGGAGCATTGCTCACGTTCCCAAAGTGCCTGGGATGGCAGGGAGGAATGCCCCGGGAAAATTCCCCTCCATCCACGCCAACACCCCTCCACCAGCAGGGACCACTCAGGCCAGGGATCCTCACCCTACGTGAGGGGGTGTTTTCCCTTTCCGCCAAGCACCTCCAGCCAAAACGCATTAAACGGCCGTGTGGGACCTGCCATCACTCTCAAATCCATCTTCTCACAAATCGCTGCATTACGACCAAACAGGATTTGTTCCACTGCAATTTGTCAAGATTGGACAAGGCCTCAAAGTTGGCAGAGACGTATATTAAAGGTTTCTCAGGGATTGGAGCGAGAGAGGCAATTACCTTTTCTGGGCTTGGAGATGAGGGAGCACAGCTCCCGTCCTTGTTATATAATGCAGGAGGGCTAAGGAGTTTTCTTCTTCCCACTCTCTAAATAAAACTAAGATAAATACCCCATTCCTCCTCCTCCTCAAATCGCTGCATGCTGCAACTGGAAACCTAAAACGACAGTGAGCTGGCTCGGTGGGGAGGACAGCTGCCGGCATGCCTGCTTGCAGCTGCCTGCACAGGGCTCCAATCGCACGCCAAGACTGTCCTTGTGCAGGTTCACTCCCTCTGAAGTGGCACCTGGGGCCAGACCAATGCCCATGAGAGCCAATGCTTGCCATCTGTCCTGTTTGAGTGGGTGGTATTTTGTGCCAGCCAAACCAATCCCATCCTGCTTGTGCAAATGGTATAATATTTTCTGGGGGGAAACGTGTAATTTAGAGCTCTCCTCTCTCTATGTTATCTGCCCCAAAGCACAATTCCTAGGATCCCATGGATGCAGCAGGTGGAGGAGGGTCAGCCTGGGAAAAGGACCATTGCAAAGAGAGGGTGAAAATATATCATGTGCATGTTCTTGAGCTCTGCTATCCTGCATTTTGGCTGATCTGGATAACCCCAGCAGAGTTGCTGGGGATCATGGTAAAGGAGAGCCAGCCTGGGTTAAAACAGAGGTTAACTTGGCACGTATCCACGGATTTATCTGAAGGTCCTTTTGTAGTCAAAAGTTTGCGTTACACCAGATTAAGTGGGCTTTGGCTGTAGTCTCTAGGAAATGCAGTGGAGGGTCACTAGAAACCTACTCAGCTAATTAATCAAATAAATCACCTACACAAACATTCAATCAGTAGGAATGGAGGTGGCACAGTTTTAAGTGCTACTCCAGGATCTCTGACTTTGTATCTCTTGGGTTATTATTATTTAATTATATTAAAGCTGTATTTGCAAGCTGGTAGACATCAGCTACCAGGTGAGAGCTCTCTGCTTTATTATGAGTTGTGGAAAGATTTGATCTTCTATTCTGAAGATGATTTTTCACTGATGATATTAAGCTTACTTCAAATTAGTTAAGAAAAAGTGTTTTCTATTCTGAGCTGAAAAAGAAGGAAAGAAATAACTCCCTACTGAGAGTAATTCTTATCGTTTCAAGATATGATGACAGATGAAAAGGAACTTCAGAGCTGATATAAAATGAGATTCCTAGCTTTGCAGGGGAAAAAGGCCCAATATTTTGTGGGAATTTTCATGGCAAATACACTCATTTATTTTTGTTGACAAAACATTGATTTGAAATGCTTTGATTGCCCTGCTTACATCTGACAATAATTGTATATCTCGGGGTGTTAATTTCTTATGGATTGTCAAAGAGAATTGAAAGCCAAACACATCACAAGTACAATGGGGAGAATGATGGTTTTAACTTTTCCTTTCATTTAGTTTATTAACACAGAATACTTCTCTGCTTTGTTTTCTTTCTGGAGATTGCAATTTCTTTCTGAAAGGCTCAGCCCTGCTTGTAATGCACTCCTGCTGACTTTCACCACAAACCTTTTCTAGTCTCATTTTAGCTCCCTTGGGTGCTGGAGAGTGTGGATTACAGCACCAACCAGTTTGTGGCAGGGGGGAGGTTGCTCCTTAGGACATTGGAGGCTGTGTGTTTCCCTTGGTCATATCCCCCACCTGGCCTCTATCTCTGAGCATCCTCCTCCTCGTGTGAGCGAGTTATAGACAAGAATTTCTGCCCAGGCCTCATTAAATCCCCTGACCTTTAGTAATATCAAAATTACCTTCAGGAAAATCTTCTCCTTACTTTCAGGGCAAGAGGGGCTGCAAACTTGTCCCTTACAGGTGAAATAAAGGCAAGGCATGAATATCTCTCTATTAATAGCATCTGTAATTAGCAGTCCTTGTGTAGTACCTGCAAGAATGGTGCGTGACTCTGTTCATGACACTCTGAATGTGAACTTCTGGCTGACATCTAAATCAGCTCCATCACCCTACATCACTTAGGTGAGGACATGGTGTCAACCTTAACTCTCTCTTCCCTTTCTCTGGATCAGTCCACACAGGGGAATGAATAGTGAGACGTGATAGGGTGAAACCACAACTACCAGGGGTGTTTGATACCCCAAAATAGAGGTTGGGCTCACAGGAATGCAAGTGCCACATCTGAACGAGGGGCAGGTAGCCTGCTGCCCACCTGGTTCCAGGCGCGTCCAACAGAAGATGCTTGGGGACGTATATTAGAACAGTACACATGGGTTGATGTTTCTTTCAAATACATTTTTGGCCCAGACTGGGGGGAAAGGATGAGAGACATCCTACTGTCTTTTGCTGCAGTAGCTTTGATATTCATCTAGGAAAAGTTTCTAAGCCATTCCCTGGGAAACCAGCTGATGATTATGCTAAACTACATTGTCACTCAGCTATTTGAGATTGTTCTTTCACAGTTCACCATAGCATCTTAAAAAGGTAGTTATGTGCACACAGGCCAAGCAGGGGATCTAACCATTTGAGCATGGAGCTAATGGGGATAGGACCACATGAGGGTGGGCCTAAATAGGATTTGACTACACGAGCACTAGGGGCTTGACTGCATTAATGTAGGCCTGGGAGAGTTAGCATGTGAGTGCAGCCCTAACAGAGAGACAATTAGTGGGCCAAAAAGGGATGTAAATAGGGAAGTGTGTGTCAACCACTGTGATGTCTACTTGTAAATTATGAGAGGGACCAAGGGGCAGATCATGGGGTTGATGGGACCCTTGGGATACACCCACATGGTTTTTGTGCTGTGGTTCAGGAGGAGACAGGAGCACAACAGCCCCTACATTCCTGGGAGGCAGGTCCCCAGAATAACAGCTGGGAAGGAAAAGACTGGACACATCTCTCAAGAGGGAATGGATCCAGCCTCTTTTTCTACCCATATTCTCATTGCTGCTTCTAGTGCATGTCTGGCCTTTGCACCCTGCGGGCTGAAGGCAGAGGTGACGGGCAGAAGTCCCGCAGCCTGAAGGAGTTAGGATGACTTGGGCTGATGCAAGCTCCTGGAGAAGGTGACACTTGCGCTCCCTATCTGCCTTTCTTTTGTTCTTCCTCTTGTTTTTTATCATTATCGCTTTCACCCTTTCTCTCTCTTCCCCTCTCTGTTTCCCTGCTGATGGCCAGCCTGGCTCAATTAGGTCAAGGGGGCTGTAGAGACAACACGGAGGATGGGGAACCATGCCGATTTGTCCCACTCCTCCCTGGCTCCCTATCTGCCATCCCCAGCACAGATCCGCTTGCCCTCCTTAAACAAGATCTCAACTGACCGTAAGGCTTCTGTCACTCCGACTGCCAAAATCAAACCCCTTCCCTCATCAAATCCCTAATCAGCCGGAACGGCACTGTAAGCCGTGCTAAATTGACTCCTCTTCGCTCCTTCTGCTGACCGCTGCCCTTCAACGAGCCGGCCCCATCTCTGACTCCGAGGGCAACATCACGTCTAATTATATTTCCCCTGCCTTTCCAAATCCTCTCAGGCGCTTGGACAAGAACAGGTATTGAGGAGGGTGGGAGGATTAGCAAAGAAACCAGTAGCATATTCCAGCACCGTGTGGAAAATGTCTTGGGAGAAGAAGTCTTGCAAGCATATGTCAGGCTAAGGTGAGGCTCAAGGCCCCATGCACGACTGTCTGTGGGAAGGGATGTCTATGGGGTGGAGGCAAAGGAGGGTCATACTCACAGGGAGAATGCACTGGCCAAGGGTCCTGGTGGAAGGTGTAGGATGGTCTCATGGTGGATCAACATGGCAAAGATATGTGGCTCAATTTACCTCTTCACATAAAAAAAAAAAATTTCCTCCTTAAAGGGAGGAATGGAAGGGAAGGAGGGAGGAAAGTGAAAGTTTTGTGCTCTAGTGACACTCACATGTTCTTAAGGGTTGTCCCTTAGTGTTTTTTCCAGGAGAAAAAAAAATATTTTTGTGCCCCAGTCAGACACTGAAAATGTGCTTCTGCCTCCAGCTTCAATATATTGCCAGCAGATTTGGGCAATTATTAGCAAAAGCCTTTTTTTAATTGACCTGGAAATATCCACTCCATTTTTATGTTCTAAAGATCTTTTATTCCCTATAAAATGAGCTCAGTGAATTGTTGTCTGCTGCCATGACATACTGGCCAAGGGATGCTGGATCTTCTGGGATCATGGGAGGACATCGGAAGATGGACAGCCTTGGGCACCAGGTACCCGCATGTTTGGTCACTGGTCTGGGCCAGGGCTGATGTTCAAATTTTTGCTGATGCCCTCGGTTGTGCTAATAGCTTTGAGATTAAGGCAGAGGTGAAAAGGTTGGGTAGACGATGGTAGAGTGAGTGGGTAATACTTAGCTAAGCAAGAAGCGAGAAGCCCACTTCAAAGGTACAGGGAATCAGGTTGAAAGGAAAGATGTGATTTATTCCATCTTCCCCACTCCCCCAGGATTTTCCTGAGATGCTGCATTCCTGCCAGACACATCTTGGTGTCAAATCTTGGGGCTGCATTTCATTTGGGAGATGTGAATGGATTAACGAGCAAGGGAATGTAATTAATTTGATTATGCGTAAATAAACTTGGGCTTTGGAAATGGAATTAGTGCAGGATGTTTTAATCAAAGGGGAAGATGAATAGACAGTCAGATAATGCCCAGTCACTGGTCACAATAACCACAATTTATAGCTCGTGTTGCCGCATAGTCAATTTAGCTTTAATTTCACTCCATTGCTTGGGCTGTCTTTTATGGCAGCTTTTTCTGACAGAAATGTCTGTCATGATGGGAAATGCCTGTTTTTTTTTTTTGACTTTTATAAACTGAAGGTTAGCCTTGGCCTCTTCAAGATCATGGTTCTTTTTCTGCTGCTGCTTTCATAATGCCTTCATAGAGGTAAAATTCCTTCCTTGCTTCTCCAGCATCTTCTGGGACACTGGTGAAACATGGGGTGACAGAGCTCACAGCAACAGAGAAGAGAATGGCCTTCATCCCTTGATTCTTCAGGCCCTTGAGGAAAGGAGTGGAGGTTAATGGATGGGCCGTGGTAACCAAGAATACGGATTGAATGGGGATTGTGCGTCCAGTCCATTTAAGGACATTTTGATCCCTGCATAGAGATTTTTCATCTCCCAAGTGCATTTCCATGCCTGCCTCCTTCCAGACCAGAGGGATTCCCAACCTTGTTTGTATGGCTGAAGCATCAAGTTTTGCTTCTGTGGAGAGTCACCACAGTACAAAACAGGAGATAATGGCTCCCATCCTTGTGCTCATCCCAGCTGACCTCTCTGAGTCATAAGGCTATCAGATAAATTGGGTTGGAAAGGATGAAGGAGGTCTTCTAGTACAACCTCTTGCTCCAAGCAGGCTTAACTACCAGCACAACCTGACCGGGGAGCCTATACCTGCTCATAACTGCCCTCATCATGAAGGTGTTTCTTCTTATAGAAAGTCTGATTCTTTTTCATTTCAACCTTTTTTCTCTTGAGGACTACAACAGCCTGTCCATGGAGCATCACCACAAGCTTTCCCCAGTTCCTGCTCTGTGGACAGACTTGGCTCATACTTCCTGTCAACCCTCACATTGGCATATTTCCTTGGGCAATGCCAGAAGCTGCAGCCTCTTTGCCTTTTCCAACCAGAGACACACAGATCCAGCCAGCTGCTGACAGCAAACATGGAGAAGGGGCCATTTCCATTGGCAAGAGATTGACACTCAGTCCAGCCCTAGGTCTCAGTCAATTCAACCTCCACGGTCCCATCTGTTTCCCTGCTGCTAGAGCAGATGCTTGGTCTGGCATGAGGGTAGGTTTGACCTTTCATGATACTGGGCATGTGGGAGCACTATCCTGCACATCCTCCTGGGCCCACCATGTACAAGCCTGGCATGACAGCTCTTCCCAGGGTTTTCCCATGCATATAAGCTTCGCGTTCGGGTTATCTGTATTGCTGGAGCTATGTCTGTGGGCTCTGGATCTCAGGGTGTAGGTCAGATTTGGATTCTGGCTCACTGATGGAAAAAGTATGTGTGCAGTTGTGAGCAAGTAGCACTTGTACCACTAAAAATATAACTGCAGTACCTCGCACCCAGCTACTGTATGCATGGGAGGATGCATGAGGGATGGGGATGATTTGCAAGCCAGGAGTTTCAACTCAGTGCCTTGCAGGTGGCTGCTAGCACTGACATTCAGTGAACATGAACCCTGTCTTCTCTTGCATTCTCCATGCTCTGTTACCACAGAGGTTGTCCTCCCTCTCACTTATGGACCCACATTTCTGGCCTGTGCATTCACTCTGTCCACCCATGCACAGTCCTCCAAGCCATAACATATTACAAACAACAATAATAAAAATGTTGTCCCCTCTACTGAGCTGTTTAAGATGACTTCACGGATCGGCTCACCTTGTCGTTTGTGCACTTCGCAATGGGACATAACTTATGTGAAACTAGAAGACTCATGTATACACACATGGAGGCGCCAGAGGGAAAGGAGGGCAGAGCACCAGGCTGATCAGAAGTGATTCTTCCCTTCACTATCTGAACTTTTCTGGAAAACAAACAAACAAACAACCTGGAGAAGAGAAGGCTGAGAGGGGATCTAATCAGTGGCTATAAGTACCTCAAGGGAGGCAATGAGGAGGATGGTGCTGGCCTCTTTTTGCTGGTGGCCACCGACAGAACTAGAAGTAATGACCACAAACTGAAGCACCAAAAGTTCCACATGAACTTAAGGAATTTTTTTTTAACAGTGAGGGTGACAGAGCACCTGAACAGGCTCCCCGGAGAGGTTGTGGAGTCTCCTTCTCTGGAGATCTTCAAAACCGGCTTGGATGCAGTCCTGTGCCACGTGCTCTAGGTGACCCTGCGTGTGCAGGGGGCTTGGACTAGATGACCTCTAGAGGTCCCTTCCAACCTTAAGCATTCTATGATTCTATGAAAATATTTAAAAAAAAACTTTTCTTGATCCAGACCTGCTCAAAATTCTGTAGTATTTTTCACTGAAATGACCTTGAGACAGTTCAAGGAAAATGGCATTATTTTTTAATATCATGAAACAAAACATGTTTTCATCTATTTCCTCAATTCATACAAAAATACTAATAAGTTTCATGATCTGTAAAGTGATAATAGCAGATTTTGGAAGCTGCTGTTCTCAAAAGCCAAAAGATGATGTGGGATGAGCCTTTCAGGGAATCTTAGACTTAAATTGGTAAGTTACTACCCTGGGAAAACACAATGTTTATTGGAGATACGCACAGCCAGAACATTTTTTTTTTTTTTCTCCTTGTATCATTTTCCATATGAGGAGTGTTTCTTTCATGTGGATTAGTCTCTTATTAAATCTAAGGGTTGTCAGATTTGCTGCCAGGATGAAGGCTGGACTTCCTAAAGTGCTTGCGTGGACAGCTAGTCATTTGTGAGGGCTTTAGGAAGGGCTGAGAGCTCTGATGCTGGGGGAACATGCCCCGATTTCAAGATCTTTGCAGATCCTTCATAGTGCTGTCTCCCCAGTTTACCAGGAACAGGGCGAACTAGAACCCCTCTACACTAACATCATAACATCAAAATTGCTTGAGGAGAAAACCCAGTCACTTCACCTTCTGCATTTCATTTTCTGTTTTTTTTTTTTTTTTTGTAAAGAAAACAAAACCATCTTGGAAATTACTCCATTTGGACAGCAAAAGTGACAGGACTTTGCCATTGACATGTTTTGAAGAGCGATGGGAAAGATGCCGGCAGAAAAATGTTGATGGATTCATGATTGAAACCCATGAGTGCTGCCTACATGTCCCATCCTCCAATCCCTACCCAACATACTGCTCAGAACCTGGATATCGATTACTGGAGCTAACTCCTGAGCCCTCAACACTCCTCATGACCACATCTCAAACAATCATTTACTCTATTTTCCACTTTTCCTCCAGCTTTGCAAAGGATACTCCCCAATTCTGGCTCTCTGGGAGCAGATATATGGACATACCCCTCGCAGAGCAAGGAAGACAATCCAGGAGTCTTGCCCCAACCTGATCCCAAATCCCTGCTCAGCTTGTGCAGCACTCGTGTTTGAAGTCACTCTATTCTCTGTGTGCTAAACTATTCTCCAACTCATATGATCACAGTTGGCAGCTTTTGTGTGTCTAATGGGCTGTGCAAGGCATGGATAGTTAACCGTTTGCAAACTACCTGGCAATACCAATCACATTATGATTGCCAGCAGAAGATTAAGGCTCCAATTAAAAAAAGACAGGGCAGTGACCAACTGTGAGGAATCTGGGTTTCCAAAGGACCTATTTAGGGACTGATTGAAATAGCAATGTGGTGGGAGCAAGCCTGGGGCCAGGAGTCCCATTAGAAATATAATAAGTTCTTGTAAGTAGGGAGGTCCCCCAGGTCTGCTTAGTGCAGTGTTTCCAAGATGTCCTGCCGGACAAGAGGAAGAAAATCTGCTGCAGAGCTGTTCTCTCTTTAGCAATACCAGGTCCTTGCGAAGCCAGGACATCTCTTGCATCTGAGAAAGGACTAATGTGTATGGGCACTAGTTACTTCTCAATAAACTCAGACCTCTCTTGAAAAGCTACCTCTCATCTCCCTAGCATCAGGACCTAATTTCCAACACTCTCCCATCTGCCTTCCATTCTTTTTTTTTCTCCTTCCTCTACCTTTCCCACAGCAGAAGTTGTTTACCCTGGTCCTGGCTGTTCACCCCTGGGCAGCAAAATGCAATATCCTGCATTGAAGGGAAGCTCTGTAGTGCTTCTTCCTCTGTGTGATGGTTAAGGCAAGGAGAGGAGCTCCTTGTTCAGCCTTCCCTGGAAAAAAGCTATTTTTCCAATGGGAAAACTGGGAAGAGAAATCAATGCATATTTGGAAGAATGCTGGAGCAAAGAGGCGCAAAGAAAAGCTCACAGGGAAATTAATAATTCTGTATTTGGACCAGGGGTCATACAGTGTACAATATATAACAGACGGGACCATGTGAGAAAAGCCTGGGAGAAAACGGCCCTGTGAGCGTTTTGTTCTCAAGTGGGCACAGTCCAGTCTCTGTAGGCAGGGAAATAGCATTCTTGTGGAAAAATAGTAATAATAAAAAAAAGGACATGATCTGGTCATGAGACAGCACTACAGTGCACACAGGATAAACAGGCAACTTGAGCAGCTCACCTGCCTCTACTGTTTAATTTTGGAAAGATCCCTGGCGTGCTTGCAGCTGCTGCCAGCTAGCATCCTCAGCCAGTTGGGGGTGGGTTTACCAAGAACTAAGCAGTTTGCCTCCCTGCATGGAGCCGTATGGGCCATAATATTATGTGTCAGGTGGTCTGAGGCATAGAGAGGAGGCCTTAGTACAGAGGTATAACTCTAAAGTCCTAACCTTTTTTTGTGCTTGGCCTTGCAGTCTCACATGTCTTTGCTCTGCACCTTGAGAGGAGGGTGTCATTTCCAGAGACTTTCGAAGAGGGTGAAAACTGCATTCCAGGCATTATACTGACATACACTGTCTACCCTCCCAGAGATGACCCCTCTTGAAACATCTCAGCTGGAGCTGGAGAGCAACTGAGTACAGAAGCAGGCTGTCATTGCTGTTGAGGCCTGAACACAGGCTTTACCAGTGCTTCACAGCTATTCACTGACTGAAAGGGCCTGGGAGAACTGGGATTCCTGGATTCTTTGTTGGCTTTGGAGAAGAGCATATAAAGCAAGCATAAACTGTTCTCTTTGCTTACTATATTCTGCCAGAAATGCAAACCATTATGTCACGTCTCCTTTCTTCCTCTTGCACTTTCTCTCCTTGCCTCTAGTCTTTACCAGGTGCCAGTCTTCTCCCCACCCAGCCAGGCTACTTCTTCCTCTCTATCTTTCTTCCTAACTTTCCTCCAATTCCTGCTGGACATTTCTGCAGCCTGCATTTCCAGTGAGGTTGGGCTCTCATCTAGAGAGCAGAACATCACCCTATGAAAATGATCCTAGTCAATAATTATTGACTGATAAACCAACAATGCATTTCAGTTCAAGCCTGTCGATTGGCAGGATTGATTTATCTGCCTCTCTTTCTCCAAGGGGCCAACTCCTCTGACAGGCCTTTGATTTACAGTCCAGGATGGGAGAACCATGACAGCCAGGCTGCTCTCCATCAATCATGGATTCAGCCACTGAAGCTCTTTCCTTCAATGAGGGACCACAGCAGTCTCGAGTGAGTCCAGAAGAGGGGATGGACTTGGAGATGCAAACCTCAAAATGAAGTCTTCAGTTAGGTCTTTGATATCCTCAAGTTAGTTTTCTTCTTCAGACTAAAGATGTGCGCTGGAGCTTTCAAACAAGCTTCATTTCCAGAGAATTACTTACCCATCTTGATTGTGGCCTGGGGTTTGCATCACTTATTGGACATAATATCTCTGGGTGTGGAGTTGGCTGCCTTTCCTGGCAATGAGAGCTGGGATGCTCTCCTTTCACCAAACTGCTCTCCTTTCAGCAAAGTGTGGTAAGGATAAATGTTCCCATAGCCTGGGTTTGTTAGAGTTAGAAAGCCCCAAAATAGGATAGAATGTATGTGTATGTAGGTAGGTTTCATGAGATATCAGATCTTGGAGGATGGACTTCAGTAAATGTATATCTGTCCATATAAAGACAAACTCTTTATGCTTTGGCATCCCATAGGAGGACTTCTGTAGTCTCTATCTCTGTGTTTGAAGATGCTCCATGTTGCTCTCCTGCAGTGTTACCTGCTCTGGGAATTTTGGAGTTAAATTTTTATTGAATCTTGTCAAATGCTCTGAATGATGATGTCAGAGTTGCTTATGGCTCCTCCTCAAATTTTGGGCTCTCCACTATTCTTACCTTATAGACATTCATGCCTTTCACGTCTCAAAGCCTCGGGAAATAGAGAAGTGAGTCCTAGGTGTTTGGTATCAGTCCCAGATATTAAGAACTCTCTGAGATCTGTCCAGGGATTGGTGGTCTCTAGAGATGTAAATGCCAGCCAGTCCTTCCTCTCTGCTTTCCCGTTCTGTCATTCCCCATGTTTGGGGACAGCTCACCCCTTGAGGATTTGAATTATGCATATGGTGTAGTTGCCATGTGCCTCACTGCAGGATGTTTCCTTTTGACATATGAGTGCATCTGCACATGGGCATGAATCTGCACCTGGATTCAATGCTCCTTGGATGCTGCTGCCACAGAGCTGCTTTGCTGCAGGGTGTTATCAGAGTCCAGCTTTACATAAGGGACAGAACTGTGTATGGATCCTTATTCTGATGGGCTTTTCTGAGAGGAGAATGGCAGGTCAGTTTTAGCAACTGCATGTGTAGACACATGCTGAGGCGAAAAGAAGCCTTTCAATAACTGCCATCATGGTGCTACTTCTAGGAGTTCTTTCTGTGCTGAAGCCAAGCAAAAGATTAATCTAGTAAGTGGAAAACATGCACTGACACAGAATCCAGGTGGGATTGGAGTAGGACCTCAGATGCCACATAGGATGAGGCATCAGGCTAGAGTGCCTGTTCTTATCATGACCTCAGTGGAGAAGTGCATGGTCTAAGATGTCATGGGACATCCCTGTTTCTTGTGTTATAGGACCCGTTTTCCTTAAGAGGGAGACAGACTTTGTAGTATTCATGGTCTCCAGTGTGGACCATGGGGCAGCTGTGGGATGACTTCATTTGATCTGACATTTTTGCCAGAGAAGAACTGTTGCTGCTCCGGGTAGCAGTAATGTCCTATCACCATGTTACCTCCAAAAGCAGTCTTTCTCCTTGTCATTAAACCTCTTCTCTCCTTGAGAGAAGGTATTTGACCTTAGAAGTGTTTGACGTGACTTTATCTCCCCGCTTTGCAGACAGCTGATGAAAGGATCCTGCAAGGCAATACTTTAAGGATACAAAGACCCAAGGTTTGGAAGGATACAAAGGTAGATCCAAAGCTTTGGAAGAAACTTCATTTAAGGTCATGCAGGGAGTTTGTGACAAAGAGATGAGAATTGCAGACCAACTGTTAAAACACCCTTTGCATTGCCATCTTGGTAATAATCTTCTTATTGTTAATTGTGAGGGCTTGAGATTAGAAGAATAGGAATTGTATCTCCTCTGCTGTCTTGAAGGATAGGACATTTTGGATTCAATGTGGGGTTATTTGCATAGTGGGTATCTCTTCTCACCTTCCATCACAGGGCTTTCCAGTGCTTGACAATTACATAACCATCACTAGCTTTACCTGCAACCATCTTTCCTCTTTTTCCATGGGTTAAAGCAAAGAAAAAAAAAAAAGAAACCAGCTGACTCAGACATCAGAAGAAAAAAAAACAGCCTTATGGTCTTACTAAGATAGAATACAAAGAACACAAGAAGAATATATATTTGTAAGAATACAAAAAAACACATTTATTTCCTTCAGCATTTTAGGAAAGAAGCACTCAGACTCACATCTTCATTCATACAGTGTATGTACGTGTTGGCCAGACTGCCTGACAAGGGAATGCAGTCCTCTTTTGGGAACTGATCCAACATTTTCTGTGAGCAGGTGATGTTTCAATGTGAAATACCCACAGTGCTAGGTAAGTGAATTGCAAGTCTTTCAAAGTTTCACAGGATTAACACTGAACTAAATCCCTGAAAAACCACATGGCTGGTGACATCTCAGTTGATCCTTGTTCTTCAGACAGGGCATGCTAGGGTTTCTGCTCCAAAGCTCCATGCTTGGTTGGTCACTGTGCTGCCTGAGCAACTGGGTAGATTTTTGCTCAGTCTCATCTTTGCCAAAAATTATTTGTCTTTTGAGCTTTACTGCCTATCTTCTTTAGTTGGCATTGCTTACAGACTCTAAGTAGGGGTTCTTCTGGTCTTTTCCTTTGCTTCTGGTCTTGTACAACAGCAGGAGGTACAAGAAATCCTGAGGTAGTTACAAATGGAGTAAAATGAACAGTAAATTGAATTGCAGTGATTTGAGTATACATTAGACCACAGGGCTACAGTGAATAAGTGCCTGGCTAAGTGTGCTGAATTACCCCATTTGCGCATGGACCTGAATCACCTATCTGGCTCATCAGATGGTGTAACATAGTTAAGTGATACTGATTTGCATTAGCGAAGCACCTGTCCCGAAGTTATTCAGGGCAGAAAGTGTCCATCAAAGAATCTGGTGAGAGTACTTGTTTGACAAGCTATGGACTAGGGAGTGGTCGAACTAGCATGTATTTTTCAGAAGATATCCAGCCATGTTTTGAAGACATATAAATAAGTAGGAAGGTTTTACAGCTCTTTAGAATAGCAGGGAAGACTTTACTTTATGAGATTCCTCTACTATCCTTCCCTTCTAGGACAACATTTGCTGTTCTCTATTTACGGAACAAAGATGATTTTTTTTTCTAAAAGTGTTTCTAAACTTCTGAGCTGGGCTTTTGAATGAAACAAGAGATCTGGATGGTTATCATGACTGTCTCCCAGGAAAGCAAAGAGAAATGTATAGCCCTGTATAGTGCTCAAGTTCCACACGAGCTGTTGTGGAGGGTATAGGGATGGTAGGAAGTCCCCTTTATTGGTCTCCCTTGTTCAAGATTGGTGCACCTGATCAATGCACCTACAGAAGATTTGGAGTTGCAGTGGTTCCAGCGAGACTATAAAGACTGTACTAATTATTTAGTTACAGATCCTAAAATAGTCTGTAGCCACCTGGTTTCCTTGTGTCGGCCAACACAGCTTTGGCACCACCATGCTGACTCTTTAGCCATTCTTTAGCTCCACGCTTGGCTAATTTTGTCTCATGTTACCTACTGACTCAGCCAGCAACCACAACCCAATGTTTATGAAATACCTTAAACGTAGAGTTGTTATTATTTTTGTCATATTTTTTATCATAATAAATGATGCACTATGAGAAAACACTCTCTTTTTCCCAGACAGTTAAGAGTTTTTCCACTTCCTTATGAGAATTAGATGTGGTTTTGGTGTTGTGGTATAGATGGGTTTTCAAAATGATTTACAGGTAGGTCTTGGACAGGCTTTGAAGATGACCATGTATGGAGTGGAGTAAAAGACATAATAAGACATGAGAGAAATGGGAAACTGGTATGTAAGAATTTTGATGCAATGGACACTGAAGAACAGACAGGCTCAAGACATGAAGCTCCAGCAAAGAGTGAGTAGGACTGTATTTTATCTCTGGAACATATAGCTGAATTAAGGAAATGGAAAGGTGTGTGTGCAGAAAGGTTGGAGAGAATGAAGGATAAAGAGTAGAATAAGAGATGGGATGCAGGAATGGCTAGGCTGATCTTCAACAGCTGCAACTAAACACAGTCCCATGTTGATTATGGAGCCAGGATTTTCCTGTCACAGTCCTGTCAGTTGGGTCTGTAGCAATAGTTAAAGCTAAAGCTTCCTCTCATCTCAGAGCAGCTCTTGAAGGAATGAGTTTTCTCTTTCATGTAGAACTTATTTCTCTGCCTTATAGAGGTGTGAAGGGTAAAAAGAAGTCAAGAGAAAGGTGAGAGATTTCTCTTCCATCCATTGGCACTTGAGTTGAAAATGCAGCTGGTTCTTCTAGCTGCTATTACAGATCCTTCCCATTCTCCAAGGAAATGTAGTAGAAGATTACTGGAAAATATATGGAGCCCTTGGAGATGTAGAAGCCCTGATTGGTATGTAGCTGAAGGTTTCTATAGCTGGAATATGTTAGTCTTTTCATGGCAAATCATACACTGTGGTACCTGAAGACCTGTCCTTTTTTTTTTTTTTTTTTTTTTTTTTTTAACTGAAATATCTGCAGGAAACGATGTCAGAGGAGATCTGGAGACACTCCAGACCTTGCAAGAAGCCTTCACTATCTAAGAAAAGCTTCTTCCAGGTTCTTCTCTCTATAGTGTGGCTGCGATGAGGGACTGGGAAAGAGAGGATAAGTAGACATCTGTCTCTAACATGTTTTATTAGAATAAATGTCCCAGTGTGGACAATTAAGATCCTCGTGCTCATCCTATTTTGCTTTTTGATGATGGGAGAGTGGCTCATTGAGTGCTAGTGACCCTGTCCAGCAACATCTCTCCATGCAATGTGCAGTCTATAGAATGGTAGCTAGGAAACCTATCCCACAGTGTTATCCTGTCCTTTGCATTTATCACTTACCTTGCTAAGGAAGGCCATGTATCTTTTTTCACTTTTTTCGCTGTCCTAGTCTTTTAAAAATCCTCTTGCTAGGCAAGAACGGACAATGCAGACTCAATGCCAGCCAACAGCATGAGCGCTATAGGACTAGTGGAGATTCCAGAGCTGAAACAGGGTCAAAGGATGCTTCTCTGTCCCACTTACATCCTGGTCTTGAACTGAGAGGACCCTGGGTTTAAATGTATTTCCTGTTTTGATAGGCATAGAACAGTGATGTTGGCTCAAGACTGAATCAATGTGATATTCTTTCATCTTTCCCCTCCCTTCTCTGTCTTTTAAAAGGAAAGAACAAAGGGGAGGGGGTGAAGACAGTCTGTCAAATTGTTCGATCTAACATCCACACGCCATGTTCGCCTTGGCAGATGGCAAGAGAGATGATTGCTTAGCGCTGCATGTTTGACATCTCACAGAAATAGCAAGGCTGATTTGGTAGGCCTGTAGCCATTGGCAGCTGCTATGGTACCTATGCTGGGAGAGGAAGGTGCAGGCTCCATTTCACACCTTCCGATACAAAAAAAAAAAAAAAAAACACGCTTTCGGGGAGCACCTTGTGGTACATCTGTTTGCCCCCGCCATCACCTCTTCCTCCCCCCTGTTGGCTCGTGGTGGTAGTTGGCGGATTGTGTGTTGTTGCTTGTCTTGTCACCAGCTTTTGTGACAGGTGAGGTGACACGGAGTCTGCAGAGTTGCAAAGGAGGTTGCTCCGGGGCTTTCCCACACTGGGGAGGTGAGCTTGCTCCAGCGGGGGGGTGTGGGGGAGCTAGGTAGGAAAGCAGACAAACATCTGTTCACTTCTTCACTTTGCAAAGAGAAGAGCAAGAAGAAGAGTGTGGAGGAGGTGCTGAGGGAAGGCTGTATTTCTGGCCAGAAATCCACACAAGTTAGCCCTATCCAGGCTTCCAAGGGTTAAAACTCACCCAAACAGAGGGTGACCTCTTTATCTAGTCTAAATGCACATAATAAAGGATAAATTAAGGACTTTCTTTGTTCAGAAAGTTGGGGAATTCAATTCTGAAATCGTGCATGCAATTGTAAGAGTAGAGCATCCAGATGACCACCTGGACATGAATCCTACCCTTTCTGAGAGCTGCAATTGCTTGTGCAAAGTCTCTTACCTGAGCTTCTGATAGCAAGGGTGCTGTTAGTTTCCTGGCCTATATAATTTGTTGTTGTGGAGGGTAAATTGTGTAGTGTGTGCTGGAAAGCACATATGAAAGTCAGAAATCTGGAAGGAAAGTTGAAGGAGGCTCAGAAAGCATCATTAATCCATGAGCTACTCTCATCATCATGCAAAGCCCAAATGACTTTCCTACTACAATTGTTGCTGTTTGAAAAACTCGAGGAAAAGGCCAAATTTGGAGTCTTGGGCTAGAAACATCTGCAACGTAATCACACCTGCCTCTTCAAGGCAATTTTGAGAAGTTTAAGGCAGGTATATCATGAAGAACATAACTGATATCGCCATGTTCTCTCCTGACAACCCTATCCATGCGGAATCTATCTTCTGAAAGGCCATATCTGTGATAGTCACAATACTCCAACTGTCTTGGATTAAGAATTACAGAAAGAGCTTGAATTGAAGACCTGGGGTGAAAACATCCTTTCTCAAACCAAATGAGCCCCAAGCTCTGGTGCCTTAAGTGGGAAGCCAGCACACAAAGAGCTGTAAAGTGTTTCTCTAACTCAGTGCAGCTCTGACCTAAATCTTTAGGTGATTTCTAAACTTTATAGTTTAAAACAATGCTTAGAAGTACAGCCAGGAGTGATTGAAAAGTAGTGGGGCATGATGAAATGCAGATCAGGACAATTCTGGATGAAACAGCCGTAATGTATTGGGATTGGGTGAAAACCATGGTTTTCAATCAGTTGGAGAAGCAGAGAAATCTTCAAATTTTGGTCTTGATAAACTGTCCTGGCATTATCTGTTTCTCAGGGTTTCCATGCAATTGGTCAAGGATGGTGTCTACTGGCCTTTAAGATGCTCTATAGCATTCAAGGTATCTGCACGAGGTTGACTGCTATGACATACAAACCATTGGAGAGACCCAAGCGCTTTTGGAATGGCAAATGAAGGTCAATCAAAATACCCTAGGGTATCTGCAAAGGCACATACATGGACAACAGGATTGAATTCCTCATAATAAAAGGCATGGACATCCAGAAGATTCAGTGGGATGAGAGAAAATATCTTCTCTAATTGAATGTAATATGGATATAGGCTGCACAGCTGGAGTAACAGGATCTAGCAGAACTTCAGAAGACTCAGATCGACCCACTGTGATTGTGACAATTGCCATCTGCTGACTGGAGGAGCAATGCCTGAAAATTGGTGGGGCTCCATGTTGTTCCTAAGTGGTCCCCAATGCCGCATGCCCTAATTGCCCACAATGACGACAATCTACAAGAAATGAGTTTGTCATTAGTAGTCAGTCTGAAAGCTCATCTTAACACAGGGACAAGGTACACAGACATGAAAGGATTGCATGGTGATATACAAATACCTCTCAATAGCTCAGCACATGAAAAAAAAAAAAAAAAGATAATAGAGAGATTAGCAGAATGCACTGGGTTTCCTCGTTGTCTTTCTGCCACATCAGGCAAGTTCCCTTCACAGTGACTGCTGCCCCTCCAGATTCAAATATTGTGAAGCCCTCTTCTACAACTTGCTCTCTTAATAGTTTGCCTTTCCATGTGGCCTTAATTCAGTGAAAATCACTGTGACACAAAAGTCCCCAAAGGAAGCCTAGAATGCTAATTCCTGGGGACCAGCTTGGAGAAGGTAAAAGAGGGAAGGAGAGCGCTGGAGCAAGGTGATGTGTTTCACAGCTTGTAGGCTGCATGCTCTGCCTCTCCAAATGTGGGCCTGGCTGGCACTAATGATTGCCATGGTGCTCAGTGGCATTGCTTGCCAATGACTGCTTGGAGGCCACCCCACGAAGGGGCTGAGGTCACACAACAGCGCATGACTCTCAGAGCAGCTGTCAGTGTTATTTTGTTTGGCAGCCTCTTCTTCTCACAGCCGGAAAAACTGAAACCTAAC
Organism: Tinamus guttatus; assembly: GCF_059628265.1. NCBI lineage: Eukaryota > Metazoa > Chordata > Aves > Tinamiformes > Tinamidae > Tinamus > Tinamus guttatus. The sequence continues at coordinate 1,833,265 of NW_028288566.1, read as the reverse complement.
CCCTCAATGCACACTTTGTTTTGGAATAAGCTGCTGGAATTGGTAGTTCCTGGGTCCAGCGTGGGATATAAGCTCCTGTCCATCAGTATGATGGGGCTGGGTGACAGCTTGTCTCCATTACTTGCACAGGTTAACAAGGGCAGGAATGCTGTTAGTCAAGTGCTTTGCTATCCGCATGGGGTAAAAAGAAAGGGTCTTGTGGCTTAGATGCTCTGTATCTGGCCATTAGAGATCTAGAAGCAAGGTAGAAAAGTGGAGAAGACTTTATTTCCTTGTACAATTAATGTGCAATGCAATGCACCTTATTCTTTCTGTTTAGATCATTTATTTGTTGGAGGAGGAGGGAAGTGAGGTCAGGTCAGCAAAGTGGACTCTTGCCATATGCAAGTAATAAAACTGGTGCTGCATCCTGCAAGATTGCCTTCATTGTGTACCTTATTACAAATAGAAGTTCTCCCGTAGAGCTACAAGACCTAGTCCACAGGTAGAGGGCTTGTTTTTTGTCTACTTTGTCATCTCTGTGCATCTCCTGCCTCCACTTGCAGCTACAACTGTGTTGCAGTGTGGAAAAAAAATTCTGAGGACTCAAACAAGAACCTGCTGCTGTCTTATTGCAAAGGTATCCTAGAATGCTTCTCCCCTTCTCTGATGCATTAGTGCCGAAGAAGGTGAGCAGCAATCTCTCTGAGTTGGCCACTTTCAAATCAGGATACGTCAATATCTTTAAATTGCCATTAGAAAGTAACTGGAAGACAGCTAATTGGAAAGGTGCATAATAGATGAACCCATAACCAGTGACAGCTTTGAAATCAGCCACTCCAATATTCTGCATGGATTAGCATTACTGTAGCCATCACACATGAGAAACCTATGTGCCAGTGGCAGAGGATGAGTCTAGCTCTCCCAGTACTTCACAAGGACATTTCCGAAGCTGAAATGTTTAATATCTCTGTGTACTAGAAACGACTGTTGTCTTACTTTGCAATCTCTAGGTAATGCTCTCAGGTTCCCTGTCCTTAGTACAAGACTTCCTTGACTCTTCAGCTGAAGCATCAGTGGGATAATGTTGCTGACTAGTTAAACAGGAACCCATGTGAAAGTGGGGGACTGACAAGCCAGTGCCAAATGCTCCATGGCTCTCTCCAGTGGAGGTTTTGGGTGGGAAGTGAGAGGTAAAAAAATCTTCCTTCTTCCTTTCTTTTTTTTCTTTTTTTTTTTTTTTTTCCCTGCTATCCACCAGTCTTTGGAACAGATCCCATGAGAGCTTCCAATGCTACATGTTAATTTTCTCACATATATGAATTACTTTTCCAGTAGTTTCACCTAAATAGTTTTAATTTATCCCTCAGCCTTGTGATTTATTTAAACTTTTCTTTCTTTTTTTTTTTTTTAATCTTTCCCATGGTGATCAGAGCTAGAGCTTTAAAATTGAGATGTAATCTACCTGGGACTTGTCAAACACTCATTCAGGCATCATTAGAAAGCTTCAAGTGCGTTTGTCTGACTAAAAGGACTATCAGCCCCAGGAGTGTTCTCATTTCTCAGTCCAAGTTAAATGGTAAATGGTGGTAAATTTTGCAGTTCAGTAAACAATCAATTTCTTCACCACACTTTCCTTGGACTCCACAAAGCGGGAGCTTGACTTCTCCAGCATTATGAATAGATTCTCAGCACTTGCAATGCAGTAGCAACCTTTCCTGTCCTCCTTCTTCTGCACCAGCCATTGCTGATGCTCTGAGGTTTGAGGAAGGAATTAGAGACATATGGATGGTGGTGATATGTGTCTTTTTCTGTACTTCTCCCCATAGCCCTTATTTCTTGTTCATGCTTAGTTAAAGTTTCACACCGTGTGTATTTGGACAGCTGCTCTCTGCATGGCTCAGTTGTTCACCCCAATAGACCAAGGAATTCCTGGGAAATTGCAGGATGTCCTACTGAATCACTAATTCATTTTTTTATTATTATTGGAATGTCAGTTTCAAGTAACTTTTGTTCCTATTGTAATACTCCCACCAAAGAAATCTGTACAGCATTCAACACAGTCCTACCATACATGGGCATGGTTATTTTTGACATAACTGGGTTTGGTCTACCCACTTCTAACTGAAATGAGCTGAACTGATTGGACACTAAGTTAAATGCTGCCTGACTGTTCTGTGCACCAAGCAATGGATGAGATTCTGCTTCTTTCACATCCTTAAATGTAAAGGCTCTTATTCTGCCTTAAATCCAATATCAGACCAAATCTCTCTGCAGATTGCTCTTGTAGAGAAAATACTGAAGCTTCACCAGTGCCTTTCTTCAAGTCATTTCCTCTCACTGTCAGTGAGTGAAATTCATCTGCCTTCCTAGATGTTGGTTGCTGGCCACAGGAGCTAGATCTCTTCTCTCTGTAAATTTCAGACATCTGGTTTTCTGCATGTGATGGTACTCTCACATCTGCATCCAGATGGAGCTGCTTTGCCAGTCATCTACTAAGGGTACCTCTAGATTTGTCCTCTTGAAGAGTGGCAGTGGAGATAGCCCAGATGCTGGGCAGGTGGCATGGCAAAATCTGTGTGAATTTGTTTTATTTTAAGTTTCTACTTGGCAGATGAGCTAAGAGGGCTACATCCCTCTGCAGTAGAGAGCTGGCTGATGATGTTGCTGGAGTTTAGGGTACCTTTATCCTCACCAAAGGTCAGTGTCTAAGTCAGGATGAGATGAGTCATATCCCAAACTGTGTTGACTGTGTTAGCTAACACTCCATTGCCTAAATAGAGAGCCTAAGGTGATTAGCTCAGAGGTAGTCCCTAAAGTATAGAGAGGCAGAGTCAGGGGAGATGAATACCATCCTAGCAATCAGAAGGTAGGTACTGGTTCCTGATGTCGACATCCAAACTCTATCGTCAATGAAGAAAAAGAGACTCCTGCTGGGAAAGATGCATTTGTTTGAGATATCTGATTTGGGTGACATGACTCGTTCCCTAGAAATACATATGTCTCTGTACTGGCAACATGGAAAACAGGCACAAATGGTATGAATGGAGCTGTCTGCCATAGAGACAACTACAGAAAGGTGACTCATTTCTACAGCATAGTCCCCTCCATTCATACCCATTTTCTTTCTCTTTGTCTCACTCCATTTAAAGATTATGCCAAGCACCTGATTTTTCACTGACTTTCTGCCTTACCCTGATGCTCCAGGTTCATCCATTCAGCCAAGGGGTCTGTGATCAGATCTTCCCCATGCTGCTTCCTTTCAACCAAGACCTGATCTTATCTCCACATTGGAGGAAATGACTGTGTGTGACCTGCTAGACCAACATTCACTTGTTCAGAGACTAACCTGGGATATGAGAATTCTCTTATCTTATGTTATCATAAAATCATGAACCTATTCTCCTTTATGTATCCTTAGCATAGCCCTTTGTGCTAAACTGGACAGAATCCATCCTATTAAAGAGCTGGTTTGCATACATGCTGATTCCTGCATTTGCTGTCTTCATGTTACCTCTTTTTACCCCCACCATGATCACTCATGGATTTAGCCACTTATGTAATTCCTTTAGCCTTCAGGTTCTACAATCTCTGAGCAAGAGCATCTGGGTGATGTAGGCATCACACAGTCAGTGGCTGTAACTTGTGGTACCTTCAGCTTGCAGCTTCCTTTCTATTTATGACTGCCAAGGGATGCTCTGCTGGCTCTGTTGTGAAATCCTGCGTCATCCTGGAGTTACTGATGTGGTGCTGGGCAGCAGGTTGGCAGCTGTGAGTGCTATGCCTTGCCAAAGCAGCTGAGGACTGGAGAAAATCCAGCTCGATGGTGCCCTCAGTCTTTGGGTGGTCAGAACTGCCTCTGAATGTGGCACAGTTAGTGTTTCTTCTCCTTGCTAATATTGACGATTTTACTCCCCTATAATGATCTTCTGCTCTAAGCTGATTAAAGGCTCCTGACATCTGAGTCTTCTCTTGATAATTTCCTGATTTCTTGAGGATGCTCCTTCTCAAATCTCCTGTGAGATGCTTGGTCTCCTTTTCTCCAAATGAAGTGGGAGATGTAGGAGGACTATAATGGTGCACAGTTACATATTTGGGGGCAGCAGACCAGATAGTCAATGTGGGATCTGCCCAGTCCAGAATTCTTGGTCTATCTCAGAGTTTCAGAATAATTTACGTAGGAAAGGAGCCCTGGTATCCCAGGTTCAACCCTTTATTCAAAACAGGGACAACTTCAACTTTAGATCAGGCTACCTGAGACCTTCTCCAGATGAGCTCTGAATACTGCTGAGGACAGAGATCTCACAGGACAGAAGAAGTCCCCTCTTCCAGAGTCTGGCTGCCGTCGGGGTGAAAATTTGCCCTAACCGCACCTTGTGACTCTCATACTTCTGTCCTTTTGCTTTTCATCTTTGGGAAGACTCTTGCTCCCTCTTCACCTCATTTTTCAAGGCTGATCAAACTAAACTTGCTCAACTGTTACTTGTACATCATGGTTTCCAGTCCCCAAACTATCTTGGTGGTCTCCACTGGACTTGTTTCAGAGTTTTCATTTTTTTTTACTAGATAGTTCAAAACCAGACACAGTACTCCAGATACGCCTCACAAGTGCTGAATAGAGGGAAATAATTCTCACCCTGTTGGCTATGCTCTAGCAAATGCACCCAAAGACGCAATTGACTTTCATTGCTGAAAATGCACACTGTTTGTCAAGGGTTATCCAAGACCAGATCCCTTTCCCATCCTACGAATCATGTCTATAGCCGCAAGCATCACTAGTGGGTGGCTTACTATTATCCTCCTTGAGACACTACAAAAATGTATCAGAAATGGAGGCTGAATTCTCACCTGTTCTCACCTCTTTTTGAACAGGATACCCTCAGGGATGTTGGGGACCACCAGAGGGGAGAGTACTTGGCACATCTATAGTTCATTTAAGGACTAAAGTGAAGTTAGTCTCGTATGTTGTCCATTTAGCATGTCTCAGCTGGTGGGTAATGCTTGTTTCTCCTATGATTCATCTCTTTATCTTCAAGAGGAAAGAAATATGTCATTTTAAAATCACTTTTGCTAACATGAGGAAAAATGCAACAAATTCAGGGCACATCACATTTCAATGTGTTTTGGATGGTGATGGCTGTGTGATGGGGAAGATCAGAGGTAAAAGACAAGTTAACATGACTCTGTTTTCTGCTTTGTTTTATTGTTCTTATTGTGTTTTTAATAGGAACATAAAACATTTGAATGTCCTGCCAAATAAGTAATCCCAGAATCACTAACTCCATTGCATGAACTGGAAGGTGTTGTGCAACAGGACCTAGAAATCAAGCGACCCAGAGAAGAGAAGAAGTTACTTTAGGAACCCTAAAGTATTAGTTTTTTTTTTTTTTTTTTTTTTTTTTTTTTCCTGTGGAGATGTTTAAAGCCAGTTGTGGGAGTTTCCCACTAAGAGGAGGAGACTTGAGGCCACTGGCATAGGCTAGTGCCATACATATGACATACAAACTTGGGGGATACAAATGCAAGACAAAGAGGTCAAGGATGTGGTTCCTGCTACTTGTTTGTGAAGGACATGAACTGGATCATCTGCAACATCAGAGTCTGCATGAAAACTTCTGTCACCTGCTAATGGTCCCTGCAGACAGCAGAATGGGTGGGAAGTATCTTTAAATAGCTTTAATGTGGATAGATTTCCTTCCATGGCTTTAAAGCAGAACACAGATAAATCTTGCCCAGGATCGTAGGCAGTCCTGGCTAAAAATTGGATGTCCTTGTTACTGAGGTGCAGAAATATTTTCAACTGAGGAAGTGGGAAAAGAGTTATAGCCCACTGGCTTTGACCTTTCCACCTTCCAGGGTATCTCCTGTCTGCTGAAGACAAGGGTAATTTCCTTTGGAGTGGTCTACTGGTAGGGATAAGGAGTCAAATGTAGGGGATACATGGAAAGGTTTTGCTGAAGTTCTGGAGAATGCTGGGCAGGGAATCAGCTGAGCTCAAGAGGTCCTGACTGAGATAGACAATATGGATGGCACTAGAGTTACCTGAGTTAGGGTAGTGCAGAAGATGTATGTGGGAATCAGAAGAGGTGGGCTGAGATGATGGAACTGCAGAATAGTTGAGTCTGGAAGGAACCTCTTGAGATCATGACCCGCACAAAGCAAGGTCAGCTAAAACAGATTGCTCAGAACTGTGTCTGGTTGTGTTTTATATACCTCCAGGGATGGAGACTCAACTACTGCTCAGGGCAACCTGTTCCCATGCTTGAAATGCTCAAAGTTTCAGAGCTGAGTTTGGATGAGGTGCTACTGGTGTTGCCCCGTCCTTGTCCACAGGTCACATTTTTTCTGTGCGCACATGAAGCCGGGTTACCTCCAGAGTGGGGAGGAGAGTGCTCTGCCTGTGTGTCCCCCTCAACTGCAGCAGTGGGCTCACTGGTGCGTGGGATCAGGAGCTATAGACCCATGCTGGAGATGGGACCCTGAGGGGTGAGCAGGACCTGAAATCTGGCACCTCTACTTTCCCCCAGCTCACTTCCCCTTTTCAACTCCTTTTCTACCGTCCTTGGAGCTGCCCCCATTTGCCTGCCCACTCACCTTAAGTTCCCTTCTGCTCAGCCCCTGCTCTCCCACCTCAGCTGACACTGCAACAAGCTGCTAGAGCCATGTACAAGGCCTGCAGCTCCCTTGGCCTTTTCTTTTTAATCTTTTTGTCTTCTTTCCATCTTGGAGCTGTTGCCAATTAAGAGAAAGCCATTTGATCGTGTCATAATCCTGACGCCAGCAGGCAGACCCGCTTGAGCACAGAAGAAGAGAGAATGAGGGAGAAGGAGAAGAGAGAAGGGAATCATAATAAAAATAATAATAATAAAGAGGAGGGGAAAAGAATAAAAAGACAGCCTCTTCTTCCATCTATCCTCTCACAAGGTAAAGAATCAAAAAGTCATTTGATGCATAATTGATTGCTTTGGAGTGACTCTCAAATTGCTAAGGAGCCTTGATTCTCTGGGTAATAAGCGCGTGGAAAACACAGGGACGTTTTGACCGCGGGGTTGTGTAACAGCGGCGGGGGGGCTAGGGAGGAGAGAAAAATAAATACAAAAAGCGCGTAGCAGCAACTAACTGCACCCGCGCCTGCCAAAAATATTTTAATGAGCATGAAGAACAAGGGATTTTGAGAAACATGAGCTCAGGACAAAACAATAAATTAGCAAACAACAACAAAAAAGCCCCAAAAAACAAAAAGAGGCTTTTATTCTTTAAAAAAAATCTTTTTTTTTTTTTCTTTTTTCTTCCTGACAAGAAAGGCATAAAAGCGCTGAGCTGGCGGGGCTGGGACTGCAGGTCTCTCTCCCACTCCTGCATCTCTGGAGTATGCGGACAGGCAATGGAAGATGCTGCCTTGGAGCCCTACATGGTGCATCCCATCACCTTGCTTGCTACCTGGTGCTCCTGCCACTGACAATGTTCATCAGCTCCCAAAATGCTCTGGCAGAGACTCCTGCCTGTGGCCGTTTCTGTAATGGTTTAGCAAAGGGAAAACTTTGTGGGAGGTGTTAAGACATTCAAGTTGCATCAGCCATCAGCCTCAAATCCGCTATTTTGCTGGGTCAACAGTCCCCAGAGCTGCCTGCTCCCAGGGGATGATGCTGAGCGTGTAACGTGCCGCAGCATCGCACTTTGCTCCTGTAACGTTTCGGTTGCCTGCGGTCCTGACAGCATTGCAAGGTCTCGTGAGAGGTGTGCCTCTTCCAGCCACAGGCATCACTCTGCCCTCAAAAGGTGCAAAGTGATGACAGCAGCACTGTGGTGTAAATTGGATTAAAAAAGCTTGTGAAGACCTATCCGGCCCTTGGACCAGCGTGCTACCCTCTGTGCTCCAGCCCAGACATGGGTGTTTTGGAGGAATTCACTGCCCTCTCCCCACTAATCCCAACTCTCTGCTGTCAGTGGAGTTTTCGATTGCCAAGATAGATCTCAAGCCAGATACTGCGACCATGAGATATCCAGATTACTCATCAGTCCCCAGTTGAGAGACTCTTGCACAACTTACACCAGACCTTGAACCGCCCAACGGTTAACACCACCTCTGCCTGGGCTACTCCCAGCCCCATGGAGCTGATGCCTGTGAGGCTCCATTTTCCTCCAGAAGCGACTAGCATAAAGCTTGCATGCACCTAGCAGTTTGCAAGTCTTTAGGGGGAAAGTCTGTTTCCCAGCATGCGAGGAGGAGACTGGTATCCCTGCAGGAACTGGCGGGTTGCATCCATCTCCGACAAGCGGATAAGTGCCTTTCCCTGCTTCCTTGCAGTCTTGCGTGTTGGCAGACAGTTGCCGAATGCCATTAGCCCAGCTGGAGGCTGGCTTTCAGCCTCTGTGCACAGAGCTCTAAATGTGCTGGTGGTGCAGAGAGGGAGTTGTCCCATGGATTTAGGGGCTTGTTCAGTGTCCAGAATGTTGTTTCCTCAAGAGGGTTCATGATCTGGAGCTATGTGCTGCCTGGTTTTAGTGTTGGATGCTGTTGGTTCCTGGGCGGCTCAGGGAAGTCTTAGGAGATGGGAAACCGGGTTGTATGGTAGGTGCTCATCCCCATTTTTTCTTGTGAAATTTGTTGGATGAGGTGAAGCAGATCCTTAGAGTCAGGCAGAGAGTTTGAGTGCTCCCAATGGAGAATTCAGATGTGTTTGTGGAAGAGCTTGGCAGAGTTTAACAGGGAAGAAGTGGATGAGGTAGAAGAAATAGCTTCTGGAGAGATTGCTGTTGGAGTTATATAGTGGAAGAGAAAAGATTCCCTCTGAAGCATCTTTAAACCCCATACAATATTTTATAAGTTTTTTTCTTAATAGAAAATTGATAAAGACACAGATAATTCATCTTTCCAGAGGAGCACCATGCACCAGAAGAGTGAGGCTGCAGCTACTTTACAAGCACCCGGTGAGAGATCAAAGACTCTTGGTCTGGACCCTTGAGGCAGACACATTAGTTTATAACTTCTGTTTTCCAGGAATTAAAGGTTTGTGAACAATGTTGGCTTAATAGCACATTTCAGCTTTTCCTGCATCTCTTCAAGTGCTAAATCAGCAGTGATCCACAGGCTCTACCCGTACATTTTTCCTTCCTCTATCCCAAGGGACTAAGATCTGGTCCCCACGAACGCATGCCTTTTTCTTGCACTCTATCCAGTTGATCAACACAAATCTATTGCACTCAGTGAGGTTGCTACCAACCTGACAAATTCTGCTTTTCTTTCAGATTCCAAGAAGCGCTCGTATGCTGAAAATCCACCTGCTTTCTCTAATTCTGCCGATGAGCTAATAAAAGGTATTATTTGTCTCAACACACTTCACCGTTCTGTACCACTAGTTTTAAAATCCCACTGCAGTGCCCTCATTAGTCATATGAACTTCCGGTCTCTGGGGCTTTGACACTCTAAGGATTTCCTTGGTTCAAAAAATGCATTGCTTTTTTTTTTTTTTTTTTTTTTTTTTTTTTTTTGGTACTAGTGTATTCCCTCCCTACCCATGGTACTTTATGAAAAGACAAACGGAATCCACAGATCAGCTTTTCCCACCTTGGTCATTGTATTGGATTCAGCATTTCAGGGTTTTGACAGAGGTGTGAACCCTGCAAAGGCCTTGAATGCACTTGGAGTGGCTAAAAACCCTTTTGCTCCTCAATTAGCATTCACTGTCTCCACTTTGGATTTCATTTTCCCAGCCTGGGAACTGGGACCAGACTGTGCTCACACAGATGGCCAGTTGTAGTGTGAAAAAACATTGATTTGTGCATATTGCTGCAGCTTTGGTAGAGTGTCTCTCTCCAGGTTTTCTCAAACACTTTGCTTGCAGAAGTCCTACCCTTTCTTGAGCATGTAGGTTCCCAGTCCATCAGTCCATGTGTCTTTATGGGACTGCACAGAGTTAGCTAACGACTGCCTCATGATGGTGGGACAGCATGGGCATTTTAGCCATGGATTTTTGGCCACAGCTCTAAGACAACCTAGATTCTGTAGGAGCTCATGGTCCCCCAAAAAGCCTGAGATTTGCACCTCTGAGTAATGAGGTCTATCAAGCAGGGACTGCAGCTTGTGCACAAGATTGTCACAAGACCTGTTCTTGCACTGACCTCAGATATGCCTGTTTTCAACCTCATTCTCTTTGGATTCCAGTTTTGCCTGCTGCTGAGGAGAATTTCACATTCATTTTAGACATGTTTGTTATTACTAATGGTATTAAAAATCTTTCATCTATGGCTGCTACTAGTGGGGCTGCCAGGTGGGTTTCAGCTCTGACCACTGCTTGCAGGGTTCTTGGGTAAGTTTCAGTCCTTTTTTTATTTCTGCAAAGATGCTATTCAGATTTCAGCTAAGATTTTTATCTTTGAAAATTCCTGTCTGAGAGCTGAAAATAAAAGAAAAAGATAAAAGCGAAAGGGGAGATGGCGGTGTGTTCTGGCCTTTCTAACCATAGATGTCTTCTGCCTGTCCACCCAGGCCTCAAGGGCATGTCAGGCACTTGCAAATTCTCTGTCTGCAGTGCTGTTTATAGGTGCCTTTAAGGTTTATAGCTTAACCTCTTTTTATGATGGGAAGCCCTGCACTACAGAAGGACTTGAGATCTTTCTCCTGGCACCTTCTGCAAGCGCTGCTGGATGGCAGTACTGGATGTGGATGCCTAAGAGTACACACATAGGGGCTAGTACATCCTGGATTGAACTGGGAGTTCTCCTGTATTGTGTGTCCAAAGCAGGTGATCCAGTGGGAACAGAGAGAGCTACTGCCATCTCTGCTCCACTAAACCTAAACGAGACCAGGAAAGGTCTTCCAGGAGAGATGCCACATCAACATCCATAGCTTGTGTGTGGCTTCTTCCTAGGGTTCATTTTTAGGAGCACTGGATTCAGCAGATTCATAGCAATGAATGCAAGATCCCACTTGTTGTCAGGGCTTACTGCACACAATGAGCACAGTCTTGCAGAGCCCAGGCTCTCTTGATGTGCTACACAGAGCACAGGTAGACCCTTCGCTTGTGTGCTGGGCACTTTCTGACCATAACAAGGCCTGATCTACTAGGAAAATTGTGTGGCATCTTCTCACGAGCATTTGGGGGACAATCTTTACACGGAAACCCCTGGGTGGTGGGTTAGACAGCAATAGTGGACAAGTGCCAATCATTTGAGTCCATGCAACCGCTTGATGATGATTGCTCCCAAATCCTTGCCTTGCTGCAGGGAAGGTGGCAGGAGGGTGATCACTCAGCACTCTGGGAAGTCCTGTGACAGCCAGAGAACAATCCCCAGGACCAGACACAGTTGCAGTGCTGCTCAAAACTGTCTGTATCCATAAGTTCATGTTCCTTCCCAGTGGCTTGGTGATGGGCACTGTAAGGGGGTGAGCTGGCCTTGGTGGTTTCACACTCAAATCCAGTTTATTCAACACTGTGTCAAGTACACAGGTTGCCCACCACTTTCCCCATCACTTGAGGCTCTTCCCCACATTGTATCCCTTGCCCGATGCACGCACCTGCATGCTTCCCTGATGCCTGCTCTGCATGCGCTGCTCTGCATCCTACTGCTGGATGCTGCACTGCTGGCAAGAGCTAGTTAATATGCTAGCAGCCCCAAGCTCTTTGAACGAAGGATGCCGTTAAAGAGGAGCTTATAATTGGGCCCCGGCTCCACTGCGTGTGGCCTTGTCAAATCATTGCACTACAGTACCTCGGCGCACCTCTGAGAAAAAGAAAACTGGGAAAAGAGAACGTAAGAGAGAGAGAGGGAAGGAAGGAAAAGGGGAGGAAGGAAGGAACCCTGAACCCCTTTTAAGAGGGATGTGAGGAGAAGAGATCTGTCAATAGGATCAAGATGATGGTGGTCGTGAAAAGCCTGGCAGCTCCATGCTCAGTGGTGCTGGGGAGGGGGAGCTGTGGATAACCACGGGTCGATCCGTTGAGATGAAGGCAAAATGACAGCCCCTGAGGCTGGCAGGGTTTGAAAGGAGAGCACACAGGAGCCAAAACCTGCAGAGAGACACTTGCAACTTCTCACTTATTCTCTTTGACAAGACAATGGAGTTTTCTTTCTTACCCCTCCCCCCCCCCCGCCCTCCTTTTGCCCCCCTTCCCCTTGTTTTTTAAAGTGGGTCCCATAGGGAGAGGCAGAGAGTTCTCAAAGGATGAAATAACTGGCGTGACAGAGAGGGGAGGAGAGAAAAGGGGAAGAAAGGAGAGAGGAGCAAAGCTTGTTTCTGCACAGGGCTCTGCCTTCCTAGGAGGAAAAGGAGGAGGGAATGAACTGAAATGGGGGGATTTCCTTCCCCTCGGTGCATAGGGAATAGAGCTGCTAGAAGCATGTTAGTTGGGACATGGGAAGGGGATGCAGGCTGGGGGAGGGCCAAGGGTGTACATGTTCCTCCAGCGTCCTCTGTGCCAAGTCCAGGGTGACGGAGAGTGTCCCTGACTCCTTTGCAGAGGGGTGGAGGTGGACAGCAGTGCATATGGATGGGCAGTGGCTATCCAACACTCTCTGGGTAGAAGCAAGAGAGCAGAGCACAGGGAGCAAAATCCTTTTGATTGCCTACTGGTTGGATTCTCATGGAGACGCGTGGGCAAATGCAAACAGCTCTGTAGGGTTGCCTGCTCTTCCCCAGTCTTCATGCCATGAAACTTGGGAGAACAGAGAGAAGCTAGAAAGGACTAGGGGCTCCATCCACTTTGGGAAAACTCTGAAGAGGCACAAGGTCTGGGTAGCCCAGGTAAATCGCAGAGAATCACATCTCTAAGGCTTACTTGCATCCTGGGGAAACTCAATGCAAAGAGTCATAGGGTAAAGTTTTCACCTGCAAGTTTCTCCCTTGGCTTCATGTCTGCTCAAGGGGGAAAACTGACATCTCTAGGAGCTGGTGGAGGGAAGATGAGGCAGACTCATGGTCAAAGTGGGATGCAGCAATCTTGGAGGATGTCAGAGAGCAAACTGATTTTTGGAAGCTCCTCTCTGCAGTTCATGTAAGGAAAATCGGATTTTTCAAAAAGGCAACAGGAAGGACTCATAGTGTGCCAAAAAGCTCTGGAAGAGATAAGGAAGCTTTTCCAAAACAACTGATTTAATGAGAGAAATCATAGAGATTCTGTATTCCATGCAAACAACAAAATATCTCAGGATGAATGATGGGATACCTGGCCAGGGGTCTGTCTAAGTCAAAGGTCGAATCACAGGATTGACTGTACTTTCAACTGTGTGGAATATTGGTCTGAAGTGCAGGGCATAGGCAGCAGGATCTAGTAGTGTCCTGGATAAGAGGAGAAGTGCACTTCAGAAGACACAGGGATGTGAAACTCACAAGACAATCAGCATTACTGAGGATTCAGCATTATGAGAGGATCAGCTGATGGGTGCAAAGTGGGGAGTTGTGAGTGACTCTCATACATGATTTTGTGGGGTTCATCCCTTGACTACAGACAGATTTCCAGCCTCCAAGCCACCAACAGATAACTTCAGAGAGATATTATCAAGGTGGAATTGGGAATAATGAAGTCTTAAAAAGCATGGGAGGAGATTCGTACATCTTGGAGAAGTATGATTTGTCTGCCGGGATGGAGCTGCTTTACATAGTGGCATCACAGAAGGCTGGGTAGGATGGGAAGCATCTCAGCAAGTAACACAAGGAAGAGTGACTGAACTCCTATTTTAAGACAGATAATAGGAAGAGGTATGTGGTATGCCTGAGTGCCCCAGCTTGGCCTCTGCAGAGCCCTTAAGCAGGAACTACCAACAGAGCTTTTCATCAGCTCATCTCCAAGCACTGGACAAAGTCGATCAACACCATAACCTTCATTTTAGAGGTCTGGGTAGATAAGGCATGGAGAAGAGAGTCATTAGCAGAAAGAGAAACCATGATAGTACACTTGACTTTTAGCTTCAGGTGTTCGCAAGTGGTCTGGGTGCCCACCCAGATCCCTGGATGCCCAGTGACCCTTTGTGGTCACTGGGCATCAAATCAAGCACCTGATTCCTGAATCCTTTAGATTCCTAAAGTGACATTCACTTTAGAATGAGATGAAGAGTGTCCCAAACATCCACAGAATCACAGAATGGTTAAGGTTGGAAGGGGTCTCTAGAGATCATGTAGTCTAACTCCCCTGCACAAGTCAGGATACCTAGAGCATGTGACACAGGGTCACATCCAGGGAGGTTCTGAAGATCTCCAGAGAAGCAAACTCGATGACCTCTCTGGGCAGCCTGTTCTAGGGCTCTGTCACCCTCATAGGAAAGAAGATCTTCTTCACATGGAGATGGAACTTCCCGTGTTTCAGCTTATACCCATTACCCGTTGTCCTGTTGCTGGCCACCACTGAGAAGAGTTTGGCCCCATCCTCCCTACATTCTCCCCTTAAGTACTTGTACGTATTGATCAGATCTCCCTGCAGTCTTCTCTTCTCCAGACTAAACAGGCCCAGCTCGCTTAGTCTTTCCTCAGACGATAGATGCTCCAGCCCCTTAATCATCTTGATCACTCTATGCTGGACCCTCTCTAGAAGCTCCACATCCCTCTTGTAGTGGGGAGCCCAGAACGGCACACAATACTCCAGGTGAGGCCTCATGAGAGCTGAGTAGAGAGGGAGGATTAGGATCACCTCCCTTGACCGGCTAGCAACACTCCTCCTAATGCAGGCCAGGATCCCATTGGTCCTCTTGGCCACGAGGGCACATTGCTGCCTTGTGGTTAACTTGTTGTCAAAGTGGTTACCCCTGACCAGATGTTCCACTCTCAAATGGACATCAGCCTTGTTATTAAGGTATCCCATCCCATATTCCCAGTGTTAGCAGTCTACCTTTTTGACAACGCTGACATGGGATGCTGTGAAGGTCAACCTGATGAATATGAGCAGTGGCTTTAGGAAAGTTCAGGAATGCAAGGTGCACAGAAATCAGCCCATTTCCCTTCCTTTTGCTTTCCTAGGGATTCCCACTGTACTAAGGAAATAAGAAGTGGCAGGTACCATTTCTCCCTTCTCCTCCTTTTCTCTGCTCCTGCCAATTCACCCACTGCTCATAGATTTCAGCTGAAGGAGAGAGGAATTGTGACCTGTGGTCTGCAAGATTCTCTGTTTTCTGTGCACCTGCTGGAAAAGCTGCTGCTTCAGCACAGTGGAGGGGGAAGAGGAGCAGCACGTCTGTCGGCATCTAGCAGCAGCTAGTTATGTTTGCTAATTGCAGCTGTGTGCTCCCCGGGGAGATCTGTCTCTAACTCTGGGGGAAGATGGGATGGGGAGCAGAAGAGCTTGCAAAACCAGGGGCTTCATCCATCATCGCAACAGTCCAATGGCATCCAGAAAGGGGATCATCCAAGGCCATCCTTTAAAATGAAGAGGGAGATTACTGACTTTTCTGCTCCATCTTAGCCCTATCTTTTCTCCTGAATGCATGAGATGATAGTGCCATGTGAGATCCCATGTCACCTGTTTGTTGGTACCCCTTCCTGTTGTAATGTGGGACCTCTTGCTTTTGCTGGTTGGTACAGGCCATCCCATAAGAGAGTCAACTGGAGCTTAAAGGGGATGTCTACTCTATGGGCCCTTCATGGACCCTTTGTTCTTGGCATCTGAATGTTGCCTACACAAAGGCCTGTGTGTCTTGGACCCCATAAGCAGGAACTGCTGGGGAGTAGGACTTAAACATTTCTCCTTTGCTTCGCACATATGGCTCCATGAGAGGAGAAACAAATGGGATAGTCAGTGGCAATTAGTGGAGATATATCTGATGAAGTTCCACTTTAGGATGATATGAACTGTACCCTAAACTTCATTTTTGGGACTGGTTGGGGACCATAAAGGGAGCTCCGGGTGAAGATGCTTTAGAACAGAAATACATGCTGTGGGTGTGAGATAAGTACTACAAAGAAGGACACCTCACACCTTCCGAGCTTCAGTGTTTTGGGTGGCTACATTAGGGACAGGTCCCATATCTTAAATTATGTCCCAAGCTGCTGTCTCTACAAAACACTGTGATCTGACCTGTTCTCTGCTTCTTCCTCATCACCCAAAGCATAGAGATTAAGCGGCTGATACATGGTGTAGGTGCTGACCCTACAACTGGGGGCTGCAAACTGCTCTTCCTGCATCATTGCTATTCCTGTTGTGGTTCCTCAACATAAAGAAATATATCCAGTTTTCACCTTGCTTTCAGCTTGTGTTCAGCAGTACACAGCTCCCATCTCCAAACATGTCCACGTACCCAGCTACGGACCAATCCTTGAGCCCCCCTACACTTATTGCTGTGGGTATCCAACTTGCTTCTAAAATCTTCTCTCTTCCTCCTCCAATGCCCCTTCTCATATACCTTCTCTGCTCATTCTTTGACATTACAACCATGCATGCATTTATTCTCATGGCGTCCCACAACGACATGTCCCAGTAGGGGAAATCTGAGGAAAGGATGCTTCTTTTGGACAGGCAACATGCCAAACATCATCGTGGCCTTCAAGCTCAGCTGAGAGGTTGCCGTTAAGTCTCTTCTTTATCCATGGATCATCTTGGCTGTCCCAGCGTCAGGGGCCATCAACTGCGTCAGCTCAGGCATTGTGCATGATGTTGCTGCAACGTGTCCCTCCAGCTGCCAAACAATCCCGTGGGACAAGTTCCAAGCTCATCGGAACACAGACTCATTGCAGCCATGCTGCCCTCAGGGTGCTTCTTCCAGGGCACAGGAGCCCAGGGCACTGCTAAGGGAAGGTCTGGGGGCTTTCCCAGGCTTCCCAGCCTTCCCAAACTCCCAGGTGTTCCCTCTTCCTTTGACGAGCTGGGACCTAGCACTGTGCAGAGAGCCCAGGAGGGAACAGAGTCATGTGACAAGCTCCAGGACAAATCCTAATTCTCACATTCATCTTGTTTTTCTCCTCTTTCAAATTACCTCTTTCCTTCTCTCTCTTTGTTTTCTCTCTATCCTCCTTCTCCCCCACCACTCTGCTTTTTTTTTGCACTTCTTTTTCTCCCTTTTTTTTTTTCTCTCCTGCCCCATGCCTGCCCCACTTGAGCATACATGCACACTTCCCTCCATGCTGGCTGGTGCTTTGGATCAGCTCCCGGCTCAGCATTATCATAGGCAGCAGGTTAATGGGAGTCTACTGAAGAACTTTTTGTGTTATTTTCCCCTGATGTGCCTGTGTGAATACCTGGCCCGCAGCGTCACCACGGAAGATTGGAAATGCTCCTGCCATGGACCTTTACACGGCACATTTTAGAATCCCTGCTGTGTTTTCTTTCCAATAAGAAGAAAGACCTGTCAGCATTAAGCAAATCAGCCGTACGTCTCACCTCCCTGAGCTGTGTCACACATGAATATCTGAGGGCTTTTTTTTTTTTTTCCTCTCCTTACTATTTCCCTTCTCTCCTCTCCTTTCCCATTCCTGTCCTCGCATTTTTTCTTTTTTAACGAAAGAAAAGTTTAACATGCTCACAAAGGAGAGAGAGAAATATCCATAAAACTCCAATTTAAACCCCTTTAACCCATTCCTCTGCCTTTCTTTTCAACCTGATAGTGCACCCTTTCTTCTTATTAATAGGAAGATGGCTTGAATTTTTCAAGCAGTCGGAGGGAGAGAGAGAGAAGTGGAGGAGGAGCGTGGAGGGGGAGGAAGAGTTTCTGCATGTGCATGGCTGGTGAAAACAGGGCTTGCGGAGCCTTAATAGGTTGGAAAAGCAGAGATGAGGCAGGAATAGACACAGGAGTTGCCATGAGAAGGGAAGGCTTTTTCTTTCATTGTACTGTCTCATCTCATCTGCAAGTTTTTAATGACCAGGCACATCCAAGCATGGGTGATCTTGCAAGAAATGAAAGAAATGATAATGTAGAATAGTAAATACCAGAGAAAATTGCCTTTCTGTGTACCTCGGGGCTACATTTGGGCCACTCTGTTGAAGAACATGAGCAAGCAATACCAGGCACCCAAACCAAAGGTCCCAACAAGAGTAACCTTGAGGAAAGCCACAGAGCTTGGTCATGGGTTCACTCAGGCTATCAAAGCATGTCCTACAAGGTTGTATGAGATCGTGTTCCCATCCTGCCCTCTGAGGAGGAGTGACTGAGTCATCCACACAGATGTGTGGGATGGGATGGGATGGTCCAGGGGGCTATGGCTTAAAAAAGGATAGCAAAACATGGGGATTTGAGCCATAAGTGGAGCTCCTGTTAGAGATATCATTTCTTCTATAACTTTGAGCAGACCTTCTCAATTCAATCTTTCAGCTACGAGGGAGTGGCAAATCCAGATGTGCAAACAGACTCATTCTAGCCAAGTCAGGACTGGTCATGTACACATGCACACAAACTGACATGGTATCCATGTCTAAGCTTTCCTCTGCAAGAGCCTGTGTAGATGCATGTCCTCAACAACTTTCCTTCTAGTGATTGGAAAACAGGAATGAATTCAACTTGCTTTAACTTTGAAAAACTTCTCCCCAGCCATAAAGCTGGTGGGAATGTGTTGAGGAGGATGAATGAGAGGAGAAGAAGGAAGCAAACCCCATGTATGGGTCATCCCATGAAATTAATTGGTAAAGTCTAATGGGAAGGTGAGACTATGTGGCAGCTTGTACCTGTGTGAGGCCTCTGGTGCTGAGAGATGAAAGTGCTTCCTATAGATCTTGAAAAAGAGGAGGATTCTCGTGAATCAATATCAGGGACTCTTCCCTTCTGGATTCTGGAAGAGCGTATTTGAGTAATTTATCTTCCTTGCCCATTAATGCTTAATTGATCCACCACTCTAACTGACTGCACTTGAAATGAGAAAGAGCCAAAGAAAGAGGCAGGATCTGGAGAACTATTTCCTGACTGCACTCTAAGGAATTAGGTCAGGGCAGAGGTGCCCTTGGCATGCAAGTGTGGCTTCTGCTTCCAGATGTGGAACAGCTCTAGGGCAGTACCAGCAGCCCGGACAACCTGCTCACCAATTAATTTTCCAGATAACTGTCTACAGATGAAGGGGACGCAGCAGGGACTGTCATCCAACAACTCCCTTTGACTTCCCCAGTAAAGCCCATTTATGGATCCTTAATGGATGTCCTGTGCCATGACTTTCTATGGTCACAGCAAAAGGGTAGAAAAAGGTCTGAGAGATGTGCTGCCACCATGGTCCTTAGGTGCTAGGAAGTGGCTCAAAGTCTGTTTTCTAATCTAGACAGAGACAGGGTGTTTTGGGGGGCTCAGGGATTTTCATCCAGTGATATATGAAGAACTCTCATGCCTTCATCCCCCTGGCCCTGCTCTGTCAGTTCACTGTGCCTCCTGAGCCAGCCCTGCCCCACAGCTCTCAGGTCTGTACAGCCTCCACCAGTTCAGCCTCTCCACTTCCACAACTCATCTCTGGCTCCTGGGAATTGTCCAGGCCCATAAAGGGTGATGGCATTCGTGTAGGGTCCCCCTTCTCCCTAAGACATTCCTGAGCTGGTCTGTTCCCTGCTCCCTCTCTCAACTCTAAGATAATGGCATTGAAGAAGAAGAAGAAGAAGAAGAAGAAGAAGAAGAAGAAGAAGAAGAAGAAGAAGAAGGTGATGATGATGAGGATTCGTTTCTCTCCCATATGAATCAGTTGCCAGTGTTGGCAGACACACACAGCCGTGATGGCTCTGTAGATTCTGTGTTGGTCTGTGTTTTTTGAAGAGTATTGACAAGTTCATGTCATGCTCAACACACAAACAAAGCACTGTGTGCTTATTCATGTTGCTCCAGTCAAGAGCTTCAGGTGTTTCTTAACAGATGGATCTCGATTTTCGGTTTGGGAAGAGGTAATGCAATGGCATGTCATTCAGAAATGAATAACAGGAAGGAATGGGTCTCCCTAGACATGAAGTGTTTATTGAGAAGAATAGCTACAAGTGGAGATGTCTGAGCAGGCTTGTGCTCAGCTTGAGTTCCACCTTGGCCTCTGTTGGTGGGAACCTTAAGGCATTCCTAAACTAGGTGAGAAGTGAGTAGAGGGTGGTGGAACCTACTGCTAATCTTCCTTGTTATATCTCTTTCCTCTGAGAAGTTTCTTTACCTTCAGAGTGCCTTTGGACTCTTCCTTTCTATCATTTGTTTTGTGTCAATGTGGGACAACCTTCTCCTAGATGGTGCTCTGCTTTCTATTCCATGCTCCAAGGGGAACTTTCTATTCCATGTCCCTTTAGAAAGGGCTCATACAGTGAAGGAAGGGCAATGCAGACATAGGAAAGAGGAGAGTATCACCCTGACTCTCTCACTCTCTCAACAGTGTCCTGTTCACTGTCCATACTGAGGTTATGTGTCTCTCACTCAGTTTTGATAATCTCCCACAACTTTGGCATCTGGCTTTTCTTGTTTTTTTTTTTTTTTTTTTTTTTTTTTTTTTTAACCAAAATCTCCATGTAAGGTTATAAACGGCTTTGTTCCTTTGATTGTAATGCCTTATGCCTATGTTGGCCAAAGTATGCAGCCACTCAGTCACCTCCAGATCCCTGACAGTTACGTGCCAATGTGTCTTGGAGGCTTTAGGTAGGTCTTCGTTCTTCCATGGAGATAAGAAAGATTGATTTTACCCTCCTAAGACTCATCACTATTAGTAATTTAAGCATGTTTTGCACTAATCTGCTGCAAAGAGGTCATGTGCCATGGAATGACTGGGTCTACCATGTCAAAATTGATTACCTTCCTTAATACAGCAGTCATATCTAACTGATTCTTGGCCCATGCCAAGTCCAGAACTCTGCTTACAAATCATTTGGGAGGCAACTAATCAGGCTGGCCCAGGTATTGCACTAATAATTTAATGGTGACTTCCAGACCTGAGAATGTTCTCAAGCACCATCTATTTTCTAGCACAGTGGTAGCTCCTGTTTCTCAGGGTGGTGCATCAGGGGTGGTGCTGGTGGTGCAATTACTTTCTATTGAGAGGCACTGAGACAGACCTAAAGGCTGTGGGTAAACTTAAGTGAGTGAGTAGCAGAGCCAGTCACAAAACCTCCAGATGGCAGGGGCTGTATCACACAATCCCAACTTCCCACTGTGCCCTTCCTGACTCCTGTTGACTTATTGCCTCTTGGTTCTGGTTCATCCATACTTCAGCTCACGCTGACTGCATACGACTCTCAGCACACCCATCTGCCCCTGGAAGCCTGCTGACTTCATCTCCACACTTCCTGGGACATGTGCCAGGACCTGGGAATAACGCATCTTACCGTCCCCGGGGTACAGTTCTCTGAATGCAGCCAAACTGCTGAGCTGAGCAGAACCATATTCAGCCATCGACCTTTTACCTTGCAAACGTGAATATGGTGAAATGAGGGGCAGCGCTATTGCCACAGTGAATACTTCCTTCCTGCCTCACTTGTTTTTAGACTAGGGGTTCAGTGGCAGTACCAATGTGAGATGTCCAAAGCAAGCCAGTATATGGAGATGACTTAATGATCTAGGGACACCATGTTCCCTCTGGATGCAAGCAGTCCCCATGGGCGCCCTGATGAGCCTTGCAGCAGAACAAAAGTCCTGAAACCAACCGCCAAACATATTTATTATTAATATTATAGCACAGGCCAAACATCAATTTCTCACCAGTGCACAGCACAGCTCTGCAGCTGTTTGGGATTGGAAAAGGCACCCTGGCTCCCTTGACAAGAGAGTAGAGAGCCCAGGTTAGAGTGGTTTAGAGCCCTAAATTCACATGAATTCCCTTTCTTTGTGAAGAGGAGTGACCAGAACAACTGGGTTTGGGTCTGGAAGCCACAAAGACTAAGTCTCTACTAGTAAGTTAGACATGCTTGTGTCCTGACTTTGAAGCCAGAGGGAATAGAATGACTGAGTTTGTCCTTTATGCCTGTAAAACAGTGTAATTGCGTCCAAACTGTTGGCAGCAAAATGTTCATGGGTGCTGTTTAATTTGCCAGGATGGACAACGATGCTGCAAATAGACATGCATCTTGCTTGGTGGTAAAAACCTAACCTGCATCTTTACTGATGTCAATGCCATCCTGACACACAACTGAGCCCTAACAGCTTCAAAGAGAGGAAATATCTTCTCAATACCAACTTACCAGTGAGGGAGGGATGAACAAAAGCAGACAGGGCGCTCCTGAGAGCATCATCCCTGGTCCCCGGCATGGAGAAGTGGGACCAGAAAAGGTGCATGTCTGCGGTGGGAGAGCTGGGAGGGCCAGCAAGCAGCACATTTCCGAGTGTTTCCTGCAAAGGGCTTTTAATACAACTGAAAGTGGAAGGTTTCACATCCGATTCTTGTCATGGACAGAGCGGCTAATCATCCAGATGCCATTTCCAGGGACAAGGAAGGGCCCAAGCAGTGAGCAAGCCACTTTGCTCAGAGGGGCAAACTGGCTTTAACAGCCTTTTATTGTGGCAGCCCGGCAGCTTGGCAGAGAGGTGTGCTGTTATTAGTGTGACACTAAAAGTATCCAAAGATTAGCAGTGACGGACTGACTGACCTGTCCCTGTCAAGCTTGGAGGAGATGATGGGGGGAGAAAAGAGGAGGGAGATGCAACCTTCCTCCCTGAAAAGGAGGAGCCAACCTTGTTGGGGCTTTGCATGGAGAGCCAAACTCCATGTCTCTGAGTCCCATCAGCAGAAAATTATTCTCCTAGATGATCAGACTCTGCTTCTGAGGGCATCCTGCTCATGTCCCACTCTGGTGAAAGTCAAAACTGCCCCATCCCTGTTCCTCAGTGACAGGCAGCGCTGTGCAACAGGAGAGCAAGTGGTCTGGGTAAAGACTCTGGCGCCTCTCCCTTGGCTTGAAATAGTCTCTGTCCCGGGTTTAGGTGGTGATCCCCTCTATGGGATGAGCCCATCCCACATCTTGGACACACACATGGAAGCTGCTTGGGACACACATGGGAAAATAACTTTAAAAATATATCAGTGTGGGGGTTAAACACCACCTGTATTTCTATATCCCATCCCTTTGGACCTTGATTCTTGACTTTGGCCATGGGCTTGACCTTGGAAGCTTACCGAATTTTCTGGCTGCCAGCAGTGCTCCTGAGCTCCCTTCCTGCTGCTAGCGCACTCGTGTCTCCGGAGAGCACTCCCTGCTCCCACAGTTACCTCCTCGCTGCTCTTCACAAAGCGACATCTCCCAGGGACAGCTCCATTATTCAAGCTGAATTTTCCCTTTTAATTCTTTTCCTTACAGAAAATACATCTAATTTCTTCTCCCTTCCGCGCACATCCCCCCCTCTTCTAAGCCCCCTTTCAGACTGCTTGCAAAGGGAAGTTTCGAGACCAATTTCAAGGTGGATTCAGAACTGGAAGATTGTGGAATTTAACATCAAGAAGTTGTTTGAGGCCGGAAAGTGGTCTGTGTTGCCTCCCAAGCAGGAGGAATACAGCAAAGCCGGGAAATGCAGACTGAGCTAATCAGGCCTGTGGGGAGCCAGAACGACCCCTGCGGTCTGTTTCTGCACTGACTCCCGACAACACAGTTCCATGGGAAAAGCGAGATGGCTCTGGGGACAGGGCAGGTTAGAAAAGCCGGAAAAATATATGCAAAGAGACCTCTGGCTCAGTGCTGCAGGTGGGAGAGATCGGCCTGACTCTGTGCAGTCTGTCCAAGTCCTACGGTTACTATTATCCTTCTGCAAAAGATGCTTGGAGGCACAAGAAAACAGAAGCTTTCCAAAAGATTTTTTTTTTTCCCAGAATGAGAGGGCTGGGATACAAGGGCTGGGATTTAGCTGAATGTAATAAAATATATTGGGCATTTACCTGCTAAAGAGAATAGCTGAAAGGGACAAATAGCTTTGGTTAGGAAAGAAAATGTGATGAATGAATTTGAGGTCAGTAACATCGTCTTTCTCTCACTTTTGCTGAACTATTTTGCATCAAAAACCAAAGCCAGTGCACTTCATTCAAAAAAAATGACCTATTTATTTCAGGGGGTTTGAAGAGCAATGTCTTGATTCAGATCTCTTCATCTGTAAAGCAGGAGAGAGACACTTTGCTGCTAACGTGCTGCACTCCGTTTTGCAGTTGCAGGTGCTGGCCTTCTTTTGGAGTAAAAATCACAGGATCCTACCTAGCTCCTTTGGTGAAAATCAGCCAATGGGAGGTGTACAAGGTTTGGACCACAGAGTTTTTGGGTTCAGCTCATTTCTGGCCGAGGAAATCCTGGAGCACATGCTGGAAACTGAATCTGTATCCTAGAAAACTTATATGGAAGCAATAATCTTACACCTTTCTCTAAATAATTGCTTCCAGACAGGCTAATAAAGCACCTATTTGTGCTCTTCCATTGCTATGCGATCATCAAAACCTGCCCGGATGCAACCCTGTTTCATGTGCTCTAGGTGTCCTTGCTTGAGCAGGGGAGTTGGGGTACATGATCTCTAGGGGTCCCTTCCAACCTTAACCATTCTGTGATTCTGTGAAATGGTGTTTAAGAAAGATTAAAACTTGCACTCCCATAAATCAGAAAATCTGCAAAATCAGTGAATGTGATCAGTCTGCTGTGAGAGCAGCAGAATCCCACCTGGAAGCAGGCAGGGTTATTATCTCGCAGCCAAACATTAGTCATATTCCTGTTAATGCTTCCTGCCATGGTAGTAAATAAACCAAACCCAAATCTCTCAGTTTACCTACAAACCTCTGAAAACTTTTTTACAAGTGCATCTCTGCCTTAAGTGTTCCCCAGAAGCATCCGGAGTTTGCCCAAACAGCATTTTTTCGGAAGCTCCATGAAAAATATTTGCTCAGCTCTTCTGGCAAGCATGAGCTCCAAGGAGGTGAAAGGCAAGGAATTCACCTTGCCCTAGGCTGCTCAAAACTGCTTTGATCCACAGTTGCTGGTGGAGCTGAGGAGGAGATCAGCATGGTCTGTGGCCAGACACAGTGACAGCGGATGTGCAGAGACAGTGTACCGAGGGCATGTGCATTTGGGGACAAAAGTCTCCCTCCCATGCTCTGACCACAGCATCTTTCCTGCCAGCTCTGTGCTGGAGTGATTTTGAAGACGGAGAGAAAGAAGAGTTCATTGACAGATGGTTGAGAGGAAATGGGGTGTTCTTGAAATGGTCTCAGGTCATGTCCACAGTGGTGGCTGGAGTGTATTGCTAACATCTGGAAAAGGTGGAGGCAAATGTTCTTGGTACATCTTGGCCATTCATGCTCCCTGTGTGCACAAGCTGATACCTCAGGGCTCAGCAGAGCGGCTCAGAGAAAGCTCAGGAGACCACACCACCAAGAGAAGATGAGCTGTTTGCAGGTATGCACCGTGCATGGACATCATTTCCTGATGCTGGCCCTGCTGTAGACTCTTGAGGACCTTGATATGGGCCAGAAGGTACCCCATCTCTGGCTGCTTCCCTGTCCCATAATCCTTTCCTGTCAGTAGCATGTGGTTCATTTAGGAAGACCTCTCTGGCTCTCTTGGCCACCAGACACGGGCTGCCCGTGGACTGGTGGAGAGGTCCTTTCTTGTAATCCATGCCCCAGAATCCACCCAAAACAACCAGCAGATAGACATTGTGGGTACTTAAAATGGACATAAGAGGCAGGTCAACAAGGGGAGTTCATGTAGGTCCAGTTGGCAGAGTGAAGAAGGGACCAGGAAGTTTTTCTGGGGACTCTTTCCAGAGCAGTTCAAATCTGCAGGATGCTCCGGACCATGACAATTCCTTCTGGCTGCAATGGATGAACTCACACCTCTGTTCAGCTTCTGGGAACTCCTGAGCACTAGATTGGGGTGTCCAGGAGGGCTCCCAGGGGCCTCGCTGAGCAGGGCAGGCTGGCGAGGATGTGTTTGCACGCTGGCCTGTGGTGCATTTCAGTTAATGGAGCTGGGTGATTCAGCCACCATGAGAGAGGTATCAAGGGATGCTTTTCATCCTGGCATCGCTGGCAGGAACATCCTGGAGGCTCCGCAGCACGTAAGTAACTACAATGGGTGATTGCTTAATAATTAAAGATATGTAGCACTTGGATAGCCTCCCAGAGCTGGACCAGAACGAGGAGAGGGGCACAGCGGGAGGAAAACTTCCCGTCTTACAGGAAACCTTCCCCTGCCGAAGCTCTCTGCAGTCCCTGCACCTACCAGGGGACTTGACTGGAATCAGTTCCGCTCCACTAGCAATTAGAGGAAGTAGAGGGCCGCTCTTGGGATCTTGCCACTGATTAACTAAGTGACCTTGGTGTGTCAGTTTCCTTCCCCTGCATTCCTCAGTTTCCCCTCTCTGAGTCAAGACGCCGTCTGGAGATGTTGCAGTTGGTACTGCTGGAGAGTTTGGTCCCCACTGCACAGTGCATCATGCCAAGAGGGGTGAGATGTGTGATGCTAGAATGACTGGCCTGTGCACACCTATGGGTTAATAAAATATAAGTCCAATGCAGAAGCTGTGTCTGGGAAAATGCAATATGATTGCATATGAGCCCTAGCCTGACTTGGCTAACCTACTTCCTGCATGGATCAGGCCATGATCATGTTGATGATGTAAATTTGGCCCAGCTCTTTCACTTCATGGCTCCAGGCTGAGTCAGGGCCCAGGTTTGTTCCTGTGGTGACTAGTTATTAAAATACTAAATCTTGCTGCAGCACGTCAGGGGATAATTTCGCTGCTGATAGTGTTCGAACAGGAACTAGTTAGAGACAAATGTGGGAATTGTTGCTTGTAGACTTGCCTGTACTGACATCTCCCTTCATGAGAAATTTACCGTGTTATGTTAGCTGCAAGGACAGCACTGTGTGGTTTAGGACTAACCATGTGGGTGAAATTCTGCAGTGCTTGGAGCTATGGGATGCTGTCTTTGTCCTTTGTACTGGAGGTTGCCCTGCTGCACCAGTCAGTCCTGAGCCACCCATGGGTCATGTGGCTCCCACCAGACTTGTAGCTTTCAATGTGGCATGTGATAGACGTGTATGAAAAGAGATGATCCAGCTCCCAGAGTCTAATCCCTTCCTGCTCTGCTCTCATGAAAGTTCCAAGTGCTTTAACATCATCCAAAGTAAGATCCCACACATGGGACATAAGGGAGGGCAAGCGTGCTCTCCTCAACTGCTCCTCGTGCCTCCAGACACAGGAAGGGCTTCTTCGCAGACCTATTTTGTACCTGGGCAAGTGTCTTGGAGAAAGGCACAGGCAGTCAACTGGAGGTGAAATAAAGCTAAAATCCTCCTCATCCTTTAGTGCTCCCAGCTGTGGCAAGGTAGCCTGGGCTGGCTTGGGGCCACTGGTAGGGAAACACTGAGTGAACATGAGACAATGAAAAATTCCAAAAACGGGATTCCTGAGGGACTGCGAAGGCAAAGGGATGGGGTTAGGACATGCTGTCTCAGTTTATGACTCATCGGTGCTTTTCACATCTTGGAAAAAACTTTCTCTGTCTAAGAAAGGGCATCCACATAAGGCTTTAGGGCACTGTTGGGGTGTGCAGGCAATATCACCATGCTGGAAACAGTAGGTCTAGGTGATTCTGAGCTGCGGGATGCTCAAATAGAGCTGGATATGACACCCAGCTCCCCATGGCGAGAACAGCCACAGCAAGAGAAACCTTTAACCCCATGGGACCGCAAGGAGCTTGGAGGCACAGGACACTGTGCACGGCCTCTGACAGCTCCATTTATTTACAGGCCTGATTACAGGCGACACATGAGTGGATTTATTAACTCTGCTCTTTTGCCATTCAGAGTCTCGTAGATAAATGGGAGAGCCCGGGGCCAGTGCTAAAACTCAGTTAACATCAAAGTGAAGGATCTGCCACTGCTCCTGCCTGGAACACGAGGCGAAGGGGCGCAGATGTGCTTTTTGCAAATGTGCATAAGTTGAGTGGTGTTTTTTTTCCCCTATCCATCCCTGGGATGGATGTGTCACTCAGCATGGATGGGCATGCTGACTCATCACTCACTGCCCTTTTAGTATGTGGTCCAAGTTACCCTCCTTGAGGTCACACTGACCAAAATTGGTACCCAGATTTTAGCCAGCCTTTAACTGCATAGGTAGTTGAGTAGGTGCATTCAAGTGCATTAAGAACTCATGTTTCTCATGCCGACATTGGCATAAATCATGATAAATGACCTTGGATTCAGTAATAACATGACAGTGTCAACGTGGTGCAAGGACAGAGTTACACATATCAAAATCAGTCCTTCACTTCCACATTGCACCTTACATTATGGCTTCTATGCGTGCAGTGAATCTTGGCCTCTTCTGAGATGAATTTTAACATGAATTGGTGCCTGCTTTGGGGGTGGAGAGGGAAAACAGGGGACCCAGGGGACAGTTTATACCACTGGGATTATCCAGCCTTGACTCAACTTTTCTGTTTCTATTCATCTCCTTTGTTCTCCCCTGGAGCTGCCAAATGGGATATTTTGCCCACTCTTTGGCTCACAACTTGGACTAGTTTGTGACCTAGACTTCCCAAGATTTTCTTTGAGGTTAAGAATTTTTCCTTAAGTTCCTGTGGAACTTTCGATGCTTCTGTTTCTGGCCGTTTCCTCTAGTTCTGTCGGTGGCCACCAGTGAAAAGAGGCCAGCACCATCCTCCTCACTGCCTTTGTTTAACCTTTGTGGAGGCAGGAAATGCCCTTGGATCAAGGTACAAAACTTCCCCTATATAACCGTTTGCCCAGGGGAAGAGCCATTGTGTCGCTGCAAAATTCAGTCACACTGAGAGAGCTGAAGAGCAGAAGTGATGGAACATTTGGTTTGCCATGTTCTCTGTGCCAAACTAAAGCCTCCTTGTTCTGAAGTTCATATTTAATTGAGAAGTAAAAGACAGAGTTACACGTGACAGGGAAGAGGCTGTTTTGGTTCTGTTTTTTGTGATTTGAACCACAACTATTCTCGGAAATGAAAAAGATTTTGAGGCAGCTAAGAAGTATTAATTCTTATCAATGAGACTCCAAAAGAGTCAAAGCAAAACTTTTCAGGAGCTGCATGTCGTTCCTTGGAGAGCCCCATGCATGGGAATGAACTTACTTTTTTAGATTTTTTTTCTGAATTCTTCCTAGTAAAATAGGAAGCTGAACTATGGCACCCGGATGACAGTCTGTGCATCACCGAGTCACTGTTTCCCTTAATCACCTCCTCTCCTTACCTGCATGCACTGCCAGGCCATGTAGCAACCCCTCATTTCTGTGGCACTCTGTTGTTTTGCAGGTCAGGGTTGACTCTTCCTGGAGGTTGTGGGTGATTGGCATGAACAGAACAGAGTGAGTAAGGTGCTCCAGATGACCTTGGCCCTTTCCAGAGCAGCTGTGGAGATCCCATTCAGCAATGTTGAGGTGGAAGGTGGGGCTCTCTGCAAGTAATCAAACCATTCAAAAATCTCTGATGTTGTTCCCAGTGATTTCCAACCTTGTTCTCTCTCTATCTCTATTTCTGCCCTCCCAAATGAGCCAGCTGCACTGGATGCTTTCAGGTGACTCCAAAACACCTTTGGAAAGCCACTCAGTGACTATTTTGCTGCAAGCCCCAATCTGTGTAAGCATGATGGTCCCTCATCCCAGCCCAGCTATCCTGAGCTGTAGGATTTCTTCTTCGATAGGCGTGATGATTTGCCCTGGAAACAAAAGCTTTCATGCTATGGTGCCACACACAGCTCTGATCTGGGGACAATGACCAGGAAGGATGGCCCTACAAGCAATCTTGATAATACCTCCCTTTTCTAGGGCTTCTCTTGATCAGCTCTGTAGCCACCAGGAAGGGACAGGCCCTGCACCTAGCTCCTGCAGAGACTCTCAGGAAGGGCCTAAGGTGAAGGCACAAGGATTGAATCATCCTGGCAAGGTCCCAGAAAGACCGACCAGATCAGGGTGACTCCCTTCTCTGAGTGATATTGCAGGTATGGTGTCCGGAAAAGCAGGCAGGTCCTGCAGGTTTGTCTCATGGCATTTTTGAGGCAGGAACCCCCTCAAGCACCTTCCGCAGTGCAGGAGATGCTCATATGGGGATGTCTCCTCAAATATCCCTAGCAGGGGCTAGGTCCAGCCATGCATGGTGCATGGAGCAGCATGCAGACCATACTGAAGCCAAGTCAGCTCAGCAGCTTGCAGGTCCACCATGCCAGGGTGCGTACTGTCCATCTCTGCATGGAAAGAGCTGTCAAGCATTGGAATAGGCTGCCCAGGGTAGTGGTGGATTCCCTGTCCTTGGCATTGTTTAAAAAATGTGTAGATGAAGCACTTAGACACATGGTTTAGCAGGCGTGGTGGGGATGGGTTTACAGTTGAACATGATGATCTTGAAAGTCTTTTCCAACCATAATGATTCTATGATTCAATGCACAGTAGATATGCAGCAGGCTCACCCTTCTCAGTGCAGTGTTATGGACTTGACTGAAGACAAGAAAATCTAAGAGATCCCGGTGAAGACCAAAGGCTCTGTGCCTTCACCAAAGCCTTCAATGCATCAACATCTCTTAGTTCTCCCCAGAGCCACTGGGAAATCTCTTGCTCTTCCTGTGCCTTGGTTTCCCCAGCAGCAAAATGCGACTAGTTTCTGCCTTCTCACAGGAAGGGAGAGAGGAGCTGGCTGGGTCCTTGCTCTTTCCGCCAGAGCTGGGCTTTCTGAGCGCTCAGCACTTCTGCAAAGCAGGCCCTTGCCACTCGTAAAGTGCTGCGAGAGTAAGCGCAGCGACGAGTGACGGATACCCTAGCCGGGTGGAAGCAGGTACTGCAGACAGCTATCTAGATGGATGGGCTGATACTGCAGACGGGCCAGGGCGGGTGGGGGGAGCGGATCGATAATGCAGATATGGAGATAGCTGGCCCAGCACGAATAAGCCCAGCTTTGTAAATGAACACTGCACTCTCAGGGCTACCCGGTAAAGGCTGTTATCTCCAGACACTCCGGCTGTCTGAGTCCTTTCACAATGCAGAGACGTGCAGACCAGGATATGAGTCAGCTAACAGGGCTCTTTCCCTGATCACTGACCGAGTGCTGGCCTGGAGCCACTTCACAATGTTCGCTTGCAGGGGACCGCAGGCTCAGCCAGGCACCAAGGATGTGGGGTGGCTGTCACCTCCTCCAAGGGGAAGGACTAGCACGGAGTGCATCCCTCGCCATCCTTCCTGGCTTCTCCTGCATTCCAGTCCTGGATAGTAGCAGCAATCACTAACTGGCTCCCCAGCTGCTGAAAGAGTGTGCTGAGAAAATAAGAGCTTTATTTTTTTTTCATTTTTGAGTTTTGGGGACAGTACAAGCATCCATTCCCACTCCACAGAGCCTCTGGCTATACCAGTGCCTTCTATACAACTGCAGAAGCAATCAGCAAGACAGCCAGTACCACCAGACTGACTGGCTTGGAAGGGCTTTGTGCCAATACGGTCCAGGCAGGACCATTATGTAGAAGTCTAGGAAAGGTACACACTGTCCTGGATATGCCTCGTTCAAGTCTCCTTGCAGGAGAAAAGCAGGGAAAAGCAGGATGGGACAAGCATGCCACGGTAATTCCCAGCGTGCTCTCCTTACGTCCAATGGTTTGTGCTCATGGACTTCTTAAATGAAACGTGTTGCCTTTATACTAATGAGGTGAGATGGATTTTTTTCCCCCTATTAACATGTCTATTAGCCATATAAACTTTTAAGCTCCTACAGCTAGGAGTTCCTCAGCTTGGATGCAGAAAGTGATGAAATATGGTAAATGCAGCCTGACAGGTGGTGTTTTTGAGACTTCTGAGATGTGCAGCCTTGGGGAAGTCAGTTTGTCGGTCCGTGAAGAGGAAAAACCTATGAAATTAGAGAAGTTTGTGCAGAGCAATTCTTTGCAGGGACTCCCACTCTTTCCAAATTGGGAGTTCTTAACCTTAGCTCTTGCCCTTCCTCTGTCTTAAGTGTTTCTGCCTTCAAGAGTTGTACTCGGGGTTCTCCAAAACACAGAAAAGTGGGCCAAATGATCTCTCTAGCAAAATAAAACAGCCATTCTGCAAAATCCAACCTCCTCCCCAGCCCCTGCTTCTCCTCTCTTCCCCCTTCCCATCTCATTTCCTTCCGAGCCAAAGAAATCTGTCTGCCTGATAGATGGCTCCTGACAAGCTGAGAAGCTAAAGATCACATGTCAATAGGGCTATAATTAGGAGAATTGAGCCCTGTCAAGGCCGGATGGATATTTATCTGAAATCAATGACCAATAGGGTGGAAGGAATGAAGATGTGGGAGTGTTTGCTTTGGAGCTGCCACGACTCTTTACACCCTGTCTGCATCGGGATCCTGCGGGCCGGGGCTTTCCTGCTGCCTGAAAGGGGGGAGGATTATAACATTAGCCATGGAGATCTGCTTGGCCTCTGAGCACTGGGACCCTGATGACCCTCTCTGGATGTGGCTTCACCCTTGCCCCTGTTGGGGATGGAAATGGGGAGAAACGAGACTGGGAAGGTGGGTGCAGAGCGGGACTGTGATTTAGCTGGGAAATAAGTTCTCTGTTCTTCTTTTCTGTGCAAAAGGGTACATTAACAACCCCAGGTACCATACTAAATGTCTCAGATGCACATGGCGGAGATACAGGCCTGGAGAAGCAGCAGCTAATTCAGACAAGTATGTTGCCCCCATGGGCTTCTCTATCCCCTTCCATGCCCAGCTTGTCTGGAGCTGGTGTCTAACTCAGATCCTGCTCAGAAGATAAAGCCCAAGCCACAGTGTGTTTCTCCACCTGGCATGGAGCTGAGAGGTCTTGGCCCGTGGCAGAGCCAGACTGTGTTATGCATAGTCTATCCACAATGATGCGGTCAAGCCAGTGACACAGAGCAGAGACTGATGGGTTTATGGTTGGACTTGATGATCTTGAAGGTCTTTTCCAACCATAATGATTCTATGACTCCATGATTCTAGGATTCTATGCTGCCGGGGAAAAGGCTGTGAATGGTAGGATGATACTTATGGAGCACCCACCTCTCTTTTGGTTGTAAAAACTCCTTAGATGGCCCCAGTTTGTTGCAGGCTTTCCTGCTGCTATGGCACACTGGTACTTTTCTGATAACATGAGCTTGCCCCTCCATGCAAACTGCTGCAATGCTGCTGGTGGTGCTGCAGGAGAGGGGATTTGCACCTAGATAAACAGCTGGAGTCACTCTCACTTGGCCTGTGGCATGAATCCTTCTGCAGCCATGAGGCTTTTGTGGAAAGAAAAAGCTTAGAAGGCTGCAGGTCCTGGGAAATCTGCTTGAATGCTTCCCTGGGGCAGGGATCGATAGCCTGGCCTCAGAGCTGCTCAGCTATGAAAACAGCTGAGGTTAAAGACATAAATGCTTTGGGAATGCTTCTGGGCACCAGGCAAGATGAGGTCTAGAGTCACGCAGGTCAAAGAAAGGCAGGAGGGAGTGAACACAACCCCTTGTGCTGC